>NW_006921620.1:16213632-16236076 GCF_000298275.1 Orycteropus afer afer
GACATCTAGGTTGTTTCCAAGTTTTGGCTATTGTAAATAGTGCTGCGATGAACATCGGCGTGCATATATCTGTTCTTGTTATGGCTCTCACTTCTATGTTATCCTTTTTGTTCAGTTGGTTCTGTTGTGATGTTGCCCACTTTGTTCTTTATTCATTATTTGTATTCCCTCCCTCTTTTCCTTTCTTAAATTTGCCAGTGGTTTGTCAATTTTATTAACTTTTTCAAAAAAACAACTTCTAGTCTTGTTGATTTTTTTTCTATTGTATTTCTATTTTCTATTTCATTGATTTCTACTCAAATCTTTATTATTCCCTTTCTTCTGGTGACTATTGGCTTTTCTTGCTGTTCTTTTTCTAATTTTTGGAGATATTGATTTTAAGTGTTGATTTTGGCTCTTTCTTCTTTTTTCCATGTGTGCATTTATTGCCATAAATTGGTCTCTGATCACTCCTTTAGCTGTGTTCCAAAGATTTTGGTATGTTGTGTTTTCATTATTGTTTGATTCAAGGAATTTTAATTTCATCTTTTATTTCTTCATTACCCAGTCGTTTTTAAGGAGGGTGTTGTTCAGTTTCCATTATTTTGTGTTGAACTTCCTATTGTTGATTTCTAATTTGATAGCATTGTGATCTGAGAAGATACTTTGCAGTATTTCAGTGTTTTTAAATTTATTAAGGGTTGCTTTATGGCCTTATATATAGTCTATCATGAAGAATGTTCCATGTGCACTTGAAAAGAGTGTATATTGTGCTGTTTTGGGGTGAAGTGCTCTGTAGATGTATAAGGTCAAATTGATGGATTGTATTTAGCGCTTCTGCATCTTTGTTGAGTTTCTTTCCAGTTTTTCTATCTTTCATTGAAAGAGTATATTAAAGTCTCCTACTGTGACTGTGGAGTCATCTATTTGCCTTTTCAACTCTTTTCAAATCTGATTTTATGTATTTTGGGGGTCTTTCATTGGGTCCATGAATATTTATTATGATTATATCTTTTTGTTCAGTTGATTGTTTAATCATTATATAATGTCTTCTTTATCTTGTATGATGGTTTTTGTCTTAAAGTCAGTTTTATCAGAAATTAATATTACCACTCCTGCTCTTTTTTTGGTTGCATTTGCTTGATATATCTTTTTTCAACTTTTGATTTTTAGTCTATTTTTGTCTTTGTCTCTAAGGTGTGTCTCTTGTAGACAGCATTTTGATGGTTTTTTTTTTAATCCAGTATGCAATTCGTTGTCTCTTTAGTGGTGCATTTAACCCATTGGCATTCAGTGTAATTATCGACAGTATGAATTGGTTGCTGTCCTTTTGTTATGTGTTTCTTCATAGTGTTCCTGGTTTCTTTGTTCTATACAATTTTCTGTGCTGAGCTCCTTATGGTTATGAATTGTGTTATCATTTCCTTGGTTACTATTGCTTTAGTATTTGCTAAATATTTGTGCTTGTCCTCTTTTTTATTGTGAGTTGAAGGTTTATCATTTTTCTTTGAGGTTATCCTGTGATTTATATTTTTCTCCTGAATTTAGAACAGTTCATTATACCTTTCAACTCTCTTGACTTCCTCACCATTAAGAAGTTCTGTAACTACACTATTTTTTCCCTCTTTTTGGTTTATACTCACTTACTGCTGTGGAGTTGGACCCAATTTGCCAATTGATGTCTCTGGTTCCCTGTTTACAATCTTGTAGGCTTATTATACTTTGGATACTTCCATAGCTATGTTGGTTTCTGGGTTATGTCATCTTGTATATTAATGGCCAGTTGTTGTTTGCTATTATTGGTTCTCTGTTCAAAGGAATATCTCTTGTATGGTTTTTTCAAATTCCCTTAATTTCTGCTTATCTGGAAATCTCCTAATTTCACCATCATATTTTCGGAACATTTTTGCTGGGTATATAATTCTTGGTTGGAAATTTTTCTCTTACAGGGTTTCATATACACCATCCTATTACCTTCTTGGTTGCATGTTTTCTGCTGAGGAATCAGAGCTTATTCTTATTGGTTGTCCTTTGTAAGTAACTTTTCGTTTTTCCATGTTGCTTTCAGGATTCTTTTTTTGTCTTTGGTTTTGATGAGTTTGATGATGATATGTCTTGGTGATTTTCTTTGGTGTCTATCCTCTTTGGGGTTTGCTGGACTTCCTGAATAGATGTATTCACATCTTCCGTCATATCAGGGAAGTTCTCTTCCAAGAACTCTTGGACAATTTTCTCAGTAGTTTTCTTTTTCTCTTCCTGTTCTGGAATTCCAATGACACGTAGGTTATTCCTTTTCATGGTATCCCACATGAATGTTAAGCTTTCTTCATATTGTTTTGATCTTTTTCTGATTGATCCCTTTCCAAAGAAATATTCAGGTATTTGTCTTCAATCTCATTAATTCTGTCTTCCATTGATTAGATTCGACTCCTTTGCCCTTTCTTTGTGTTATCTATTTCTAAAAGTTTAGTATTAATCTTCTGGATTTCTATCTGTAGATTTTGAATCATTTCTAATTTTTCATTTATTTTATCACTTTGTTTTTGTATTTTCTTCCAAAATTGTTCTAGGTTTTTGTCTGTGTTTTCCTTAATTTTGTCAGTGTTTTCCTTGATCTGTCTCTCAGTCCTTTGAAGATACCTAAATATAATTCTTTTGAATTCCTTATCAGGTAGTTCCAATGCTGCTTTTTCCTCATGGGTGTGTTCTGGGTCTGTATCCTGCTCCCTTGTTTCTACCACTTTATCTTGCTTCTTTGTGTGGACTGGGATGGTCTTTTGTCTCCAAGATGTTGTGATATTGTTTTATTTGTATCTCTGTTAACTGTGAAGAGCAGCTATGGGTGAGTCAGGCTCTTCTTGACGGTTGTTTATCATTGTCCAGTTGGTGGAGAAAGAAGTCGTGTTTCTCACTCAGTAAGTGAAGCTGCAAGAAGTGCAGGTGTAGTTGTATCTTATGGACATTATTGCCTTCTCCCACTCAGTTAGACAAAAACAACAATTGACAAACCATCAAAAAAGTAAAACCAAGCAGGCAAAAAGCACACCACATAAATCCACAGGAACAAGCACCAAAGGGGGGGAAAAAACCTGCAATATCTGGGGAGAGGGCAATAAGAGGAAAAAGGAAGAGTAGGAGAATAATGAAGAAAAACAAAGAATGGGATGAACCACAAGAAAGAAAATAATAGGAACCAGGAACAGGGAAGAGAGAAAAAGCTGAAAAACAGAACCTGGGAAGGGAAGAATAAAGAATAATAATAAAAAAGACAAAATAATAAGTATAAAACAGACAAAAACAAAAAAGTAAAAAAATAAATAAATAAAAATAAATCTGGGCAAGGTACTCAGGCTCCGTCTGAGCATACAGACTGGGATGGAATTTCTGCCACCCCAGAAGGTAGGTGAGAGTGAGGGATAGCTGCACCTCTGTTCACCAAGAGGGTATGGGGTCTACGAGTAACAGGAGTAATATTACACCTTTCCAGTTGTTTGTGTCCTGAATGTCCTTATGGTTCCCCACAAATGGAACATATTCTTAAGTCCCTGCAATCTGGGAGAACCCTATTGCTTTAAATATCCAAAATGGTCAGAAATGTTATCTGGTGAGTCTATAAAAGATGAGTCAGGGAAGTTCTACTCAAACGATGTGAAATGTAAGTAGTGTAATTGTTGTTGGATGTTGCCATTGAGTCAGCTCTGACTATGGCAATCTTATATATAACAGAACAAAATGCTGCCCAACCCTCCACTATCTTTATGAATGTCAGTATGCTTGAATCCATGCTGTGGCTACTGTGTCAATCCAATCTAGAGTTTTCCTCAATTTTATTGGCTCTCCTCTTTACCAATTTTGACGTCCTTTTTGTTGTTGTTGTTGTTATGTGCCGTTGAGTCAGACCCAACTCATAGCAAGCCCTCCTTGGGTTTCAAGGCAGTATCACTACGGAAGTAGATTGCCCAACCTTCCTTCCGAGGAGTGGCTGGTGGGTTTGAACTGCCAGCCCTCTGGTTAGCAGTCAAGTGCCTTAGCCACTATACTATCAGAGCTCCCGATGTCCTTTTTAATGACTGTTTTTTTCCCAATGAAGAATCCAGGGTAAGTGGGTTGCCACCCTTCTTTCTAAGGAACATTCTGATCTTTCCAATCACCTCTTAAGCATGTGAAAGTTAGATAATGAAAAAAGAATACAGAAGAAGACTTGATGTATTAGAACTGCAGTATTGGCAAAGAATATTGAATATAGCATGAACTGCCAAAAGAAGAAACAAACAAATCCATCTTAGAAGAAATACAAGCAGAATGTTCCTAACATAGTTGTCCACTCCACTGTCATGGTGTCGATTCTAACTCATAGTGAATCTATAGGACAGAATAGAACTGCCACATGGGTTTCCAAGGCTGTAAATCTTTACAGAAGCAGGTGGCCTCATCTTTCTACCATAAGCATAATTATAGATACTATTAATTCCTTAGTGTGTGCCAAGAAAAAGGATAATGTTAAAAAGGTACTGTGACATGAAAATGTCAAAAAGTATCAATAAATAATGTAAAAAGAATGATAAAATGTATGCCAAAAGGCCATAATTCATATAAAAATTGATGCATAGGAAGAGATGGGAACTGAGAAGAGGAAGATGTCAGCTCTGGCCAGGAGAGAGGAAAGGAATCAGTGTGACTCCACGAAGGAGGTACTATTTGAGTTGTGTCATGAATTACTGGACAAGATTTATAGAAGTTAATATGAGGAAGGGAAAAGAGCATAGATATGGAGGTGACAAAATTCTTGACTTCTATGTAGAGAAGAGTAAATTGGTTCATTTGGTGGAAACATGGAAGAGGATAAGATTGAGAACAAAAGTTGGAAAAGTGAGTTGTAACAAAATTGTTCAAGGGTTTAAATCTTGGGTGTAAAAGTTTGGGCTTGCTCAGCAGTAAGAACTATTGGAAGGGATTAATAGCATCAGAGTACTGCTTAAAAGGCTAGCTATCCATATCTCTATTCTCTGACTGTTTCCAGAAGTTCTCTCCCAGCTTCCTGGCTTTAGTGGCACTTAGTTTCTGTTATTTAGTTATAGTACTACCATGTTAGTGAGAAATAGGAAAACATTTTTCTTATGCTATACATAGATGTAAATACAATATTATTTAGCTAATAAATAATGTTTTCCAAAATTATTTTTTGAATGGGGAGATGTTTATGTTCCAATCCCCTTCTTGGGTTTCCGAGGCAGTATCACTAAGGAAGTAGATTGCCCAATCTTCCTTCTGAGGAGTGGCTGGTGGGTTTGAACCGCCAGGCTTCTGATCAACAATCAAATGCCTTAGGCACTATGCCACCAGAGCTCCCAATAATGAAGTAGTAAAATAATAATAAATTACTAGAGGAAGAGTAAAATTTATACATAAAGTTTGAGACCAACATAAAAATTTGAAGATGCAGGTTTATATTTACATGCATGTAAATGTATAAAGAAGAAAAATCAAAGTGTTAACATTGATAATGGTGTTATGGGTATTTTAATTTTCTTATTTGTATTATTCTTTATCTTCAAAATGAGGATGTATTACAGTTATCATCAGAAAAGTTATTTTCAAGCGTGTTAACGATAGGAAGTAAATCTTTAGACAACAAACTAGTAAAATTAGCATCCTACCTATATATGAGAATTGAAATTCTCAAAGGCAAATAAATATATGCAAGACTTTGGGGCCTAGACATAGGATGAAGCAGCTACCTCGGCTTTCCGAGTTTTGAGTGCTTGCTCAAAGGGAATGAAAAGGAGAGGAAAATACTTGAACAATCTTTCAGCACTAAGCCACCTCTGTGAATTTCTAAATAAGGCCTCGGATAGAGGGCAAGTGACACGAAGAGTCTGCACAGCATCACTCCACACTTTCACAAGGGCTTGGAGTGTGGGAGGACCTAGCCATGACTGCTTGGTAAAAATGCCACATGGAAAGGAAATATTGAGGTTTAAGCTTTAAGATAAAATCACAGTCTTACCAGCTACTCGGCCTAGTGCTGGTGCCTCGTGCAAATTTTAACCTTATAACTTGAAAATTATGTGTTCATTATTTTCCAGTCTTGCATATTTTAGTACTATGAGAATTTATTGGTACTTAAGCAGATTAAGCAAGCAAATCTTGGGAAAGAAGGAAAACTGCTACATCTCATTTTAAATCACTGTATTTAAGCAACTGGATTTATTAATTATTTGATTTGCTCAGAAAGTTCCAGCCAAGTATCTCTGGAATTTTGTCTATGTTTTTGACATAAGAAAATCACTCCATTAGCTGTTTCTTCCAGTTTTATCATTGTTAACCACAATCTTTTCTCCAGCACTTCTTTCTGCTAATCAAAGAGACAAGGATTGGGCTCATATAAGATCTGTCTGAGTGTTGTGTTGTTATGTTGTTAGGTACTGTCAAGTTGGTTTAGACTTACAGTAACCCTATGTACAGCAGAATGAAACTCTGCTTCCTCACAAACATTACTATGTTTGAGTGCATTATTGCAGCTATTGTGTCAATCCATCTTGTTGAGAATCTTCCTATTTTTCACTGACCCTCTACTTTGCCAAACATGATGTTCTTCTCCAGCAACTGATCCATTCTGATAACCTGTCCAAAGTACAGGAAACACAGTCTTGCTATCCTCATTTCTAAGGATGTCCCATGTTTTTTCAAACTCTCCAAGAAAATTGAAGAAACTTTTGCCAGTTACCAGTTCCTGTCAAGTCAATTTGGTCTCTTAGTGACCTCATGTTATTCAGAGTAGATTATGCTCCATAGGGTTTTCAATGATTGAGTTTTCAAAAGTAGATCACCAAACCTTTCTTCTGAGATGCCGCTGGGTGGACTTGAACCTCCAACCTTTTGGTCAGCAGCCAAGTGTGTTAACTGTTTACATCACTCAGGGACGAAGAAACCTTAGGAGTCTTTAAAAAGTATTTTCATATCTTTACAAGCAAGAGAAATGGGTGACATAGCTAATTGTAACAGAGACATTCTAAAAGACTAGATCTTTCTTTTCCTATTTCTTTTTGATGACATATATATTTAGGATTTTAGGATATTGACCACACAAATTAATTTGTTTCTTTTTAACATAAATGTTGAAGATAGCATTAATGGAAAGCATAGGGAGATTAAGGGTCTTGAAAGTTTTCTTTAGCCAGTGTCCCTATTGCTTCTGGCTTGTGTCTGTGGTCATAGTTTCTCAGGCTGACCAAAGCTGGTGAGAAAATCTCTGGCTTGATGTGTCTGGAACATTTTTAATAGGATGTGATAAAAAGAATAGATAGCTAATATTTATTGTATGCGTGCCTTGGGGTGAATGCTTTGTTTAAATGATTTTTAATACATACCTTGCTAAGTACTGTTATTTGACTGATAGGAAAACTAAACTTACAGGTTTTAAGTAATTTTCCAAAGGTCTATAAGAAATAGAGCTTTGGTTGACCATAGTTTGTCTTAGTTCAGAGCCTGTACTGTTCTTCTCTCGGCTGTGCCACCTTCAATTCATATGCATGAAATAGACTTCTACAAGTTTAGACATCTTTGAAGGAGGATGGTAAGTAACCCTAAAAAAGAAATTTATCTTAGGTTGTCAGCTTGTTATGGGAAGGAAGAAAGACTGATAAATATTTTCCAGATAAGTTTTTGCTGTGTGTTTGCCTGAAGAGCACAAGAATCCCAGATTACTTATGCTAAATATCCAGGGCTGTTCATTAAACACTTGTGTTCTTTCTGTTGATTTAAAGAAACATATGGGTTACTATATTTAAACAATCATCCTCCACCATGAGCAAATTTTTGAGGAAATTGCTTTGGACCTAAAGTACAGTATGTGTTTGATTTTTGTATATTTGTATTTTTCCAATTTGGAAACTTTGAAATAAAGAAGCAAGAAAGAAAACAAAAATACAAGGAATTGTTTTAAAAGGCAAAGTGAGTATTTTATGATGCTCTGTACTTAGAAGAAGGAGCTCTGGTGGTGTGGTGGATAAGGCATTTGGCTGCTCACCACGTCAGTGGTTCAAACCCAAAAGTCACTCAGTGGAAGGAAGATGGGGCAATCTACTTCTGTAAAGATTTACAGCCTCAGAAACCCAGTGAGGTTTGCTACAAGTCAGAACGGACTCGGTGGCAGCGAGTTTGGTTTTGGTTTATGCTTGTGAGAGTAAGGGAGAAGAAATTAAAGTTGCCCAAACAGACATAGCCTGACACAAAATCAGTAATATTGAACCAAATAGAGAAGGTAATAAAGTAGTGAAGAAGATCTAGTTAAAGTGTGTTTAGCTGAAATTGACCATTTTGGGAAAACAAAGTAAAGGCCAAATTTTATGTGTGGTAGGCTGAGTACCAGCCCCCTCCTCCCAAGGTTGTCCATGTCCTAACCCCTGGAACATGTGACTGTGTTACCATACATGGCAAAAGGGATTTTGCATGTGTGATGAAATGAAGGATCATGAAATGAGATTAATCTGGGTTATTCAGTTGGGCCCAATGTAACCACAAAGGTGCTTATAAGAGGGAGGCAGAAGGGTCAGAGTCAGAAAAAGAGTTGTGACTACAACTGGAGCAGAAGTTAGAGCAATGCACTTTGAAAACAGAGGAATTCAGGTGGTATCTAGAATCTGGAAAAGGCAGAAATGGAGACTCAGAAGGAATGCAAGGTCCCTGGGTAGTGCAAAAAGTTTGCAATTAACTTCCCTAGTGGGAACTCTGGTAGCATAGTGGCTAAGACACTTGCCTGCTAACCAGACGGCTGGCGGTTCAAACCCACTAGCCACTCCTCAGAAGGAAGGTTGGGCAATCCTACTTCCATAGCGATACTGCCTCGGAAACCCAAGGAGGGGTCGCTATGAGTCGGGTTTGACTCGACGGCACATAACAACAACAACAACAGTGACTGCCTCAGAAACCCAAAGAGGGGTTGCTATGAGTCAGATCCGACTTGATGGCAGTAAGTTTGGTTTTATTGGTTTTTACTAACCTAATGGTTGGGGTCTGGGCCCACTCAGCAGTGCCAAGGAAGAAAGGTCTGGAGACCTGTTTCTATAAAGATTACAGCCAAGAAAACCCTATGGAGCAGTTCTACTGTAACACATAAGTTTGCCATGAATTGAGATCAATTCCATGATAATGGGTAGATGGAATACACTCCTGAAGTCACCTTGATTTTAGTTCTATAAGTCACATTTTGGACTTCTGACCTGCCTTGGTCCAGCGTGTTAGTTGTATGCACCATCCAGGGACTCCAGAAGAAATGTACTATAAAGGAAATGTTTATAAGGCTTTACCTTCTGGAACTAAAAGTGTTAAACCATCTGGATAAAATCTATGAATTTAGTAGGAGAAGTTGAGGTAAGAAAATGAAAATACTTAAAAAGTTCTACTTATTGGGATCAGGAGGAAGTAAGGGGAGTATGAAGAATCTTGGTAAAGGGATCTTTATTTGGGGAAAAGTTGAATCTTTTTTTTTCCCCAAAATAAATAGTAAAAAAAAAAAAAGTGCTTGATAATGAAGTGTGGAAAAAGAATACAACCAGTAAGAAAAAGACAAAATTCAACCAAAATTCCATATTAAAAGAGGAAAACTAAGGAGAAACAGCTCTGTAACATAAATAACTACCATAAATAAGAGAGAAAGCCTAAAATAAGCTATGCTATTCATTGTTCTAAAAGTTCCACCTTGATTAAGTCAAGTGAACAAAATGTTGTATTATACTGATTATAGAAAATTGATTCAAAATATAGATGAAAAGAACTGAAAATAAATAAATGAATAGGCAAGGATGCAAATAGGTAATTCACAGAACAGCAAAGGAAAGCAACCAAAAGTATATGAAAAGGTGCTTAAATTCACAAATAGGTAGGGAAATACTAATTAAAATAACAATGATATATTACAATATTCCTACTGGATAAGTAACAATTCAAAATAGCTTTAACACCTATTGCTAGAAAGGATGTTGGATGAAAAGGAACACTTACCTTTTGCTGGTAGAAATGTGACACACTTTTGAATAGCAAACTAGAAATACTTACTACAATTAGTCATACATATGTTCTTCACCCCAGAAATCCCATTCTTGGAAAATGCCCCACAAAATTAAAAGTCCCTGTATAAGTTATCATGTGAACAAGAATGTTCATTACATAAATGCAGCAACAAAATACTGAAAATAAAATGAATGTCCATTAATTGGGGAAGGAAAAATTTATGAAACACTGTAAAATGAAGCACTGTGTAGCCATTAAAAGTAGGGGATTATAAATTAGAAAAGCAAAGAAAACATGATGAAAGTACAATTATAGTGGGAGTTCTCAATACTCTATTCTCAGAATTGGTTACATTTAATAGATAAAACTCCTCACAACTCGACCAATAAGCAACATCATGATAAATGGAAAAAACACTGAAGTTGTCAAGGATTTCATTTTATTTGGATCCACAATCAATGCCCGTGAAAACAGCAGTCAAGAAATCAAATGATGAATTGCAATGGGTCAATAGATCTGCTGCAAAAGATCACTTTAAAATGTTAGAAAGCAAAGATGTCACTTCGCGGACTAGTGTGTGCTTAATCCTAGCCGTGGTCTTTTCAGTCGCTTCATATGCGTGCAAAAGCTGCACAATGAATAAGGAAGACTGAACAAGAATTGATGCTTTTTAATTATGGTGTTTGGAAAAACTACTGAATATACCATGGAGTGTCAGAAAAGCAAACAAATTCGTCTTAGAAGACACAGAGCTGGAATCCTCCTTCGAAGTGAGGATGACAAGTCTTTGTCTCGTGTGCTTTGGACATGTTATCAGGAAGGACCAGGCCCTAGAGAAGGATATTGGAAAAGTAGAAAGTCACCGAAAAAGAGGAAGACTCTCAATGAGATGGATTGATACAGAGGCTGCAACAATGGGCTCAAGCATAGCAACAATTGTGAGCATGGTGCACGTCCTGGCAGCACATTGTTCTGTTATACATAGGGTCATTAAGAGTCAGAACCAACTTGATGGCATCTACCAATAGCAACAACAAAATGGAGAAAAAATAAGGAAAAACATAAGGAACTGAATAATTTTGTTGGATTAGATAGATGTGAGAACATAGAATCCCTCAAATAGGGAGGATACATTTAGTAGAATATTTACTACACTGACCATATATATGTTTTACCACAAAAGAAACTAATAGTTTCAAATTATAGGGCATAATCTCTGGATACAACCAAATATAATTAGAAACACATATTAAAATATAAGTAAAACATATGGCATTACTTGCAAATTAAGGATGATAATCCTTGAAAATTCTTAGATGCAGATATCAAAAGTGAAAATATAGTCTATTTAGAGAAGAGTGAAATGAAAAAGAGACATGTTATCAAAATCTATAGGACTAACAAACACTGTAGTCAGAGGAACGTGTATAGTCTTAAATGTCTTCATTATTAAAGAATATAAACAAAAGAAAACAAAAACAAAAAAGAGCCTAATATTCATGTTAAAATATTATGGGGGAAATAAACTAAGAAGAGGAAATAATAAGGAAAAATGCTTAAATGAAGGAAGAAGAAAAATAATTTTAGAAATGTGTTTATTTATAAAGACCAAATAGAGAAGCACCTCATGAGACTGATCAAGGGAAAAAGAGAAAATACATAAATGTGAAAGATTCAAATCAGAATAGAGATTTAAGAATGAATGAACAATAACAAAAAAAGAATAGAGATTTAAGCATCAATAAAGAAGAGGTATTCAAAATACCGGTGGCATGGCATGAGGAACCTGTGCATAGACCAAGAGGCTGTTGTTTGAACAGACAAGGGAGTAGTGAATGGTTTAAAATCAGGAAAGGAATGCATCAGGATTGTATCTTATACTTATTCAATCTGTATGTTGAGCAAGTAATTCAAGAAGCTGGATGGTATGAACAGGCATCAAGACTGAAGGAAGACTCATTAACAGCCTGCAATTTGTAGATGACAAAACCTTCCTTGTTGAAAGCAAAGAGGACTTGAAGCACTTGCTGATGAAGATCGAAGACTATAGTCTTCAAAATCAATTACACCTCAACATAAAGAAAACAAAAATCTTCACAACTGGACCAGTAAGCAACATCATGACAAATGGAGACTAGATTGAAGTTGTCAAAGCTTTCATTTTACTTGGATCTACAATCAACACTCATGAAAGCAGTCGCCAAGAAATCATACATCGCTTTGCATTAGGCCAATGTGCTGCAAAAGACTCTTTGGAGTGTTGAAGAGCAAAGACAACATTTTGAAGACTAAAGATATCACTTTTGAAGACCAACCCATGATGTTTTCAATCGCCTCATATGCATGTGAAAGCTGGACAATGAATATGGAAAACTGAAGAACACTTGATACCTTTGAATTGTGATGTTGCCAAAGAATACAGAAAATACCATGGACTTCCAGAAGAAGGAAAAAATCCATACTGGAAGAAGTGCAGCTGGAATGCTCCTTAGAAACAAGAAAGGCCAGACTTCGTCTCACCTACTTTGGTCATGTTATCAGAAGGGACCATTCCCTGGAAAAGGATATCTTGCTTGGTAAAGTGCAGGGTCAGTGAAAAAGGGGAAGGCCCTCGGTGAGATGGATTGACACAGTGGCTGCAATGATGGACTCAAGCATAACAAAGATTGTGAAGACAGCGCAGTAAAGGCCGGGTTTTACTCTGTTGTACATAGAGTCAGAATTGACTCGACGGTGTCTAACAACAACAACAAAAAAGAGATTAAAGCCATTTTAAGAGACCACTAAACACAACCTTCAGAAGAAATTTAAAGAAAGAACTGAAGGAAATGAATAATTTTGTATCAAAATACAAAGTATACATTTGACTCAAGAAGCTGAGACTGAAAATGGGATTCAAGATTTGCCATTGAAAAAGATGTGAGTATCAGACCCTAGTTAATTTCTAATTACCTGGAAAGAACAGATAATTCCAGTGCTATTTAAACTGGCTGCAAATGAGAATCACTTGGGAAATTTTTAAATGACTCAGTCCCCCATTCCAGACAATTAAACCAGAAACTCTCTAGGAGGAATGCAAGCATCAGGATGTTGTTAAATCTCCCTGGTGTTTCCAACAATACACCAAATTTGTGAACTATAATTTAAACCTTTCATGACTGAATTATATTCTGCTTTGAATTTTTTTGTTGTTGTTGTTGATACCACGTGTTTCAGTAATGGAAGACATGCTGAAATCAAGGGAAAAAATTTTGTTGAGGTAATATGGATTTTGATAAAATTATGTGGGACGTGTTGTTGTTGTTGTTGTTATTTGCCGTCGAGTCGGCCCCGACTCATAGCGACCCCTCCTTGGGTTTCCAAGGCAGTATCACTATGGAAGTAGGATTGCCCAACCTTCCTTCCGAGGAGTGGCTGGTGGGTTTGAACCGCCAGCCTTCTGGTTAACAGTCAAGTGCCTTAGGCACTATGCTACCAGGACATATATGCCCCAAATGGACTTTGGTGGTAGGATTGGTGGGGTGAGGTCCATTTTTTCAGATTCTTGCACTTATACATGTCCTCACCAGGTGGTAGCACATACTACAACTGAAACCTAAAAAAAAAAAAAAAACTCACTGCCATCGAGTTGATTTTGACTCATAGCAACCCCTCCTTGGGTTTCTGAGGAAGTATCCCTATGGAAGTAGATTGTTCCATCTTCCTTTTGAGGAGTGGCTGGTGAGTTTGAACCACCAGCCTTCTGGTTAGCAGTCAAATGCCTTAGGCACTACCCCACCACAACTGAAGCCTGAGAGACTGAAAATGTTGGTGGGCAATATTTGTCCCATGGGTCACAAAAGGATTAAATTGTTCCAAAACATGAGAAAAATATGAAAAGCTCCCCCAATTCATTTTCTAAAACCAATAAAGGTATGTAATAACAAAACTTAATATTTACTACAAAAATACTATAGGCCAATCTCACTTATTATTAAAATATAAACTGCCAAAATAAAATGTTAACACATGGAATTTAGCAATGTATCAAAATAATACTCTATCATTTATTCCATGTGGTTCAGTGAATTATTTAATATGGCCCTTCTAGCCATGGTGTTTGTGATTCCCACCAGATGACTGGATGAGACTTTGCAAATGTGAGGTTCTTATGGCCCACCAAGGGATCTGGATAGATTGCTAATAATGTAAATAGGGTACAGGGCACCCACTAAATGACTGGGCCCATAATATATCTCATAATCATGAGTATTGTCTGTGACTTGTGTGTGGCCATTGCAATGAACGAGCAAACCTAGGAAAGAAGTAGAGTGCTGTGTGAGGGCAGTTGGTGTCAGAATAGTTAAAAAAAGTTAGAGAATGGGCATGTCTGACCTCTGCCTCATAAAAATAAGCCTTGGGCTGTTGATCCTGATGCTCTTCACCCCTTGTGAAGTTATAAGAGGTCACAAGCTATCCCTGTGCTATTTTTACAATAACATTTCAAAAAATAGGAATTCCAGAACACTTAATTGTGCTCATGAGGAACTTGTACATAGACCAAGAGGCTGTCGTTCAAACAGAACAATGGGATACTGCGTGGTTTAAAATCAGGAAAGGTTTGCGTCATGGTTATATTCTTTCATCAGCCTTATTCAGTCAGCATACTGAGCAAATAATCCCCACGAAGCTGAACTAAATGAAGAAGGATGTGACATCAGGATTGGAGGAAGACTCGTTAACAGCCTGCAATATGCAGATGACACAACCTTTCTTGTTGCTAGTGAAGAGGATATGAAGCCCCTACTGATGAAGATCAAAGATATAGCCTTCAATAGGGATTATACCTCAACATAAGGAAAAGAAAAATCCTCACAACTGGACAAATAAGCAACATCATGATAAATGGAGAAAAGACTGAAGATGTCAAGGATTTCATTTTACCCAATACCCATGGAAGCAGCATTAAAGAAATCAAACAACATGTTGCACTGGGTGAATGTGCTGCAAAAAACCTCTTTAAAGTATTAAGGAGCAAAGATGTTACTTTGAAGATTAAGGTGAGCCTAACTCAAGCCATGGCATTTTCAATTACCTCGTAATCATGTGAAAGCAAATAAGGAGACCAAAGAAGAATTGACACCTTTAAATTATGGTGTTGGTGAAGGATACTGAATAACAATGGACTGTTAGAAGAATAAACAAATCTGTCCTGGAAGAAGTACAGACAGAATGCTCCTTAGAACAAGGATGATAAGACTTTATCTTACATACTTTGGACACGTTAGCAGGAGGGACAAGTCCCTGGAGAAGGACATCATACTTAGAAAAACAGAAGGTCAGCAAAAAAGAGGAATACCCTCAATGAGATGGACTGACACAGTGGTTTCAACAATTGGCTCAGAGATAGCAACAATTTGGAGGATAACGCAGGAGCAGGCAATGTTTCGTAGTGTTGAACATAGGCTTCCTATGAGTTATAACCAACTCTATGTCACCTAAAAACAATAACTATAACCAGATTTTTAAAAGGAAAGAAAATTATACAAACTAAATTTTCATTTGTCATGAAGTCTCTATACAAAAACAATGTGGCAGTGTGTTAGGCTAGATTCTCTAGAGAAGCAAAACCAGTAAAGCTTATATAGAGAGAAAGAGAGAAAAATTTATCTTAGGAAAATGGCTCACACACTTATAGAAGCTGGCAAGTCCAAAGTTCTTGGATCAAATGTCAAGCTGGAGGCTTTTTCAGACTCATGCAGCTGCAGGGGCTGACAAACTCAAGGTTGGCAGGCAGTATACTGGTTGTTGACTCCAATGAATGATGAATCCAAGATCTCCAGGCCTAATAGTGCATTTTCGCTCATGGACAGTTGTAGGCAGCACAACAGGATCCCGATCCACAGAAGAGTGTCTCTTTTTCCCTGGATATCCATAAATATATTAGAAGCAGGCTACACCCCTAGGGAAACTCCCTTTCAATGGATTGGCTGCTCAAAACATATACATCAGATCTCATCATGGTAATAACCCACATTACAACTGCCACTCAGAATTGCGGTCCAGCCAAGTTGACATATATCTCCAACTATCACAGGCAGATATGATGAAATCAGAATTTTGACAAAAATTTGATAAAGTTTCTTTAATCTTCTGGGCAGACGTGGAACAGATTAACTGATTAAGTGACTGTACAGTTTGTAGTGGTTAATGGTTCAGTTCCTAGAGGGAAATTTCATGTGTAGTGGAGTATCACCTATGGTGAACAGACATGCTGATGTGTTAATCAGTTATGTGTGATAAGTAATTTGTAAGTAATACTAAAATGTAAGATAATGTGTCTTCCAGATTTTCCCTCTAGAAACATCTTCTGGCTCATTGGCATTGAGATGGTTTAGATGAATGAGATAGAGTCCCTGGGTAGCACAAATGGTTAGTGCTTAAGTACTCTCTGAAGGGTTGCCACTTAGAAACTACATAGAGGCTTCTTGGAAGATCTGTTTCCAAAAGGTCACAGCCTTGAAAACTCCATGGAGCAGTTCTACACAGAAGGGATCTCCATGAATTGGAGTTGACACAACAGCAACTAATAAACAACTACACCTGAATGGGAGAGAAGGCGTGGGAGTTACAATTAGCAGGAGGAAAATGTGATTCATTCTCAGATAGTCATACACTTCTTTCTGTACACATAGTAATATATTCTATACCTGTAGATTGCTACAGAAATATTAAAAGTTGTAGTGATAGAAAATGTGGCTTTCTCTAATCTTTACTTCATAATTTGGATCTGAGACTGAATTTGGAAGTAGCAAAATATTAATTCCAGGACAGGAATTCAAAAAAGATACCATTGTGCACAAGAAGTAAAGACAGTAAAAATAAATACTATAATATTTACAATATTGCATTATCAGTAACAGCAAACACTAATCTATGGGTGGATATATAGGGAGACAGACAAGAAGATCGGGTATGGCTAGGTGAGTGGGAATATACTCAACAACTATACATAGGTTTGGCAGACATATTTATTTCTATGTGCTATAAAAATGTCCATATGCAGTTTAAATATAATAGGAAGCGAAGTTAGGATAACTTCTTAGCCACAACTTAGCACCTTAAGGGAGTGAGTCACTGGATTTGTGAGCTGGAGACCATGGTCTCAGGGGACATCAAGCTCAATTGGCACAACATGATATGCAAAAATACTGTTTTACATCTTACTTTGGCAAGTAGTGACTGGGGTCTCTTACAACTGGCCATCTAAGATGCAACTCTTGGTCTCTCTTCATCCAGAGCAAAGAAGAGTGAAGAAAATCAAAGACGCATGAAAACAGCCCACAGGACTAGTGGACCATAAGAACCTCAGTCTATATGATCCTGAGACCGGAAGAACTAGATGGTACCTGGCTACCACTGCCAACCACTCAGAAAGGGATCAAAATTGGAGATCCTAGAGAGAGTGGGAGATAAACGTGGAACAAAACTCAAAATCATAAAAAAAAAAAAAAAAAAAAAAAAACAGCTTACTGGTCTAATAGAGACTAGTGAAACACCTGAGACTATGGCCCCGAGTCACCCATCGGGCTTGGAGTTAATTAAACTCACTCCCGTGGCTTAACTCTCAGACAAACAATAGACTGGTCTACAGCTGTACACCTACACCAGGAAATTGCACTCCTTAGAACAATTAATCATGGGCAATCAGAAGGGGAGCATTTGCACAGGGGGAATGGCAGGGAAATAAAAATGCAGTCAAGAGGTACATAGGGAAAGGGTAACCAGAGGGAGGAAGTGCCGGAGAGGTGTTACACTGAGGGGGAATGTAACCAGTGTCACAAAACAAAGTATAAGAACTGTTGAATATAAAAGGAATCTGCTTTGTAAAATTTCACCCAAACCTCAATAAAAAGTTAAAAAAAAAAAAAAAAAGCTACCAATCTTTATCATTGAACAGAAAATTAACACAAAGTTAATGGCAAGTAATATAAAAGCCCATTCTAGGCCAAAACTACCCAGAACATAATAGGAACATTGTTTTAAAATTCTGTCCAGCAGCCATTGTAAAAGGGCAGTAATTAAATGAAGCTAATCTAGAGGAAAGCAATCAGGCTGATAGAAGTGATTAAAGGAACTGGGATGTTTAGCTTAGAAAGAGAAGAATTAGGGGTATGAAATCTGCCTCCAAATATTTGAAGTACCATTATAAAAATAGAAAGAAGATAGGATTCTTAATTCAGGTAGGGATTGTTCTATGTAAACCTTAGGATTCCTTTTAACCCAAGATTTTAGGAAATCTACAGTATGATTTGGGAACTCTGGTGGGTAGTCCCTAAAGCATTTGACTGCTACCCAGAAGGCTGGTGGTTCAAACCCACCAGCCACTCCTCGGAGAGAAGATTGGGCAATCTACTTCCATAGAGATACCGCCTCGGAAACCCAAAGAGGGGTCTCTGTAAATCGGATCCAACTTGACAGCAGTGAGTTTTGTTTTTGGTTTTATAGCATGATTTATGATCAATCAGGAAGGCTAGATTCAGAATGTCTAGGGCCCACAGCTGATATGAAAGTGAAAAAAAAAAAAAAAAGAGTGGAGCTCAGATTGCTGGAGCCATTGCCAGCAGTGCTTCCTGTAGTGCTAATTATAAGGAGGGCGTCCAGAGGGCAAGCCAAAGGGGTTAGTTAATAAACAGGAAAACCACACAAATGTCATGATGATGAGAAGAAATAGGGGGGAAAAAGTGGTGGCAAAGGCGGATACAAAAGCCAAAATATTGTGTTGCCACAACCAGAGGGACTAGAATAGAAGCTAAGTAAAATAACGGAGCTGGTCGTGGCAAAAACAAAGTGACTGAGCAAGAGTCAGGTAAGGACAAACCTTACTTCACACCAAATCTTGTCACCATATTAAGGATGGTTTGTGCTTGGCACAGAGCAAACGCTCAATAAAAGTAAGTGTTACTGTTTTCAGAATGACACCTATCAACGGAATTGAATCAGGTATTGAAAATGACCAAACTCATAATATACAAAAACACATTGTTCTACATTCTACTTTGGTGACAAGCAACTGGGATCTTAAAAGCTTGTGAGCAGCCATCTAAAATGCAATAATTTGTCTCTTCTTGTCCAGAGCAAAGAAGAGAGAAGAAAATCAAAGATGCATGGAAACAATTAGTCCAAGGGACTAATGGACCCTGGAAACCTCAGCCTACATGACTCAGACCAGAAGAGTTAGATTGTACCTGGCTACCACTGCCAACCACTCAGACAGGGATGGATACTGGAAATCCTGGATAGAGTGGGAGAAAAATGTGGAACAAAGAAAACCAAGATTACTGGTCAGTTAGAGACTGGTGAAATCCTTGAGACTATGGCCCTGTGTCACCCTTTGGGATTAGAATTGAGCTCACTCCCGTGGCTTAACTCTCAGCCAAATGTTAGACAGGCCTATGAGCAGAACAATTACATTAGGAAGATGCACTCCTTAGAACAATTGAATTTGGGAGATTAGAAAGGTAGGATTTGTGCAGGAAGAAAACCAAGGAGGCAGAAATGCATAGGTAAGAAGTACACAGGCAAGTGGGGAGAAAATGAAAAGAGAGGTATTATATTGTAGGGATTGTAATGAGTGTCATGAAACAAAATGTGTATGAACTATTGAATGGAAAACAAATCTGCTTGTAAAATTTCACCCAAATCATACTAAAGAGTTAAAAAAAAAAAAAAAAAGGCCTAAGAAAATCAAGTCCATTATAGTCAAATTGATTCTGTTCATGATGAACCATATGTTACACAGGAGAACCACTTCTTGATATGGTTTGTTGGTGGTAGAATTAGGTGTCATCAATTCGGCTCCGACTCATAGTGACCCTGTGTACAACAGAATGAAACCCTGCCTAGTCCAGTGCCATCCTCACAATCGTTGCTATGCTTGAGTCCATCATTGCAGTCACTCTGTAAATCCATCTTGTTGAGGGTTTCCGCTTTTTCACTGACCCCTACTTTACTAAGCATGTTATCCTTCTCCAGGGACCAGTCCCTTCTGGCAATATGACAAAACTAGGTGAGACAAAATCTGGCCATTCTCACTTCTAAGGAGTATTCCTGCTGCACTTCTTCCAGGACAGATGTTTTTGCTCTTCTGGAAGTCTATGGTGTTTTCAATATTCATAGCCAATATCACATTTCATAGGCATCAAGTCTTCTTTGGTCTTCCTTACTCTTTGTCCAGGTTTCACACACATAATGAAGTGACTGAAAATACCATGGCTTGTGTTTGGCATACCGTGATAGTTAGAGCTGTGTGTCAACTTGGCTGAACCACAATTCTGTGTGGTTTCAGCAGTTGTGATGTGGGATATTTCCATGATGGGATCGGATGTATATGTTTTGAGCAGCCAATCCACTGAAAGGGAGTTTCCCTAGGGGTATGGCCTGCTTTCAATATATTTATGGACATCCTGGGAAAAGAGACACTCTTCTGTGGATTAGGATCCTTTTGTGCTGCCTACAATTGTACGTGAGTGAACATTTGGCCTGGAGATCTTGGATTCGTCATCTGTTGGTGTCAACAGCAGGTATATTGCCTGCCAACCTTGAGTTCATCAGCCCCTGCAGCTGCATGAGTTGGGAAAAGCCTCCAGCTTGACATTTGATCCAAGAACTTGAAACTTGCCAGCTTCTCTAAGTGTGTGACCCATTTTTCTAAGATAAATTTTTCTCTCTTTCTCTCTATATAAGCTTTACTGGTTTTGCTTCTCTAGAGAACCCAGCCTAACACACATACCATAGTCTTCAAAGTGACATCTTTGCTCCTTAACATTTTAAAGAGGTCTTTTGCAACAGACTTGCCCAGTGCACTATGATGTCTGATTTCTTGACAGCTGCTTCCATGGTTGTTGATTGCAGATTCAAGTAAAATGAAATCCCTGACAATTTCAATCCTTGCTCCAATTATCATGATGTTGCTTATTGATCCAGTTGCGAGGATTTTTGTTTTCTTTATGTTTAGATGTAATCCATACTGAAGACTGTTGTCTTTGATCTTCACCAGTAAGTGCTTCAAGTCATCTTCAGTTTCAGCAAGAAAGGTTGTATCATTTGCATATTGTAGGATATTAATTAGTCTTCCTCCAATCCTGTTGCATTGTTCTTCATATAGCCCAGCTTCTTGGATTATTTGCTCAGCACACAGATTGAATAAGTATGGTGAAAGGATACAACTCTGATGCACACCCTTCTTGATTTTAACCATGCAGTATTCCCTTGTGCTGTTTGAACGACATTGTCTTGGTATATACAGGTTCCTCATGAGAAACTTAAGTATTCTGGAATTCCCATTCTTTGCAATGTTATCCATAATTTTTTATGATCCACTTATTCAAACCTTTGCACAGTCAATAAAACACAGGTAAACATCTTTCTGGTATTCTTTGCTTTCAACCAAAATCCATCTGACATCAGCAATGATATCCTTCATTCTACATCCTCTTCTGAATCCAGCTTGAATTTCTGGCAGTTCCTTATAAATATACTGCTGCAACTGTTTTTGAATTCTACTCAGCAAAATTTCACTTGCCTGTGATATGAATGATATTGTTTGATAACTTCCACATTCCATTGGATAACCTTTCTTTGGAATGTGCACAAATATCATTCTCTTCCAGTTCATTGGCCAGATAGCTAGCCTATAGCCATCTGACACATTCTTAACAAAATAACAAACTAGTATGAGATTAATTCATTCCCTCACCCACCTATTCATTCAACAATTGTGTCTTAAGTAAAGAAACTAAAGAAACAGTCCATTCCCTTAGATTACTCATGGCCCGCAGGGATTCTAGTGAAAGTGATCCATAGATGATCCAAAGATGGTTAAGTGTTACCAAAATGAAAGGGACATTGACTACAATTTCCTACAGTGCAACAGCTCTCTTCCTACTTCCTCCCTGTAGTTACCTCTCTCTTGTGTCCTTCCTTCCTATGCATTGCTACCCACTGAGCTATCTCTGTGCTAATACTGCCTTTCTGTTCTCCATGATTGATCATTCTAAGGAGTGTATCCACCTGATGTAAATGTTCACCCTATATTGGGCAATCCACTTCTGTAGTGATACCGCCTCGGAAACCCAAGGAGGGGTCTCTATGAGTCAAGTCTGACTTCACAGCACATAACAATAACAACAACATTGTTTGGCTGGAAGCCACAGGAGTGAGCTCAATTCCAGATCTGAATTGTATCTAGGAGCCATAGTCTTGGGGGTTTCACCAGGCTCTATCAGACCAATAAGCCTCGTCTTTTTTTTTTTAATTAGGATTTGGGTGAAGATTTACAGAGTAAATTCACTTTTCATACAGCAGTTCACATATTACTTTGTCTCATGTCATTGACCAAAATTTACAATGCAGCAGCTCCCCTCCCACTTCCTCCCCATAGTTACCTCCTCCCAGTATCCATCCCTTCATACTC
>NW_006921620.1:16252138-16269783 GCF_000298275.1 Orycteropus afer afer
CAACCTTATATATGGTCATGGGTGTATCCCCTTTTACCTAGACATACCTGATCATTCAACCTTATCTACCCATCTATTTACATGTAGATTAATGTTATCACTGATAACACAGTATTGTATATGTAAAAGGGTTTATCTTCGTTGTCTGTATGCTGTACTTCTTGCACTCCTCTTTGTGTGTTCCTTTTCCTTAGTGTTATTGTGTTGGTCACTCACCTTGGTATATTGCCTTTCCCTTTACCCAAATCTATACTTGTCTCTTACCTATCTAGCAATTTTTCCTCCCCTCCTATCCCATCCGTGGTCACCACCAACAAAAAAAATCTGTCCATTTAAAAAAGTATATTAGTATTTAATGAGAGTTTTTTATGTGGTTTAAAAACAAGTCCTTTGTCACATATGTATGTTATAAATATTGTGTCCCGGTTTTAAAAATTTTCTTACATTTTCATTTTGTTATTAGCATTTTTTTTGAGAATGAAAGTTCTTAATATTAATAAATTAAAATATATAAGTTTTTCCTTTATGGTTAGTGCTTTTGGAGTTCTGTTTAAGGAGTCTGTGTACACCCAAAAAGCCTTAAAAATGCTTTCCTATGTTTTTTTCTTAGAAATTTTGTAGCTTTAGTGTTTTCCTTTAACTTCTATCATTCATCTCACATTAATATTTCTGTATTATATGAGGTAACAGTTGAGATTCATTTCTTTCCATACCAATATGTTGTTTCAATAACATTTTTGACTTTCCTTTTTTCCATTTTATTGCCTTGGTGACTTTGTTAAAAATCAATTAACTTGTTTATGTGTATGTAACAGAGAAGAGATTGATGTTAGGGATTTCATTTTAATTGTATCCACAATCTAACCTCATGGAAGCAGCAGTCAAGATCAGAAGTCATATTGCGCTGGGCACATCAGCTGTAAAATACCTGTCTAAAGTGTTAAGGAGCAAAGATGTCATTTTGAAAACTAAGATGTGCCTGACCCAAGCTATGGACTTTTCAATCGCTTGGACAATGCATAAAAAAGACTGAAGAAGAGTTGATGCCTTTGAATTGTGGTGTTAGCAAAAAATACTGAACTTGCCACAGTCTGCCAGAAGAACAAGCACATCTGTCCTGGAAGAAGTGCAGCTGGAATGCTCCTTGAAAGTGAAAATGGCTAGGCTTCCTCCTACCAACTTTGGTCATGTTGTCAGAAGGGACCATTCCCTGGAGAAGGGTATCATGCTTGGTAAAGTAGAGGGTCAGTGAAAAAGGAGAAGACCCTCAACAAGATGGATTAGATAAACACAGTTGCTGCAGCAATGGGCTCAAGCATAGCAAGGACTGTGAGTATGGCACAGGACCTGGCAGTATTTTACTCTGTTGTATATATGGTCCCTGTGAATGGGAGCTGACTCTATGGCACCTAACAACAACAATAACAACAACACAACAACAACAACATCCAGTTCTATTGATCTATTTGTCTCTATTTTCATCAATACTTTACTACTTTGATTAATGTAGCTTTATAATAAGTCAGAGTCGGGTAGTGTAAGAACTGTGATTTTGTTCTTATTTTTCAAGGTTTTATTCTTTAAATTTTTATACAATTTTTCTTAATTTAGTTTGTTAGCTTCTACAAAAAAAGAAAAGTCTGTGAGATTTTTTAATGGGATTGCATTGGATCTGTACATCAATTTGAAAAGGATCAACATCTTAATAGTATTGAGTCTTCCAATCCATGTATAGGGTTTTTTCATTATTTAGATAATTTTCAATTTTTTCGTATAATGAGTTATAACATTAGTATCAATTTATTTTGAAAATATTTTAATTTTTACTAAAAAATACTTGCATATTTTTAGTAGGAAATATTTCTATTTTAGGAACTCTAATGGTGCAGTTGCAGTGGGAGCTCTGGTAGCACAGTGGCTAAGGCACTTGACTGCTAACAAGAAGGCTGGCGGTTCAAACCCACCAGCCACTCCTCAGAAGGAAGACGAGGCAATCTACTTCCGTAGTGATACTGTCTCAGAAACCCAAGGAGGGGTCGCTATGAGTTGGGTCTGACTCCGGCACATAACAACAATAATGGTGCAGTGTTTAAAGCGTTTGACGGCTAATCAAAAGGTTGGTGGTTTGAACACACCAGCCGCTCTACAGGAGAGAAAGATATGGCAGTCTGCCTCTGTGCAGATTTACAACTTTGGAAACCCTATGAAGTAGTTCCTCTCTGCCCTACAGGGTCCCTATGAGTAAAATCTAGTCAATGGCAGTGGATCTGGTTTTGGTTTCATTCTTATTTTATTATGCCATCTGTAAAAAATAAATAAATATATAAATAGAAATATATATATGTGTATATATATACTTTTATTTCTTCCTTCCTAATATTTATATCTTTTGATTCATTTTCTTGCTTTATTGCACTAACTGGGACATACAATGTCATGTTGAATAGAAGTGCTATTGTCGTTGTGTGCCCTCGAGTGGGACCCGACTCATAGCAACCCCTCCTTGAGTTTCCCAGTTAAATCACTATGGAAGCAGATCGTCCAAACTTCCTCCTGAGGAGTGGCATAGAAAACGCTTATTTTGTTCAATCTTAGGAAGAATCTGTTAAGCTTTCACTTAGAGATATCCATTTTCATATTGAAAAAGATCCTATGTAGTTTAAATTAATATTTTTTAAAATCATAATACGATGTTGAATTTAGTAAAGAAATAAATTCTTAATCTACTGAGATTATCATACGATTTTTTTCCTCATTGTCCTGGTAATATGGTGAATTACACTGGTTTAACTTTGAGTCAACCTTGCATTTCTGGAAAAAAAATTTTATTCTGAATCATGTGTATTAGTCTTTTCTGCATATTGCTGGGTTTGAGTTGCTAAGGTTTTTTTTTTTTTTGGTCTATTTTCATAAGGTCTATAATTTTCTTTCTAGTAATGTTCTTGTTAGATTTTGCTATCAGAGTTATACTGTATACATAAACCAGTTAGGAAGTGTTTTCTCCTCCTATGTATTCTGAAATAGTTTATGTAAGATTGGTGTTATTTTTTTCTTAATTGATTCATAGAATTCATCAAAGATGGCATCCTTAAGCCTAGAGCTTTTCATATGGTAAGGTTTTTCTTTAGCAGATATAGGGTTATTCATATTTTCTTTTTTCATGTTTTGGTTTGATAATGTGTTTTCCAAGTCATTTGTCCATTCTATATGTTATCAAATTTTTGTTTATATTATTTCCTTACTATCATTTTAATGTCTGTGATATCTGTAGTGATGTCCTTTTGTTATTCTTTTTTATTTATTTATTTTTTCTTTTGTCATTCTTAATATTAGTAATTTGTCCTTTTTAAAATTTTCATTTTATTGTTAGTTTAAAAACAACCTTTGCCTTTGTTGATTTTCTATATTGCTTTTGATTTCATTTCATATTCATTATATCCTTTCTTCTACTTAATTGGGATTTAATTTCCTTACTTTTCTCTAACTTCTTCAGTTGAAACTTGATTCACCTTTGATTATTCCTGTGAAGCATATAAATAAATAAACTCCTCTCTGAGGACTACCTTAACTGCATCTCAGATTTTTATATGCAGTGTTTTCATTATTCAATTTTCCTTGTGATTCCTGTTTTGATCTAATGCTATTTAGAATGATATTGCTTAATTTCTATATCATTACTGATTTTTTTTTACTTATTTTATTGATTACTGAGATAAGTATATTAAACACTCCAAGTATGATTATAGGAGCTCTGGTAGCATAGTGGCTAAAGCACTTGACTGCTAACCAGAAGGCTGGTGGTTCAAACCCACCAGCCACTCCTCGGAAGGAAGGTTGGGCAATCCTACTTCCGTAGTGATACTGCCTCGGAAACCCAAGGAGGGGTCGCTATGAGTCGGGCCGACTCGACGGCACATAACAACAATAACAACAACAAGTATGATTATATATTTGTCTATTTCTCCAGATTAGTTCTGTCACCTTTTGCTTCATGTATTTTGAAACTGTGATTTATGATCATACACATGTAGAATGATTACGTCTTCTTTGTCTTGGCCCTTTTATCATTATGAAATAGCTTTCACTATCTTTGATGATATTTGTTGTCCTGAAATCTACTTTGTCTAATATTAGTATCAGACTGGTACAATTATAATATGCTTGCTATTTACGTTGTGTATTTTTTCATTCTTTTATTTTCAACCTCTCTGTGTCTTTATATTTACATTATCTCTTTTAAACTATATATAGTTGGGTCTTGCTTTTTCTTCCTGTCTTCATTCTCTGTGTGTTAACAAGATTATTTAGTCTTTTCACATTTCATATAATGATTGATATTATTAGTTTAAATCTACCATCTTGTTATTTGTTTTCTATATGTCCATTCTGTTTTTATTCCTTTTTTCTTCCTTCTTTGTATCTTCTCTTGAATTAATTATGTTTAAAAAATTAATCTATCTCCTCTATTTGATTTTTTAATTACCTTTTTGTATTATTAAGGAGCTCTGGTGTCTAAGGCGTTTGACTGCTAACCAGAAGGTTGGTGGTTCAAACCCACCAGCTGCTCCTCGAAAGGAGGATGGAGCAATTTACTTCCATAAAGATTTACCACCTTGGAAACCCGATGGGGGTTGCTGTGAGTCAGAATCAACTTGATAGCAGTAAGTTTGGTGTTATTTTTTTTTTTTTTTTGAGGGGAGCGCTCTGTATTATTATTATTATATGTAACAGCTTCTCTAGGGGATTATTAACTTTTCACAGTCTATCTAGAAGTAATATTGTATGATTTTTATATATAATGTATGAAACTTATAACAGTATAATTACAATTATATTTCTCCTGTCACTTGTGCTATTGTTGTCATACATTTTACTTTTAAATATGTTTTAAACATAAAAATATAATATCATTATTTTTACTTTAGTTAATTTACTTTTAAAGATGTTTAAAGATGTTTAAGAAAAGAAAGACAGACTTTTATAGTTATTCACATATTTACCATTTCTCATCCATTTTCTTCCTTTCTTTCAATTCAGATTTTAATTCTATCACATTTCCTTTCAGTCTGAAAACTTCCTTTGATATTTCTTGTAGAATAGAGAGAAACTAAAAACTCACTGCTATGGAGTTGGCTCCAACTCATTGTGACCTCTCCTTGGATTTCCCAGGCAATATCTCTACAGAAGTAGATTGCCCAACCTTCCTTCTGAGGAGTGGCTGGTGGGTTTGCCTTGTGGTTAGCAGTCAAATGCCTTAGGCACTATGCCACCAGAGCTCCCAGTATAGAGATACTGACAACTTTTTCTCTAAGCTTCTATTTATCTAAAAATACCTTTAGTTGCTTTCATTTTTTAAGTGAAATATAAATTTCAAATTTATATTTGAATAAAATATAAAATTCTAAGTTGATAGGGTTATTGTTTTTTTCCCCCAGCATTTTAAAGATGTTACACCCACTCTTCACTTATCAACACAATTAGGTTCCAAAGATCAAGTCATTATGCAAAAATTGGTGTTATGAGAAACTTCAGTAACTAAATGCCCCTGGGCCTCCAGGAGCCATTTTGGAGATCAGGATGCTCCTTCCCCTGCAGCCACTTATATCCACACCATGACTTCTGTATTTTGGGTGGGCAGGTCAGCTTTTGTCATTTGAAACCACAGGAATAACTGACTGAGTCAGGATATGCAGCCAGAAGGGGACTTGCCCTACCCTGACCCACATGGAGTTCTTGCTGTCCATGGAAATACCCACTCACCCAGGGTTGTTGCACATTGGCCCTAGCACCCCAAAATATGAAAATGGCAACTCTCTGGGTCTTCAGCAAAGTGACTGCTGTGTGTCATCTGTGCCTCTCTACCGCCTTCTTGAAGACTTATAGCCTGAAGCCACAGAAGTTCTGTCCAGGATTCAGTGAGGCTGCAGAGCACATGTGTAGGCTAATGGCACAGGGCCCAGGCACACACACTTTTCTTTCTCTCTCTTAATTTTATTTGCATCCAAGACTGGGGAGAAGGGTGGAATGGGAAGGATCAACAACTTGGAACTCAGGAGGAAGGTATTCTCTCACTCAAAACACATAGGTTCTTATCTGGTGTGATAGTTGGAGTTGTGTGTCAACTTGGCTGGACCACAATTCTGAGTGGTTTAAACAGTTGTGATGTGGGTTATTCACATAATGAGATCAGCTATATATGTTTTGAGCAGCCAATCCGTTGGAAGGAGCTCTGGTAGCGTAGTGCCTAAGGCACTTGACTGCTAACCAGAAGGCTGGCAGTTCAATCAAACCTACCAGCCACTCCTCGGAAGGAAGGTTGGGCAATCTACTTCTGTAGTGATACTGCCTCGGAAACCCAAGGAGGGGTTGCTATAAGTCAGATCTGACTCAATGGCACATAACAACAACAACAACAACAATCTGTTGGAAGGGAGTTTCCCTAGGGAAGTGGCCTGCTTCCAATGTATTTATGGACATCCTGAGAAAAAGAGACACTCTTCTATGGATCGGGATCCTATTGTGCTGCATACAACTGTCCATGAGCAAGCAACCCACCATTTGACCTGGTGATCTTGGATTCATCATTCGTTGGAGTCAACAGTTGATATTGCAGCTGTGTGATTTGAGAAAAACCTCCAGCTTGACATTTGATCCAAGAACTTGTGACTTGACAGCTTCTATAAGTGTGTGAGCCGTTTTCCTAAGATAAATTTTTCTCTCCCAGCCACTCCTCAGAAAGAATATTGGGCAATCTACTTCTGTAATGATACTGCCTCACAAACCCAAGGAGGGGTCACTGTGAGTTGGATCCGACTCTACAGCAGTGAGCTTGCTTGGAGCTTCCATATATATATATAAGCTTTACTGGTTTTGCTTCTCTAGAGAATCTAACCTAACACATCTGGCTCTTGTTTTGTTGTGGTTAGGTGCCATCGAGTTGGCTGCTACACATATAGACCCTATGTACAACAGAACAAAACATTACCCTTGCTCTAGGGTGATTTAAGTAGATTTTTTACTATTGTAAATGTGAAAGAAATATCAAATAACAAGATAGTTGAGAAGTGAAAAGTAGATGTATTCCATTCTCTTTTAGCCTTCAATGTCTCAACAATTTTCCTACTTTTATTTCCCTATATTTAATATGAATTTCACTCTCCTGGCTGCTTTTACATTTTTTTTTTTCTTTTTTTTTTTTTTTGCTTTTCATCTTTATTTTTCAGCATTTTAGCTATGATATAGTGAAGTTTTTTTGTTTTGTTTTTTGCCTGGGTTTTTCTGAGCTTCTTGGAAGTGTAAGTTGTGTTTGAACAAATTTGGAGAAATTTCAGCATATATATATTATATAATCACTATTCCATTTTCCCTTTCATTCTGGGCCTCTTATTACATATATATTTTATTGCTTGTTACTTTCCACAGGTCATTTAATGCCTATTCCTTTTTTCTTTTCCTTTTATGTGCTTCAGTTTACATGAGTGCTATAATCTCATCTTCAAATTCACTGATCCTTTCTTCTATAGTGTCCAACCTATTGCTAATGCCATCCAAATTTTTGAATTTTAGATATTCTATTTTTCAATTCCAGGAATTAAGTTTTAGGATTTGCTATTTACTGCAGATATTTAAATATCTCTTGAAATTCACCATCTCTTCACCCACTAGCTCCATAATTTTCTATGGAATCTAAATATTTACTATGTTGTTGTTGTTATGTGCCGTCGAGTCGGCCCCGACTCATAGCGACCCCTCCTTGGGTTTCCGAGGCAGTATCACTACGGAAGTAGGATTGCCCAACCTTCCTTCCGAGGAGTGGCTGGTGGGTTTGAACCGCCAGCCTTCTGGTTAGCAGTCAAGTGTTTTAGCCACTATGCTACCAGAGCTCCTAAATATTTACTATAGTTATTTTTAAAAATCCTATTAACTTTAACCTGTGGATCATTTCTATTGATTGATTTTCCTCTTTTCTGTTTTTTCTTTTTTTGCATATCTATTACATTTTTGTTGTTTACTGTACATTGTGAATAATGCAATGTAGAGATGCTGGGTTCCATTACGTTATTTTGTTCTAGCAAGCAGTTAAATTATTAGAGCAGACAGTTAAATTACATGAACTCATGAAGGCTTGATTGTATAATTTTGAGGGAAGAATCTATTTCAGTTTTGCTTTTAGTCCTAGAGTGAATTTCTAAGCCCTGAAATGTAGCCTTATTCCTAACACATGGCCCTTCTGATGTCAATGGAGAGTTCAAAATGGTTACCAAGTTTATCTAATTTGTTGGAACGTGAACTACAAAATTTGTTTTCTTTGCAGGGGCAACCATTAAAATCTCTGTTCCATTTTTTCTCAGTCTTCCTCTTCTCCGTGTTCCCAGAACAATTGGGGTAATGTTTTCACACTTGTAGTCAGAATTTTGCTATGGTTTGGGTTGCTTTTTTACATAGTTTTGGAAATCCCCTACTATGGCTCTCTCTTTTTCTGGAATTCCCCCCTAAATTTCAGCTGCTCTAACAATTCCATACTGCTCCTCTGAATCCTCAAGCCAGTAGAACTTGTTTTCTGTTTGAGTTCTAGCCAGCCTACGTTTATGGACTGGGAATAACCACAGAAAGAAAACAGTACATATGTGTATATTATCCAGTATGATTCCCTGTTTTAATAGTCAACTATCCACTCATCCACCTGTTTTTGCTTGTTCTCCAATGTCTTCATTTAGTTTTTCAGTTTTTTTTTTTTTTTAATATTTTGTCCAAAGTGTAAGTGTTATTTGCACAAGGTATTTTGTCATTACCAGAACTGCAAGTTCATTTAAGTTTTTTTTTTTTTGTTATTGTTTTCTTTTTTATTTTATACATTAATCAAGGGCCATACTCCTTAAACAGAAGTGAACAACTTGTAACTGCTTGTTTGAAGGTTCTGCCTCAGATGGTTTAGAATCCAGGCTGTGGAACAAAACAGGCTTAGACTGAAATTCCAATTCTCCAGTTACTAGCTATGGACAAATAAATTAGCACCTTTACTTAATTCTGCAAAAAAAAAAAAAAAAAAGACATTTTATAAATGTAAAATATTAAAGGAGTGGCTCAGAAATTCTTGGTAAAGCATTTAGCCAATGCATTATTGTTGTTGTTAGGTGCCATCAAGTTGGTTCTTACTCATAGTGGCTCTAAATACAACAGAATGAAACACTGCCTTGTCCTGAGCAATCCTCACAATCCTTGCTATGCTTGAGCCCAACACTGCAGCCACTGTATCAATCCATCTCATTGAGAGTCTTCCTGTTTTTCTCTGATCCTCTACTTCACTAAGAATGATACCCTTCTCCAGGAAATGGTCCCTTCTGACAGCATGACCAAAGTAGGTGAGATGACATCTGGCCATTCTAGGGAGCATTCCAGCTGTACTTCCTCTGAGATGGATTTGTTTGTTCTTCTGGCAGTCGATGGTATTTTCAGTATTCTTTGCCATTACCACAATTCAAAGGCATCAGTTCTACAGTCTTCCTTATTCACTGGCCAGCTTTCACATACACATGAGGCTATTGAAAATACCATGGCTTGAATCAGGTGAAATTTAGTCTTCAAAGTAATATTTTTGCTCTTTAACACTTTTAAAAGGTCTTTTGCAGCAATTTGTTCAGTGCAGTAAGTTGTCTGACCTCTTGACTGCTGCTTCTGTAGGCATCGATTGTGGATCAAAGTAAAATGAAAATCCGACAACTTCAATCTTTTCTCCATTGATCATGATATTGCTTATTGGTCCAGTTGTGAAAATTTTTCTTTTATGTTGATGTGTAATGCATCTTCATCAGTAAGTGCTTCAAGTCATCTTTACTTCCAGCAAGCAAAGTTGCATCGTCTTCATATCACAGGTTGTTAATGAGTCTTCCTCCAATTTTGATTCCATGTTCTTCTTCAAACAGTCCAGTTTCTCAGATTATTTGCTCAGCATACAGATTGAATAAGTACTGTGAAAAAATACAACCCTGACACACACCTTCCCTGATTTTTAATCTTACAGTATCCTCTTGTTCTGTTAAAACAACTGCCTCTTTGTCTATGTACAGGTTCCTTAGGAGCACAATTAAGTGTTCTGGAATCCCATTCTTCACAGTGTTTTCCAAAATTTGTTATGATCCACACAATCAAATGTCTTTGCACAGTCAATAAAACACAGGTAAGCATCGTTCTGGTATTCTTTGCTTTTGCCCAAGATCCATCTGACATCAGCAATGATATTCTTCATTCTACATCCTCTTCTGAATCCAGTTTGTATTTCTGACAGTTCTCTGTCTGTATACTGCTGCAATCATTTTTTAATTATATTCAGCAAAATTTGACTTGTGTGCATAATGATATTGTTCTATAATTTCTGGAACGGACAAATCTGTCTCAGAGGTAGTACAACCCGAATGTTCCTTAGAAGTGAGAAGGGCCAGACATTATCTCACCTACTGTTGGATCCCCTTTATTTGGAATGGGCACAAACAATGATCTCTTCCAGTCAGTTGGCCAGGTAGCCGTCTTCCAAATTTCAGTTCATCCAGTGCTAAATCCATTTGTTGAAACATTTCAATGGCTATTCTATCAATTCCTGGAGCGTTTTATCCCCCCACCAATACCATCGGCCAATGTGTAAGTAAGTGATATTAATAATTTACCTCTTAATCTTTATCAACAGTTCAAGTGCTCAAATAATTTCTCAAATTTCCAAGACTTCAGATCCATAAAACATGCAAGAAATCTGTTGTCTAAGTAAAAATTAAATATATGAACAAGTTTTTCATTATTTGCAATTTTTAATGTTAGTATTGTTTGTTTTAAGGTGTAAAGAATCTGTACTCTCTACTGGAATCATTCCAATCAGCATGCAAACGTGCTTTAATATTTTCCATCTTAAAAAGGGGTGAGAGAAACCTAGTCCCACATACCCATTCAATTATGGCCCCATTTTTTTGCTTTCATTCTGAGAAAAACTCACAGGAAGAGTTGTCTATTTTTGCTATCTCCGTTTTCTCATCTCCCATTGTCTTTTAATTCACTCAGGCTTTTGCCCCACTTTGTACTGATTGCTCTTAAGGTTACCAGTGACATTGATGTTGCCAAATATAATAGTGAATCTTCAGTCCTCATTTTATTTGACCTTTTTGTGTCCCCTTTTCCTAGAAACACTGTCTTTACTTGACTTTACAGAAACCACACTCTACTTGTCTTCCTCCTGCCTCATTGGATACCCCTTTTTCATCCATGCCTTTGGTGGCTCCTCATCCTTTAACCAACCTGAAATTATTGAATTGATCCAGCATTCAGTCTTCAGCCAGGTTCTCTAGATACTCTCACTCCCTAAGGAATTTCAGTTAGCTCTATGGCTTTAAATGACAATTAGACTCCCAAATGTATAGCTATTATTTGTATCTATTGGTAAACATCTTCTCTGAGCTCCAGGCTCTAATATACAACTATCTACTTGCCATATTACTTGAATATATTATGTTGTTGTTGTTGTTATGTGCCGTCGAGTCGGCCCCGACTCATAGCGACCCCTCCTTGGGTTTCCGAGGCAGTATCACTACGGAAGTAGGATTGCCCAACCTTCCTTCCGAGGAGTGGCTGGTGGGTTTGAACCGCCAGCCGTCTGGTTAGCAGGCAAGTGTCTTAGCCACTATGCTACCAGATAGCCATCTCAAATTTGATATATCCAAAATACAAGTATTAATTTTTTGACCATCCCACCCTTCCTGTTACCCACTGCTTCCAAATATTCTCCCTTAGTAATCTAAACTGAAACCAAACTCACTGCCATGGAGTCAATTCTGATCCATAGAGATCCCCATTGGGTTTCCAAGGCTGTAAATCTTTGCCTAAGCAGACTGTCTCATCTTTCTTCCAAGGAGCAGCTGGTGGGTTCAAACCACCAACCTTTTGGTTAATAGCTAAATACCTTACCTACTGCACCACCAGAGCTCCTCCCTTGTTGTTGTTGTTAGATGCCATTGAGTCAGCTCCAACTCTAGCGACACTGTGTACAATGAAACACTGCCCAGTCCTGTGCCAGCCTCATAATCCTTGCTATACCTGAGCCTATGGTTCCAACCAGGAGCTCTGGTAGCATAGTGCCTAAGGCACTTGACTGCTAACCAGAAAGCTGGCGGTTCAAAGCCCCCAGCCAATCCTTGGAAGGAAGGTTGGGCAATCAACTTTTGTAGTAATAATGCCTGGGAAACCCAAGGAGGGGTTGCTATGAGTAGGGGCGGACTCAGACAGCACATAACAACAACAAAACATCTTTCCAGCCACTGTGCCAATTCATCTCATTGAGGGCCTTCCCCATTTTTGTTGACCTTCCACTTTACCAAGCATTATATATCTTTCTCCAGGGAATGGTCCCTTCTGACAACATGATGACCAAAGTAGGTGAGATGAAATCTGGCCATTCTCACTTCCAAGGAGCATTCTGGCTGCACTTCCTCCAGAACAGATTTGTTAGTTCTTCTGGCAGGCCATGGTACTTTCAGTATTCTTCCCCAACACCATAAGTCAAAAGCATCAACTCTTCATGTTGTGGTTTGTTGTTAGGTGCTGTCGAGTCAGACCCAACTAGGGTTTCCGAGGCCATATCACTGCGGAAGTAGATTGCCCAACCTTCCTTCCTTACTCATCGTTCAGCTTTCACAAGGCTATGAGCTGATTGAAAACTCTGTGGCTTGGGTTAGGCACACCTTAGTCTTCAAAGAGACATCTTTGCTCTTCAGCACTTGAAAGAGATCTTCTGCAACAGATATGCCCAGTGCAATACATCATCTGATTTCTTGACTGCTACTTCCATTGGTGTTGATTGTGGAACCAAGCAATATGAAATCTTTGACAACTTCAATCTTCTCTCCATTTATTGTGATGCTGCTTATTGGTCCAGTTGTGAGGACTTTTGTTTTCTTTATATTGCTATGTAATCCATACTGCAAAAAATACTCTTTAATCTTCATCAATAAGTGCTTCAATTCATCTTCACTTTCAGCAAGCAAGGTTGTGTCATCTGCATGTCACAGGTTGTGAATGAGTCTTCCTCCAATTCTGATGCCACGCTCTTCTTCATATACTCCAGCTTCTTGGATTATTTGCTCAGCATACAGATTGAATAAGTATGGTGAAAAGATACAACCCTAACGCACTCCCTTCCTGATTTCAAACCATGCAGTATCCCCTTGTTCTGTTCGAGTGACAGACTCCTAGTCTATATACACGTTCCTCATGAGCACAATTAGGTGTTCTGGAATTCCCATTCTTCTCCATGTTATCTGTAATTTATTATGATCCACACAATGGAATGATTCTGCATAGTCAACAAAACACAAGTAAACATCTTTCTGGTATTCTTTGCTTTCAGCCAAGATCCATCTGACGTTAGCAATGATAGCCCTTATTCCACATCCCTTTCTGAATCCAGCTTATATTTCTGGAAGTTCTCTGTCAATATACTGCTGCAACCATTTTTTAATTATCTTCAGTAAGATTTTACTTGCTTGTGATATTAATGATATTGTCTGAAAATTTCCTATTCTGTGGGATCACCTTTCTTAGGAATGAGTACAAATACGGATCTCTTCTAGTCAGTTGGCCAGATGGCTGTCTTCCAAATTTCTTGGCATAGACAAGTGAGTACTTCCAACATGGCATCAGTTTGTTGAAACATTTCAATGAGTATTCTGTAAATTCCTGGAGCCTTGTTCTTCACCAGTTCCTCAGTGCAGCTTCGACTTCTTCCTTCAATACCATTGGTTCTTGATTGTATGCCCCACCTCCTGAAATGGATGAACACTGACCAATTACTTTTGGTATAGTGATTCTGTATTCCTTCCAGCATAGTGCCTAAGGCACTTGACTGCTAACCAGAAGGCTGGCGGTTCAAACCCACCAGCCACTCCTCAGAAGGAAGGTTGGGAAATCTACTTCCATAGTGATACCACCTCGGAAATCCAAGGAGGGGTCATTATGAGTCAGATCCAACTCGATGGCACATAACAACAACAGCAGCATCATTCAATATTTTTCTCATACAAACTTTCAACATTACAACTTGAGGATTGAATTTTTTCTTCAGTTCTGTATCTTGAGAAATGCTGCGCATGTTCTTTTGGTTTTCCAACTCCAGGTCTTTGCACATTTCATCATAACAATTGACTTTGTCTTCTTGAGCTGCTCTTTGGAATCTTCTGTTTAGCTCTTTTATCTTGTCATTTCTTCCATTTGCTTTAGCTACTCTCCATTCAAGGGCAAGTTTCAGAGTCTCCTCTGACATCCATTTTGGTCTTTTCTTCCTTTCCTGTCTTTTTAATGACTTTCTGCTTTCTTCATGGATGATGTTCTTGATGTCATCCCACAATTCCTTTGGTTTTTGGTCTTTGGTGTTCAGTGCATCAAATCTATTCTTTAGGTGGTCTCTAAATTCAGGAGGGATATAATCAAAGTCATATTTTGGCTTTCATGGACTTGTTTTAACTGTCTTCATCTTCAACTTGAATTTGCATATGAGCAGTTGATGGTCTCTTCCACAGTCAGCTCCTGACCTTGTTTTCACTAAAGATATTGAGCTTCTCAATCACCTCTTTTCACAGATGTAGCTGATCTGATTTCTGTATACTCAATCTGGTGAAGTCCATGTGTATAGCTGCCATTTATGTTGTTGAAAAAAGGTATTTGCAACGAGTAAATCGTTGGTCTTGCAAAATTCTATCATGCAATCTCCAGTGTCATTTTTATCACCAAGGCCATATTTTTCAACTACTTGTGATTCTTCATTGTTTCTAACTTTTGCATTCCAATCACTGGTAATAATAAACACATCTTGATTGCATGTTTGGTCAATTTCAGATTGCAAATTTGGTGAAAATCTTCAATTTCTTCATCTTTGGTTTTGGTGGTTGGTGTGTAAATTTGAATAATAGGATTATTAGCTGGTCTTCCTTGTAGGCATATGGATTTTATCCTATCATTGATAGCATTCAGTACTTCAGGATAGATCCTGAAACATTTTTTGTGACAATGAATGCCATGCCCTTCCTCTTTAATTTGTCATTCTTAGCATAGTAGATCATATGGTTGGCTGATTCAAAATGGTCAAAACCAGTCCATTTTAGCTCACTGATGATGAGGATATTGATCTTTGTGTGTTCTGTTTAATTTTTGACAACTTCCAATTCTCCTAGATTCATACTTTGTACATTCAATGTTCAGATTATTAATAGATGCTTGCCACTGTTTCTTCTCATTTTGAATAGTGCCATCTTAGTAAATAACATTATCAACCTTGGAAATCATCACTGTCCATTCTCCATATCTTATTTGGTAAATTCAGTCCATTAGCACATACTGTTGACCCCATTCTCAAGATATGTCCCAAGTCTGTGGCACCTGGCTACCAGTGTCAACCACTCAGAGGGAGATCTATGTAGGAGAACCTGGAAAGAGTGGGAGAACAATGTGGAACAAAACTCAAAATCATTAAAAAAAAGGACAAGGTTTACTGGTGTTATAAAGCCTGGTGGAACCCCTGAAACTACGGCCCCTAACTGCCCTTCAGATCTGGAATTGAACCCACTCCTGTGGCTTCCAGCAAGACAAAAGACAGGCATATTGGCTGAACATTTATATTAGATAGATATACTCCTTGGAGGGATCAATCATGGGAGAATAGAAGGGCTGTGTATGAGCAGGAAGACAGCTCAGGGGGTAGGAGTGTATGGGAGGGAAGGACACAGGGAAGAGCTAACTATGGCGAGAAGGTGGGAAGAGAGCTTTTGCATTGTGAGAAATTGTAGTCAATGTCATGAGACAAAGTGTATGTGAACTGCTGTATGGAAAATGATTTTGCTCTGTAAACTTTCACCCATATCACAGTAAAAATTAAAGAAAAAAAAAGATATCCCAAGTCTGATCATTTTTCCACCTACATCTGTATTGTCTTAGTTGAAGCCACCATCATCTCATATGTGAACATTGCAATAGTCTGTTAGCTTATGTACTTATTTTCACTCTTGTTCCCCTAAAAAAAAAAAAAATCTGTTCTCACAGCAGCCATAACTCAGTGTAAATCAGATGCCATTGCTCCCTCTCACAAAGCCTTCTAATAGCTTACCAATGCATTTGAAACAAAATTAAAATCATGCCTTTAAGGCTGTGATTGATATGTCCCCTGACTGACTCTCTAGCCTCTTCTTTCACTTTCCTCCCTGCTCACTTTTTTTCAGCCATTCTTGCTCTTCTTGACATGTGTCTAGATCATTTTTTCTTGTATATTTGCATTTAATCTTCCTTCTACTTGGATCACTCTCCCCTCAGATCATGTCCTGATTTGTTTTCTCACTTCTCTCTGAACTCTGCTTAAATTGGACCTCCTCCAAAGACTTTCCAATGCATTTTAGATAGAAAGTAGTTTCTAAAGTATGTCCACCTTTATTTTATTCATCTAACCTTTCATCCTACTTTATGTTTCTTTATATCACTTATTATTCTCTGAAATTACATTGTGTTTTTTTGTTTACATAGTACTTCCACACTAAAATATCACCTCCTAAGATCAGGAACTTTGTCTTATGTTACTGTTGTATATCCTGAGTCTTGAATAAATGCTCAATAAAAATGTGTTGATTGTGTAACTATATTAGACATAGTTTTCCTATTGTTTTGTCTCATTACTTACTGACCAACCAAACTGAGAAAATAGAATAAAAAAGAAATTTCAAATGTTTACACTTTTTTAAAATGGTGCATTGTTTTATTTTACATTTTCAGTTGCTAAATGACATTGGAAAACACTTTGAAAAACCAACTCATTTAGCCTAAAGAATAAATGTGTGAATTTCATTTTATTTTGTTTTCTGTAGAGAATGCTAATGCTAAATACAGTTTCCATGAAATTTTTTTTGCTTTATTGCCCTCAAATGAAAGATTATAGGGAATTTTCTGCTTTCTCAGTTCCCATTGTACTTCCTGTTTCCATAAATGTTGAATTCATCCTGTAATTTGCCCAGTAAGTATTACTAGATTAATTGCCTGATCAGGGGATTGCTATAAGACTTCTAAATCGTTTTGAATAGGAATAATCTAGTCTACTCAGTGTGAAAACTTCCAGTAATAACATGTCCAAATTATCTAAATGTGAATCATTATTTGGCCCTCTCTTAGGGGATAAATTTTGTTTCATTTACATAGTTTTATATTTATTATTTTAAAACTTCCTAAGAGTATATATTACCTTTATCTATGTTCTTGTAAATATATACATCAATGTTAATTAATATTACAAAGGTAAGCAGTTGATTTTTTTAAAATCATAGTGTGATTTCTAAATATAAATGTTTAATTCATTATAATTTTAGGTTAATAATCTTTTATGGGTAAATTATAAGGTAAGTATTAATGGATACTCTTTTTCAATGTGAGTAATTGGATTTACAAAATCTTACTCCAAGATTTTTCAATGAGTCTACAGTGAGAGATTTCAAATCATACATCCTTTCTGTTGTTGTTGTTAAGTGCCGTCGAGTCATTTCTGACTCATAGCGACCCCATGCACAGTAGAACGAAACACTGCCCGATCCCGTGCCAGCCCCACAATCCCTGCTATACTCAAGCCCATCATCGCAGCC
>NW_006921620.1:16270728-16275300 GCF_000298275.1 Orycteropus afer afer
TCTGGTATTCTTTGCCTTGAGCCAAGATCCATCTGACAACAGCTATGATATCCCTTGTTCCACGTCCTCTTCTGAATCCGGCTGGAACCTCTGGAAGTTCTCTGTCAATAACATCCTTTTTAGTGTGTTGAAACACACTGGTTTTACAACCAGAAAAATCTTAGATCAAATTCTAACTCCACTTTTTTCTCTTTCATTGAGTGATTCAATTCTAACTCATAGTGACCCTCTTGTTGTTGTTGTTTGCCATCGGGTCAGCCCCAACTCATAGCGACCTCCCTTGGGTGTCCAAGGCAGTATCACTACGGAAGTAGATTGCCCCATCTTCCTTCCAAGGAGTGGCTGGTGGGTTTGAACTGCAAGGCTTCTGGTGAGCAGTCAAGTGCCTTAGGCAATATGCTACCAGAGCTCCTAGTGACCCTTTAGGAAGAGTCAAACTATACCATATGGTTTCCAACACTATAAATATTGACAGAAGCCAATTGCTTCATCTTTCTCCTGTGGAGTGGCTGGTGGGTTTGAACCACTGACTTTTTGGTTAGCAGCAGAATGCTTTCACCACTACACCACCAGAGCACCTTTGTTATACATAAAGTCACAACAAATTGGAGCTGGCCAACAGCAACTAACAACAGGCAGGCACTGATCAGATAATTAGTGTATTTTTCCTTCTGCATGGTAAATACTAAAATAAAGTAGATTTCTAGATCTTGAGTACATTTTTGTTGAGTGATAGTAGACGGGAGCCAAAAAAGTGGGAGAGAGAAAAAAGGTCTAGGAAGCTGGTCAGGGGAAACCAAGGACAATACACCAACAGAAGGTATGTTCTTCCATTTGGAGACTAGAGAAGCCCCAAAAGGTGTTTGAGCCCAAGACTATTATTCAAGAAATCGCATTCTGGTCACATCCATTACTCCAAGATACTAAACTAATAATTTGTGTTTCTCTGTCTGAATAAGCAATGGGAAAAAAGGCCAGGGTTTGTTATTAGTTGATACTGTTAAAAAAAAAAAAAAAAAACTGAATGCTCACTACTTGCTTATAGGTGCTGAACTTTACCATGTGATACATATGTAATTTCCCATGGACACCTTAATTTGATAAATTATTGTGGATTACATGAGCATCAGGTCTTACCTCTAAGAGTGGTACTGAATTTTTCTGAGAAAAACCAAATGAACCTTTAATATATTGTTAAAAGTCTTTAATAGGTCCCATTTCCCTTATTTCTAAAGATGTCTTCATTGCCAAAACTCCTTTGTGATCTGGCCTCTACTTTCCTGTGCACTATGAAGGCTCATTTTTCACCACACACTAACTGGAACTCCTACCTCATCTCTTCCAACTCCCCATGCACTGAGCTTAGTGCACCCATGCACAAAGTGATTCTTACTTTTTTATCAACCTCCTTATTCCCAACCTTGCAAGATCTTCCAATTCCTTTGTTCCAGTTCAAAAGCCATGTTACTCATCTGTCTGAATGTTGTGCATTGGTTGTGAGTTTTTATGCCCTTCTCCCCACTGGATTATAAGACACATGAAGATTGTTGTTATTAGCTGTCATCAAGTCAGTTCTGATTCATGTTGACTCTGTATGCAACAGAATGAAACATGACCTGTTCTTGTGCCATGTTCATTATCTTTTGTATGATTGAGTCCATTTTTGCATCCAGTGTGTCCTCAGAAGGAAGACTGGGCAATCTACTTCCATAGAGATAGCACCTTGGAAACCCAAGGAGGGGTCACTATGAGTCAGATTGAATTCAATGGCAGTGAGTTTGGTCTTTGGTTTGGTGTATTTTGAGTGCTTTCAAACCTAGAGAGTTCATCTTCCAGCATTATATCAGACAATATTCTGTTGTGATCCATTAAAGTTTCATTGTAAAATGGTAGTAGTGGCATCAGAACCTAAGTTCATGGGGGATAACGACAAGGATCAGCCCAAAGCTGTTTCACTTGAGGGGGATGTTAAACACACCTCCACTTTCCCAACTTTTACTGTTTCTGACACCCTTTCATGGCACTCTCTATACCTCTGCTGGGTTCAATAATTAGTTGCTATGGCCACGCAGGACTCACAGACCGTACATACACCTAAGTGGTTTATTAAGGAAGTAAAAGGGTATATATAACTCAGGATCAGGATCAGGAAACATGTAGGTAAAGTATGGAAGTCTCCCCATAAATGGAGAGCATATTCTTCCCTTCTTCAGTGCAGAACAGCTCTCTCAGAAACTTTTGGCCATGCAAGCGAACAGACCCTTCTCTCTGCCATGCATGCCCCCTCTCACCCTCTCAGCCATGGAGGCTTCCTCTCAGATCCCTCAGTACAGACCTCTTCTTAGTCCCCTCAGGACAGGCCTCCTTTTAGCTATGCATTCCCCATCTCAGCCATGTAGGACTCTCTGCCTTCGGCATCTCTACCATTGGCCTCTCCACTGTTAACTGATCCAGCTCAGTGACATCTTAGCTCTTTAACACTTTAAAGTGGTCCTTTGCAGTAGATTTGCTCAAGGAAATATATCATTTGATTTATTGGCTGCTGCTTCCATTGGCATTGATTGTGGATCCAAGTAAAATGAAATCCTCGACAATTTTATTCTGTTCTCCATTTATCATGATATTGCTTATTGCTCTAGTTGTGAGAATTTTTGTTTTCTTTATGTTGAAGTGTAATCCATACTGAAGGCTGTAGTCTTATCAAAATAAGTGCTTCAAGTCTTCTTCACTCTCAGCAAACAAGATTGCTGCATATCACGGGTTGATAATGAGTCTCTCTCCAATCCTGGTGCTATGTTCTTCATATGGTACAGTTTCTTAGATTTTTTGCTCAGCATACAAATTGAGTAAGTATGATGAAAGGATACAACCCTGGTACACACTTTTCCCTATTTGAAACCATGCAGTTTACCCTTTGGTTTGGTGTATTTTGAGTGCTTTCAAACCTGGAGGATTCATCTTCCAGCACCATATCAGACTATATTCTGTTGTGATCCATAAAAGTTTCATTGGCTAATTGTAAAATGGTAGTAGTGGCATCAGAACCTGTCTAAGTTCTTTGGGCATAATAACAAGGATCAGTATACTCTTCTTCTGCTAGAATGACTACTTCTTGGTCTATGTACAAGTGCCATAGACAGGTTAGGATTTACAACATATATTTTGGGAGGGCACTTTTCAATCCATAACATTCAGGATATGTCCATCAACCTGGACAAAAGTAACAAACCCTCTGTGGTAGGAAACGAGGGCAAAACTACAATTCAGGGAAAATATCTCAAGCTGTTTTTCCAAAGAACTAAGGCAAAAGGCCACAAATAGAAACACTAACTTCTGTGAGTTAATCACCAAGTCTTTCTTTGTAGACTGTCTTATTCTGAAAACTCTGCTGAAACTTGTTCACCAAGGGTGTCTCCTCTGGCATTTGATATACTCATGACATAACTTCTACCATCACAGCAAAACACAGGCCGCCACAGTATGACAAACTGATGAATAAGTGATGAAGGCAGAGACTTGTTGTTGTTGTTATGTGCCGTCAAGTCGGCCCAACTCTTAGCGACCCCTCCTTGGGTTGTCGAGGCAGTATCACTATGGAAGTAGATTGCCCAACTTTCCTTCCAAGGAGTGGCTGGTCTGTTTGAACCGCCAGCCTTTTGGTTAGCAGTCAAGTACTTAGAGACTATTATCTTTTAATCTTTAATACCAAGTAATTAACACAGTGCCTGCCCTTGGTAGCACTCCATAGTAATTTGTACTTAAAACTTCATAAGTATTTGTAGAATTAATGAACCAATCAATGAATGTTGACGCAGCTGGCCCTGTGCTCTTTAGAGAGTAAAATGTAGCGAAATACTGTTATGTGTCTGTCAAAGGATGCATTTAAAATCCCTATTTCATTAGCAAAGCAGAATAAAATGGTAAAGTGTGTGATGATAATTGATGAATTTCAGTTGTACATCAGTGACCAGAAAGCCCAAAGCCCTGTAAATTGCCCTTCAACAGATTTTGTTTCAAGGACAGTTTCAGAATGTCCTGTGTCACATACATTAGAGTCCTCTTTGGAAAAAGTGCCGCCACTTGCCAATACTACACTTAGAAAATTGAAACTTAGGACACCAATTCTTCAAATAATTGCTTTTAAGTGTCCTATCAACTTAAAAGCATTTAGTATTTGGAACAGAAAATAAAGAGAAACAGCAGAACTTAGAAGTCATCAATAGAGTGTAAGAAAAACAACTCTGTTCTAACTACACATTCTGTAGAGTAACCTCTCATTTCCCAACCATATGTCTTATTGCAAAATTTATGAGACTTCCCACGTCTGTGGTGAAACATTTTCCCACAACAGCTAAATCCTTCTTATCCTGCTTATTTTGCCCTTTATTTTCTTTAGACTTTTCTTTTTATTTATCTGCTTTTCTTTTCCCTCCATATTTTAATGCCAAGTCATTGCCGGCACTATTTTCCCTGACTGATTTACTCTTTGTTGTTGTTGTTGTTAAGTGCCGTCGAGTCGTTTCCGACTCATAGCGACCCCATGCACAGCAGAACGAAACACTGCCCGATCCC
>NW_006921620.1:16278938-16310467 GCF_000298275.1 Orycteropus afer afer
GGGTTTGAACCACCAGCCTTCTGGTTAGCAGTCAAGTGCCTTAGGCACTATACCACCAGAGCTCCTCATATAATCCCTAGTATATATTTATACGTATAAACTCTCTTTTCTAATATTCAAATTTTAGTCAGTATTTATATTGGTGCACTATCATGAACATGAAACCTCCTTGGTTTTTGGACTGTATATGTCACTATGACAGGCACTTATCATTATCAAATGAAAGTCCTTGTCCTCTGTTAACTAAAAGGCAATGTCAACATCCACCAAAATAAGCAGAACTGAAATTTCTTACATTCATCATCTTGAAAAATCTCATGTTTATTTGGAATTATGAAAATTTCTGGTTTTGAGAAACAAACCTAATCATCCCAAAATAACTGAGAACCTTAGTAAATTATTAATTTTATTCCGCTTAATAATGCACAAAATATAATTGTCTCATCTTTATCAAACAGATACAGTTTGTGCTAAAATGTACAGATCAAGATTTCACCAATCCAATTAACCAAAACAGTCATTCAAAAAAAAAAAAGTAATTTTTTTCTTTAATAGTTTTGTTATTTGACTAGGTTTTCCTTTCAAGCCACTCCAGTTTCTGTGTGCATACCATCAAAGTCAACTCAATTTCTGTCTTCTTTACCTTCTTATCTACTTTAATTTCCTCCACAGATTGCCTCTAGTGGATTTCTGCTTCTTGTCACATGGTGTTCTTTTCGCCTTACAGAGAGTAGTAATGGGCTGTATAAAGAGTAAATCCCTCTAGTTCCACCTACCATCCCTTCTTTCAGACAGCATTTTGCCTTATTTTATCTATGAAACCTACATAAAATTCTGCCTTCTTGTTCTTCCCTTCAAAGCTCATTTTAGTACCTTGATGTAGGAAAAAGTCATCATTCAGAAAAACATTATGGCAGGATTATGTTGAGATATTAATCTACCTTTTATTTTACTCTTATTTTCCTCTTTTCTTTCACTCCATTAAATCTGATAACAGGCTTCATGCTTCATCGCCCCAGAGGTCTGTGACTGGCAGTTTCTTCCCTGATTCCTAAACTATACCTCAAACCTGTGTTCCTAGAGCCGAATTTGGTCTACAGATGTATCTGCTTGGTCCAAATGGCATTTTTAAAAAACTTGAGCCAATATTTAATGATCTGAGACATTTTACATGAAAATCAGAATTTTCTCTTGAAAATTTGGCCATGTTGTGCCTCTGTTTCTATGTGGTCACAATCAGCTTGAGATGAGTAGAGGCTTCCTCCCATCTTAGGTGATTCTCTATCTCACCAGCTCTCCGCAGTCCCTACCATTACCCCTTCCTTGAGCTTTGCTTTCTTAGGTTACTTGCCTTGCCACCATTAGCATTGCTTGATCCCTGGCTAAAATCATTGGAAGAGATAGACTAAAGGAGACACTTAAGAGAATATCATTTATATTCACAGGTAGAAACAATTATGAAGAAATAGCATGTGTTCAACAAATATTCAATAAATAAGCACTTATTATGTGCCAAGCAAGAAGCTCTGGTGGTGTAGTACCTAAGGCATCTGACTGCTAACCAGAAGCCTGGAAGTTCAAACCCACCAGCCACTCCTCAGAAGGAAGGATGGGCAATCTACTTCCGTAGTGATAGCGCCTCAGAAACCCAAGGAGGGGTTGCTATGAGTTGGGGCCAACTCAATGGTACAGAACAACAACATGTGCCAAGCACTGTTTTTGGTGTTGGATATAGAAATTATAAAAAGACAGAACATGGGATTTATATTGCAGTAGAGGGTGGGAACAAACAAGTGAACAAATTAACAAGAATCTTCATATAGTGATAAGTACATGAAAGAAATAAAACGAGGCAATGGGAAAGGGTGAATTGCAGGGCCAGGGGTGCTCTTGCAGATCAGATATTAAGGCAAGGTGTCTAAGTGATAATGAACTGAGAACTGATATGACATTTGAAGTGACACTAATTTTGTGAAAACTTATTGCTGTTTAGTCTAATTCTAACTCATAATGACCCTATAGGACAGAGTAAAATGGCCCATAGGGTTTCCAAGACTGTACTTCTTTACTGAAGCAGACTGCTGTATCTTTCTCCCACGGAGTGTCTGGTGGGTTCAAACTGCTGAACTTTTGGTTGGCAGGTGAGTGTTTGAACAGTACATCACCAGGGTTCCTTCAGCTTTGTGAAGACCTTGGAAATAAATATTCTAAGCAGAGGAAAAAACAAGTACAAAGGTATTGAGGTGGGCAGAACATAAAAAAGGCTACTGTGGGTGGGGCTTACAGTCAAAGAGCAACTTGTAGGAGATCTTATAAAGCCTTGTGGCTACAAGGAAGAGTTTGGATCTCATTTGAATTGCATGAGAAAAACATCAGAAATTATAAAGCATGTGAGTAGCATAATCTGGTTTTATTTTAAGGAATAATGTCCTACACATTGCAGCTAGTACTGATGTTTTAATTTTTTTTAAATTGTGAAATTACATATATAGAAAAGATATATAAAACATACATAAAGAGTTTAATAAATAATTATAAAGCAAAGATTCGTGTATCTACCACATGGTTCAAGAAATAGAAATTGCCAGTCCCCAGAAGAAACCCTAGTACATGTTTTTTTTCCAGAGCACAACTGCCTCTCTTCAAGAGTAATCACTTTCTTGGCTTTTATAATATTTAATTCCTTTATTGTTTTATCACCTAACAATGCATCCCTATACAGTTTAGGAATGCCTGCTGCTGAATTTTATATAAATATTATTTGACTTCTGCATTAAGATGGTCATAGAAACTTCCTCAGGAGCTCTGGTAGCATAGTGCCTAAGGCACTTGACTGCTAACCAGAAGGCTGGCGGTTCAAACCCACCAGTCTCTCTTCGGAAAGAAGATGGGGCAATCTACTCCCGTAATGATACTGCCTCGGAAACCCAAGGAGGGTTCGCTATGAGTCGGGTCCAACTAGACGGCACATAACAACAACAACAGAAATTTCCTCACAGAAATTTCTCATTCCCACTTGTTGTTATTAGGTGCCATCAAGTCGTTTCCGACTCAAAGGGACCCCATGCACAGCAAAACCAAACACCGCCTGATCCTGCGCCAGCACCATGATCCTTGCTATCTATACTTGAGCCCATTGTCGCAGCCACTGTGTCAATCCATCTCATCGAAGACCTTCCCCTCTTTCGTCGACCCTCCACCTTACCAAACATGACACCCTTCTCCAGGGAACGGTACCCTCTGACAACATGACCAAAGTAGGTGAGACGAAGTCTGGCCATCCTTGCTTCCAAGGAGCATCTCGGCTGCACTTCCTCCAGGACCAATCTGTTAGTTCTTTTAGCAGCCCATGGTACTTTCAGCATTCTTCGCCAGCACCACAACTCAAAAACATCAACTCTTCTTCGGCATTGCTATGGCTGAAAAATCTTCTAATTTTTTTAAAACTGTTTTTCTCATTCCCACTAGAAAATAAGAAAAATAGTTTTAAAAATATAGAAGATTTTTCAGCCATAACAATCAAATAAGGGCATAACCTAAAATTATACATTTTAAAAAATGATGACTAAAGGAAATGTAAGATCCTAAAGCAAATTGCAAAAGCACAGCAAATCTCAGTTTCCAATCTCACTGTCACCCCCTAAAGGCTTTCAGTGAATAGAAAAAGTTCTCAGAATACTCAGTAATATCTTCAAATATATAGAGGCACAAACTGAGTGAATATCTTTTTTCCTCTTTTGATTAAGAAGTAGTGTAAACAGCTATTGGTGATAAATAGGTGTAATGGGAAAATGAACATAGGCAACCAAGAGCTTCTTGGACTCATCCCCTGCCCAAGAGGATGAATGTGGACTAATGTAAGGCACGCAGGTTAATTCCAGTCCCCTTGCAGGTGACAGGTTAAAGCATGAACATTTGATACAAGACTGACCAAAAAGACGTAAGGAAGGGAATTTAAGGAGAAATTGTTTACACACATGACAAAAACAAAACAAAACAAAACAAAAAAAAAAACCCACTGCCATTGAAATGATTCTGACTCATAGTGACCCCCTTTGGGTTTCCAAGGAGATAAATCTTTACAGATTTAGATTGCCCAGTCTTCCTTCCATAGAATGGCTAGTGTGTTTGAACCACCAGCCTTCTGGTTAGCAGTCACATGGCTTAGGCACTATGCCATACAAGTGACAGAAGAGCCAAAAACCATATAGGACAGGGAGACATTCCAGAGGTTGGTAGCAACTGGAAGCTACTACTGCTCACATGCTGAAGGGATGCAGTGAGGAAGTATTATTATTGGAGTCATGAACATGATGAGCTAGAACATGGTGAGCCTGACCATTGGGGTACTGGAGTCAGGGAGGAGAGGTAGCAGTTACTGAAGACGATTCTTAAGGCAGAAAGGGAGAGGGTAATACCCTGACTTCTTTCTTCTCCTTGCCCTCCAATCTTCTGACAATTCCTCTGAAGCCAAAACCAGCTGGGAGCTGGCTACCAGGAGATTCTGTGAAGTATATCCTACAGAAGTCAGTACTCCTATGATACAAAACAGAGGAGGGTAAGGATGAGGAATGAATTTGAGGGGAAACAAGCTGAGAACTGTCACAAGGAAGATGAGGAAAAGAGAAGAATCAAGACGACTCCGGGTTTTTGGCTTGTGAATGCAAGGAAGTGCTATTTTCTCAGATGGGAAACATGGAATAAGGAACCATTTTGAGAACTAGACTCAGAAGTCCTGTGTTGTACGTGTGAAGTTTGAGATGACTGTTAAATTTCCAAGTGAAGAAATGTCAAATAGGTCTTTGTTTGTTCAATCACACCAGATTTTTCCCCTGAGTTGGGGGGAAAGGAAAGAGAAAATGGGTAAAAGATGAGCGATAGTAAAAGAGGGAGGAAGAGAGAAAGAGATGGAGAGGGAGAGGAAGAATGTGGTGTGAGATAGAAAGAGGAAAAAAAGAGAGAAGAAAAAAAGTGGAGTGAGATAACTTTTTGTGTCCTAGGGGCAGGGACAACCTAAGACCTAATTTCTAGTAGCGCCACAGGAAAAATAGCAAGTCCTCAGAGAGGAAATGGCTTTAGTTACATCTAGGAAAGTGTGAGCATAAGCAGCTTAACAAAATATTCTATTTCCCCAAATTAAGGCATTGAATCAGCAAAGACCTGAAGGGATCATATTATCAGGGACCATGGATTCTCAGCAATCACTGGAGTGGACAAATGACCAAGCACCAAATGGCTCATCTCCCCATACACTCTGAATATAACAGCACTCCACAAACCTGAGGTCATGGGTTTTGGAAGGAAAGGATACAGAGAGGAATAAGGTCAAATATTCTGCCAGCTCAACTGTATGGAGGTTCAGAAACAGAAATTTAGTTGCATCAGAGTACATCTTATTTCCCAACAAGGCAATTTGTGGGATGTAAAATTTCCCATAATGCATTTTTCCTCTCCATAGTAAGATCCAGAGTGAAAAAAGCCTGGCTGGTCACCCAATCTTGGCCAATGAATCAAACACACATGTAGGCACAAACACTTCCCAAAAATACAGATTAATTCTCAGAAGCAGTGTAATCTAGAATTGTATATTAAAGAAGAAAAATTTTCCATAAATGCAACATATCTACAAAGACCGCTGCCTACATAAAGAGCATCACTTTGCAATATGAGCAAAAGTATTAGTATATCTTGTTGTTGTTATGTGCCATCGAGTCAGAGCAGACTCATAGTGACCCCTCCTTGGATTTCCAAGGTGATATCACTACAGAAGTAGATTACTCAACCTTCCTTCCGAGGAGTGGCTGGTGGCTTTGAACAGCCAACCTTCTGGTTAGCAGTCAGATGCCTTAGGCGCTATGCTACCAGAGCTCCTATTAGTCATATCTACATGCTTGTTATTTTGTTCATCCTCTGGTTTTTAGGCTGTGCCCAACGGTAAATCTGAAATGGAAGTCCATTTCAGATCCATCTACCTATTAAAGACCTAGCAGAAATTATGAAGTTTTCAGTTTTCACCACCTTAGAACAAATAACATTTTTAGTTAGGGCATATTCACATATCTGTCAGTGAGCTGAAGGGGGGAAATGTGCATTTATGAGCCCTGTACATGCAACATGTGTATGTGCATGATTTCACTAGCTCTCAGAGGGTTCAATGACAAAATAAAAAGCAGGAGAAAGAGGAGGGGGTGGGGGAAGGCATGGGGAAAAAGGAGAAGAAACAAGGGGAGTTGAAGAAGAAGGAAAAGAAGTTGTTAAATGTCATTTTAGTTTCAATCCCCTCATTTAAAAGCTATGAAAATGGAAGCTTAGAAAGCTCTCTCATAGTCCAGTTTCTTTGGACCTAGAATGTAGGCATGCTGACTCCCAGTCCTCTACTATTTTATTTTTGACATAAAAAATTACTTACAACAATGATAACTTTTATTATGCAAATTATAAAGTAACATCTGACATGATTTTTTATAAGACAAGAAACAAAACATGCTCTTCATGCTTATATATATATAAGCATATAAAACTTCTTGAAATTGCAAAATCTCATTTCTTCTAATTATGTTTAGCAGAGAACTCCAGCTGTGATTATGTGGGTATTTGTATTGCAAACATTAAAAAGCCAATGAGTCAGCACAGTCTGGGGGCAAGTTTTATATGCTGAACTGATGAAATGACCCACAAATTACACTTGCTATCTGAAATTGCCAGTGTAGGAATGAAGGGCCATAAACGTAAAATGAACCATAATAGCCGTTAGGATTGCAGTGATAGGTTGTTTCCAAATATTCTGGCCATGTGTGTGGAGAATATCTTCAGCTATCTGATTTTAAGATTTAATTAGCTGAGTTAAGGCAAACTGTTGGTTCTGAACTGGCTACAGCAGAATGAGTCAATCCATATGTTCAGTGTCACTGAAAGATGAGCATATGAACAGACTTGTCAACAATGGGGAAACTCACAGATGACTAATAAATGCATTTTGGCAGTGGCATGTTATCGTCATTGGCAATAACTGGGGAAAATATTGACGGTGAGAAATTTCGAACCCTTGGGAAGGGTAGATCTGAGTCTACCTCATGCTCCAACTGTTGTCGAGCAGTGAAGGAAGCTTCCTCGACCATACAGATTTTAAATTGGGTCTTTACACATGAGAAAAGGATAATAAATGGAAGTAGAATTTTCTAGGAATGTTTCCAAAGTAAATGAGTGTAGATGTGTGAGTTTTTCTCATCCTTGCTGTGTATTCTGGTTCTGAGCAGAGATTGCGTGTATGTTGATGTTAATGAATATTCATGGGCCAAGGAAGGAATGCTTTCTGTTAACCTGCAGCTAAAAACTTTATCTATCAAGAATACTATGTTAGGACGGCGCCATCTGTGTTGATTTGCTCTGAATCAGAATGCCTCACACAATGCAGAGGGCCTCCTCAGAAGGCTGCCGGTGACAGGAAGACAAGCAGCAGTGGCAGCTCAGAGCTCATTCTACAATTGTTCTGGAGGCAAGTGGGAGATGATAGGAGGCCCAAAATAGCTTTGCTGCTTGCCTGGGTATTTGTGTCAAAATCCTGCTGGAGAGCTGCCTGTTTTGTTTCAATGGAACACTAAGATTCCATTATCAGTGGCAAAAGTCGTTGTGATGGGACCACTGTATCTGTCTCTTATTACCGAGTTATCACTTTGGACTAGTAATTTAAATACTAAGAATAATAAAAAAAAAACTTTCTCCTTTTATTCAACAAACATTTTTTGAGTGTCCACTGTGTGCCAAAGGAGCTCTGATGATGTAGCGGTTAATGCATTTGGCTACTAACCAAAAGGTCAATGGTCAAACCTGCTCCATGGAAAAAAAGATGAGGCAGTCTGCTGCCATAAAAATTTATAGCCTTGGAAACCCTATGGTGCTCACTCTGAGTCAGAAGCAACTTGATGGCAATGAGTTTCATTTGGACTATGTGACAAGCACTACTAGTCACAGTAGATACAAAGATGCATAAAATACAGACCCTGCTCACAATTTAGTGGGAAAGAGAGACATACAAACAGCTAAGTTACAACACAAGGAAGTTCATGCTATTACTAGGAGCAAAGCGATTTGCTAGCCGCATAAACTGAATGATGAACTTTGCTTGGCGCAGCATGGCAATTCTTTACTGAAGAGCTGATATTTGAACTGGGTTTGAAGAATAAAGAGAAGCTTGCTAGGTAGCAAAGCCAGGAGTAATGTGTTCTGGTTATGTCCCAAATCATGATATACTTCAGAGAGAGAGGTGTTCTATGATAAGATGTCTGTCAGGTGAAGGGTGGGAATGGAGTGTGAAGAAAGGAAGTTCAGGAAGAAAGCTGGGAACAGATTGCAAGGTATCTTACATGTTGCACTATGATGCTTAATTATTCTCCTGTACTCTCCCACAGAAGAAGCCCTGGTGGTGCAATGATTAAAATGCTCAGGTAAGCAGTTCAAACCCATCAGTGGCTCGGTGGAAGAAAAGACCTGGCAATCTGCTCCTATAAAGCTTACAGTCTGGGAAGTCCTATGAGGCAGTTCTATTCTGTCATATTGGTTCTCTATGAGTTGGAATCCACTGAATGGAACACAACAGCCACCCCTCCCACCTATGCCATGGGCAGCATGAAAAGTTTCTGACTTACCCAGACAGTTTATACTCTACTACTAACATAAAAGGCTGACGGTTTGAATCCACCCAGCATAGCTGCAGAAGAAAGACCTGGTGATCTGCTTGCATAAAGATTAGAGTAAAAAAAAAATTCTGTGGAGCAATTCTACGCTGTAACATGTGGTGTTTCCATGGGTTGGAATTGACTCAACACAAGTGGATTTGGCTTTGGCGGATAGCAGGGAACCAGCAAATATTTATGAAAATGAAAGAACATGATCAGATTTCTGTTTTAAGAAAAAAAATTTAGACTACAATGTGGAAAAGAACCAGGTGACTTGGAGATCGTGAGGACAGAAATGAAGGAAATAGTGATGAGGGTAGAGAAACGACCAAATCTGAAAAATAGTTCGTACAGATCGTTGCAGAACAATTTTTATATAGGAAGAGATAGATTTGAGAAACATACTCTTAAAAATCCAAATAGAGGTACTGAGCACAAATAAAAAGAAAAGATTTTAGGCACCTCAGGGGTGTATTTTTGTCTTTACTACGCTCATATCTCTAAATCTACATTCTACATTCAGGCTTATAGTATCTGAGTTTCTCCAGCTGCTGCTTATGTTTTATGGATCCAATTAAGTTAGGAGAAATAAACACCTGCAAACGAAGGTGAAATGATGCCCTTCCTGTACTACCAAAAAATATTCTCCTTCTCCAGTACAAGCTGCGTAAATGAGAGAGAAAGACTTAAAGATGCTGAATTAAGACAGCATTATGGGTGAATGCAGGGGCAGCTGAGATCCACCATGCAGGAGAAGGGATGAAGTTAACTGGCCCTTAGTTAATGTGTAATGATTACTTTTTAAATAAAGGTAATGAATGCTCATATCACTGATAGATGCTATGGCTAGGACAAATAGACAATGGGGAAAATCTCAGAGGAACAGTTCTTTACAAAAGGAACTTACTGGCTATGTTTATGTAGCTTTGCCAAAGCTTGTCTCAGTTTCATATCAGGAAATGTCTATTATTTAGTCATCTTCCCAATAAATCCTAAGCATACGCTCTCCATGGCATCTGTTACAAAGCTAAGCAATTACAGGCATTGAAGTCAGGCCTAATCTGTAATTTACCGGTGTATGTGCTTAGAAAATTTACCAAAACTCTCTGATCTCAACTTCTGCTTCATGAACTTGCTGTAAATGAACTAGTGAATGTATGTTAAGCAGCTGGCAAAATGCCTTGCACATACGAATAATAACTCATCAGCATCACCGATTCTCAGAGATCACAATGCTTATCCCACAGGTCTTCAAGGATTAAACCAAAACCAAATTCACTGCCATCAAGTTGATTCTGACTCATAACGACCCACTTTGGGTTTCCAAGATGGTAAATATTTACAGAACTAGATTGCCCAGTCTTCCTTCCACGGAGTGACTGGTGGGTTTGAACCACCAGCTTTCTGGTCAGCAGTCAAATAATCAGTTGAAAAAAATGTATTTAAGTTCATAGCACAGTATGCTTTAGAAAACTAAGTGGTTTTCTAAAATCATTTAGTTTGAGCTCCTTAGTGTAAAGAGGTATCTTATATTACGCTTACTTCTACCATTGTGCTGAATGTGATGAGTTGAATTAAATTTGGAAATTGCAGGGAGTTCACTTGAAGGCATCAATATATTTTAACCACATTATTTTAGGTCTTTTATGTTATCTTGTGCATGGAGCCCTGTTAGGAAGCTATCTGAGAAGCATGTTACTTAGTGCCACACAGTACTAAAGTGCCACTATTAAAGGAAGGCTAATGAGAGTTTGAGCCAAATAAAGATTGTGGAATTGGAGGTAAGATGTCCAACACTCTCTGTGGCCAGATATGTACCGTTCAGAGATATTTTCCTTCTCCTTTTACATTCATCTTGCAATTTGTAACTATACTTCCTCATGAGCATACTATCAGTCAAGATATGTTAGAATGACCTGGAGTAATATTCAAACCCAGAAGCTCAGTGGCTTAAAACAACAAAGGTGTATTTCTATCTCATGTTTCATATCCACTCAGATGCAGTGCGGTGGAGGGGGGGGAGCCTGGTTCATCCTAGTCACCCAGGGACCCAGGTTCATGGAACAGTCTTTATTTTAAACCTTATCAGTCACTGGGCAGAGAAAGAAAGATCAGGAGGGTCTCACCATGAAAATAGTGACTAACGCATTTGACTGTTAACCAGAAGGCTGGCAGTTCAAACCCGCTAGCCACTCCTTGGAAGGAAGACTAGGCAATCTACTTCCGTAGAAATACTGCCTCAGAAACCCACGGAAGGGTTGTTGTGAGGCAGAATGGCAGTGAGTTGTGTTTGTTTGGTTTTTAGTTTTTAAACCAGAAATGACACATGTCATTTTAATCATAACTCATTGGTCAGACTGGGGTAGAAACTAATACACTTAGCAAATAACACTAGTGACCACCACTGACATTGAGCCTGCAGTAGGATTAATTGCCTTGGAACAAAGAGCAACTAAATTTGGCTGCTTCTGGGAATCTGTTGCTCAACTAGTTTGCATGATTCTGTACGTTCCTTACGGTGCTTAAGTAGCCAGACTTTTGAAAGATTTCGAATGTGAGGCAGAGAGAAATGATGCCCCCTGAGATAAGCAGACCAGTCATTGTTTTGCAATGCTTTCCCACTGCTTTATTAAAAACAGGTTCCCACTGAATCTTTTCCAACTTCTGGTAACCTCATGTGTATCTGAATAAATGTTGTTGTTATTTGCCGTCGAGTTGCCCCCAACTCATAGCGACCCCTCCTTGGGATTCTGAGGCAGTATCACTACAGAAGTAGGAAGTTTAGAAGGTTAGGTCCACCTAGAGGCGTCTCAGAAGAAAGGCCTAGTAATCTACTTTAAGGGGGGGAACCCACTAACAATTTATGGAGTACTATTTATTAATAAATAAATAAATAAATAGTACTCCATAAATTGTTAGTGGGTTCCCCCCCTTAAAGTAGATTACTAGGCCTTTCTTCTGAGATGCCTCTAGGTGGACCTAACCTTCTAAACTTCTAGTTAGCAGGTGAGCATGTTAACCATTTGCACCACCACAGACTCCAAACACTGCATTAGTGGTGGCATATTGAAAGAAAATGGCAACATCACCCTGGGAAACAATTCTGAAGGCAACGAGCCTGGAAATAAAATGCTGTCTGCTCCATATTCAAGGAGCCATGGTATATATATTCAAGTACCATGGTAAGATCTTGGCCGATACAACTAAAAAGGTTGGTAGTGGTAGTTTAAACTTACCAGCCTCTCCATGGGAAAAAAGACTTGATGATCTACTCCCATAAAGCTGCAGCATAGGAAACATTACTCTGTTCTATAGGGTTGTTATGAATCAGAATCAACTTGATCACACACCATGACAACAACCACTGTATAGTCACTAGATCTGATTCATAAAGAAAAATCTCTCTGCTTATTCTAAATATTTCCATTATCATCAATACCTGTTTGGCAGTAGTTTCCATAGATTTTCATATTCTTAAATATTAAACATATGAGTACTAAACCTCCTTAAGTAGATCATCATAGAACTACCAAACAGCCACAGTAACAACAGAACACATGCTGGTACTGGGAACATGGGAGAATGAGCATAGTCACAGAAGCAACTCAGTCTTTCGCTAGGAAGAGGATGGTAATATTTGTAACAATTGCTGGAAAGAAGGGAAATGCTGAGTTTGGAACTGGGGTGTTTTCAGCTCAGTTATGTGAAGTCAGCTAACCAGTTGCCTTTAAGTAGATTCTGACTTATGACAATCCCAACTATGTCAGAGTAGAACTGTGCTCCATAGGGTTTTCAATGGCTAATTCTTTGCAGGTAGTTCACCAGGCCTTTCTTCTGAGATGCCTCTGGCTAGCTTCTAAGTGTGCTGTTTGCAGCACAGGGACTCCAAAGACAGTTTGTTGTTGTTGTTGTTATGTGCTGTCAAGTTGGACCTGACTCATAGAGACCCCTCCTTGGTTTCTGAGGCAGTATCACTACAGAAGTAGATTGCCCCATCTTGCTTCCAAGGAGTGGCTGGTGGGTTTGAACCTCCAGTCTTCTGGCTAGCAGTCAAGTGCCTTAGGCACCATGCTACCAGAGCTCCCCCAAAGACAGCTAAGCAGGTTTATATTTCACCATTCCTTTCTTACTCTAGAGCTCCGGCGGAACAGTGGTTAAAGCATTGGACTGCTAACTTTAATAAGGTCAGCAGTTTGAACCCACCAGTAGCTCTGTGGGAGAAAGATGAGGCAGATTGCTTCTGTAAAGATTAACAGCCTTGGCAGCAGTTCTACTCTGTCCTATAAAGTCACTACGAATCGGAATCACCTCAGTGGCAGTGGGTTTGGTTTGGTTTTCTCATTCCTGGGTAGAAATAGGATATTTACTATTGAAATGACTATTAGCTGCGGTCATTTGAGAGATTCAACAAATTTCACTGAAACAGTAAATTATAAAGAGAATTAATGGCCTTGGGAACACAGTCATTCACACCAAGCTATTCAGACTAGTTTCCTTAATTCTCAGTTTCATACCACAGTGGGCCCACTGACTAGCATGTCAGTTAGTACAGCATCCACTGTGTTACTTCACCAGATATCCTTTATCAGGATCCATCTCCCAGCTTCTGCATGCTTTGCTCCTAGAGGCTGGCACACTCAAGTTTCTTCATAGAATCACCCTTGATATACTGCAGCCCTTTCTCCATGCTAAGAGTCGTAAGTGCCTAGCAGCCTGTAGCCAGTGACTGCTTGGTGAAGGAGTATGAACGCTCAGTTCCCTTGCCTCAAGGTGGCACAATTAGCTCTGGCCACTGAAGGGAGGATTAATGGGGCACAGTGCTAGGCATGATACAGCAGAGTTGGTATGGATAAGGATTGCCTCAGAAGGGAAGGAAATGCCTGGCAAAATGTACAGTTTACTGCCCTCCCCCAAATAACTTATCCCATCTGTGTGACCCACTAAGAATAAAGAATCAAGCTAGGCCTTTATTTTTCAGAGACAGAGAAGTCATATTTTAAGTTCCTAGAGAAGCAGGCAACAAGTTGAGAATGTGTAGTTACCAATGTTTGCAGATGGTCAACTATCCAAAGAAAAGATTGAACAAAAAGATGTTAAGGAGGTCAGAACTAGCAGGAAAAAACATTTACACACACACACACTCTGAAAATAGATAGATATTGGTAGTGAGTATAGGAAAAGTCCTGAAATTCAGAAAAACATGCTAATCGAGTTGATAGCAGTGTGAAATGAACCTTATTCTAAAGTGAGGACATGCCATCATGTATTTGGGCAGGACAGGTGGGCAAATCTACCTCAGATTCTGGCTTCAACTCGTTAGGTAATGCCTTACCTCACCAAGATGTGAAATATCCCAGCTTACAACTGATGAAAATTAAAGTAACCATTGAACTCCTGGAGATGTGAGGAAGACTCCTCAGAGCCAAGACTGCTGTGGAATTTCAGTACTATTACGTATTGCTTGATGTCTGTGATGTGTTCTGTGAACCAGGACATTATGTGATTTGGACATTTGTGAACACCATATTATAGACTGGTTCTGCTTTTTCTTTAAGCATTTTAAACAAGCTTTGTGCCTTAGCAGCTTGTCAATGTGCTGAGAGGGATTTGCTTTTGTGTTTGGACCTCAATCCATATCATTAGTAATTTCTCTGTATCAAATACAGCCCCCTCTCACATTTTCATTAGCATTGTAGCTTTCAGTGGAGCCAACCCTTTACAAGCTTGGAGAAATCTTCCTTTGTTTTTGAGGATCATCATGATTGTAGGGTGTAACATACCTAAATTACCAGCAGTAGCATTTACTGATTTTCCACCTTTGTGTTGTTTAAAAACTTTTTGTTTCAACTCCAAATCAATACTTCTCCTTTGCTTCTTGCTGCTATCACTGGTACTTCCTTTGTTGTGTTGGGGAGCCATGATGCACTTCACAGTAATATTTTCAAAAGAAAATTAAACAGAGAGATAATGTCACAACACTCAAGAGACAAGTGGCACATAAGATTGGATGCTGTCTATAAGTCAAAGTGTACACTGTTGTACGGTAAACTTTTTAGGTACATGTACATTTTAGTACATACATAAGCCAGTAATATAGACTTTTTTTGCATTGAATTGCATCCAGACATATGTATTATAGGTTATACATGTACAATTATATGCCTGGCAGCACAATTGCTTTGTATACTAGAGACATGGGAGCTCTGGTAGCATAGTGCCTAAGGCACTTGACTGCTAACCAGAAGGCTGGTGGTTCAAACCCACCAGCCACTCCTCGGAAGGAAGGTTGGGCAATCCTACTTCCATAGTGATACTGCCTTGGAAATCCAAGGAGGGGTCGCTATGAGTCGGGGCCGACTCTACAGCAAATAACAACAACAACAACTAGAGACATGAGATATACACGTTGTATACAGGAAGCTATTGCATTCGTTATGTCTTGTTCTCTGATCAGATTCTCTGAACTCTATTATAATCTTCTGGGTCCACAGATGCACATGCAGTCAGATGTCTGAACAGATGTTAGACAGCATGTGACTGCATTTTGTTGAAACATAGACTGTAATTGTTGTCACAGAGCATTATGTAGGAACTAGTGCAATATACTCTTTATGAATTGATTTGTATGAATTATATTTTCATCTAAATAAATTACTTATATTTATTTACTTAATTCTTTTTTCCTGAGCTGGAATTTAGTCCTTGAGTATCTTAAAGGCCAAGCTATTAAGATTGAGTGTTATATTTCTTGTGTTGATTAACTACTTCCTGTTTAAAATAATCTCATACTTGTAGCAGGACTGAATACAAAGATACCAACATATGCAGTCTTTAGGAACAAATATCTCTTCTGAACTGAAAATACATATATGAGGATCAAATATAATCAAGTTCAAGGTCTGTAAAGTTCACATAAACAGGAGGAAACAAATAGACCACACTGGAAGATAAAATGAAAGAAAAGAAACAGAAGGAAGGAACTATGCTCAAAAAAGAAATTACTAGTGTTAAAGTAATGACAACTGTACAGAAAAATAAGACACTTTGATCCATTATGTACAAGATTGAATTCATATGTAACTGTCAGAAAGAAAACAACTCTAAAAAACTTCTTAATATGTAGGAAAAACAGAGGTAGGCTATTTCTGCACATATAATGAAGTTCAGAATAAGTCAATGACCTAGCTTCTGCACAAAATCGAAGTAAAAATTATATATGTGGCAAATTTGGTTGACTAATAGTCTGATTTTTAACATGGAGAAATTATTTTAATAAGAAAATGACTAATAAAATATAGTTAATTAGGTAAATATGAAGTAAACTGGCAAGTACACCAAATAGATTTCAAATATATAGCCCATTACAAAGAAAATTTAAAACACAAGGAGAAAATGCGGAGATACATTTTGAGGCTGCCAACATGACTGCAAAGAAATAGAATTTCAAATTTTATAACTTTTAGCAACTCCATTAGGATGAACAATGTAATTTAAATGAAGAAATTAGTACTTTATGAACTGTGCTTGGTTTTGTATTTTGATAGCTTTCATCTTAATAGTTTTTCATAATATGTATTTCTATGGATGAAAGCAAAAATTGAGCTCTCCTAGGCAGAAGAAATAAAATAATAATCTTTGCGATTTTTATCATGATTTGCATCTTACAGTCTGAAATGCTTTTATAACTAAGATTGTAATATTCACCTGTAAAATATACTAACTGTACTGCATATGCCACTAGCAGACTGTCAGTTTCTCGTAGTGTGGTGGCTTGCATGTTGCTGTGATGCTGGAAGCTATGTCATCAGTATTTAAAATATCAGCAGAATAATCCATGGTGGACAGGTTTCAGCAGAGCTTACAGACTAAGATAGACTAGGAAGAAAGGCTTGGCAATCTACTTAGAAAAAATGAGCCAGTGTAAACCTTAAGGATCACAACAGAACATTGTCTGACTCACTTGCTTTGGACCCATCATCAGGACAGATCAATCAATAGAGTAGGTGAATTTGCTGAATTAGAGGGCCAAAGAGGGTGAGGGAGACCCTTAGTAAGATGTATTGTCATGACAGGCACATAAGATTGCCATGAGTTAGTCAACTTGACATCAACTATGCATCCATCTATCTATCTATCCATCTGTCCATCTATCTATCTAACTATCTTTCCATCTATCTATCTATAGAGTATGACAAAGTAATTCAGGAAAAGACATTACTGCCTCCAATTTTATGACACGTGGACTGACTCTCCAATGGTGAGGTTTTATTTCTCCTCTCACATGTGATTGGATGCCACATTAATCTCTCTCAAAATCAGAATCAGAATTTTACTTTCTTCTTGTGTTATCCTATTCAAATTAAGAGCTACCTAAAATTTAACCATTTTATAGTTTATGCTTAAAATTGTAAATAAGAGTTCAATTTTTGTAACCATGTGCTTTCTTAGCATACAAAAATGAAGTCTATAATGGGATAGGTCTTTGGTTTTTCTAAAAGCAACAATGGGATCATTTTGGACCAGTCTCATGCCTTTACTCAATTCTGTTTGCATCAAAGGCCTAGTTATCCAAGATGGCTGTCAAAGGCCTGGAGTGAAGCATAAATAAAGAGCAGAGAGTAGCTTACAGAGGCTTTAAAAGAAGTAAGAGAAGTGACATGTTAATCTGTAGACACAGCTTCATGAATCCTGTGCCTTAACAACTGGGTTAATAAAGAATGACTAAGACAGTATTGGGTGTTTGAAGGACAGATCACGTAGTGGGGAATAGGCCTACCTCAAGGTCAGGGAACTCTTCTCTGAGGAAGTGATGTTTAAGCTGGAAATTGAAGAATGAGTTGCATTTAGATATGTAAAATGGCTCTAGGAAAAAAGAGGAGCAAATAAAAAGGCTGATACATAGGAAGAAGCTTGGAACCATTGAAGAGTGAAAAAAACCAACAAGCAAACAAGGAGAACAGTGAGGACTAGAAGGAGTGGAAGAAAGTAAGGCTAGAGGGCAATGGTGTCCTATGGGGACCCATTAGCCTCCAAAGCTACTGCACATAAATATTAATGCAAGTAACAGCAATGTGTTTCCTGTTTACATGCAGTTTGTTATAGAGAAGTCTCCTGGACTCACCTTCCAGATCACTATCGCTAATAGAACTCCAGAACCACACTGCCAGAGAGGTGGACAGAGGACCAGTCTAAAAGATCTGAAAGGCTCTGTTGTAAGCATATTTCTCTTTATCCTAAGAGCAATGAACAGCCACTAGAATGTTTTAAGCAGAGGTATGAAGTGATCAGACTTTTACCTTACTAAACTTTAGCTGTCCTGTGGAGAATATATTGAAGGGAGCATCAGACCAAAAGCAGTACTGCGAGAATAGATGATAGTGGTATGTATTGTGGTGGTAGTTGTGCAGCTAGTGAAATAGACATAAACATATTGAGGAAGTAAAGTATTAATTGATTGGTCATGGAGTATAGAATAAGGGAAAGAGATGATTTTAAAATATTTTCTGAAGCTACTACAAAAATGAAGGCTTATGTGTTACGAAGTTATTCATTCCTATTCATATTAATTCATTCAACCAACACCTTTTGAGTGTCTGATATGTCTCAGGCATGGTTCTATCATTCCACATTGGTGTTATGCTGGTTAAAGTTAAGAGTAGTAGCCACTAGCAGCCACCTAGATACAACAATGGGTCTCTCCTCATCCAGAGCAAAGAAGAATGAAGAAAACCAAAGCTACATGGAAACAATTAGTCCAAGGGTCTAGCAGACCACATGGTCCTCAGCCTATGTGATCATGAGACCAAAAGAACTAGAAGGTGCCCGTCTACCACTGTCAACCACTGGGAGGTGGATTGGTGTAGGAGATCCTGGGTAGAGTGGGAGAATAATGTGGGACAAAACTCAAAATCATAAAAAAAAAAAAAAAAAAGAGACAAGGTTTGCTGGTCTGATAGAGCCTGGTGAGATCCCTGAGACTATGACCCCTAATTACTCTTCAGGTCTGGAACTGAACCTCACTCCCAGGTGAACAATAGATAGGCATATGTGGTGAACATTTACATCAGGTAGATACACTCCTTGGAGCCATCAGATCAATCATGGGAGAAGACAAAGGCAAATAGCTGGGGTGGGGCGGGGGGCGGGGTGCATGGGAGGGAAGGACATAGGAAAGAGGCAACTACTGGAAGGGAGCTGTTACATTTTGGGGAATTACAGTCAATGTCCTGAAACAAAATGTGTAAGGACTGCTATACAGAAAATAAACTTGTTCTGTAAACTTTCACCCAAATCACACACACACATAAAAGTAGTAGCCAATGACCTAGTTTGAGCTTGACTTCAGGAATATAGGTCACCAAGGTATAATATTAAGGAGGGAGAAGGAAGTACAAAAGCAATTTCTCCTCAAAACTGTTAGGAAGCAGATGGATGGCTATACCAGATGGCTCTTACTACACAGAAATCCTAAATATAAAATATGCCTTTCTAAAATAAAATTTTAGAAAAGGTCAGTGACTTCAGCTTTGGTCTCATTAACATGTAGATCTAACTAAAATGAGTTAGTCATGCCAAGGACTGATTGATGACTGATTTCAATTTGGAACAGTTTCCATTTTAGTGAGTAAGACTCAGCAGCATTTTATTTGATGTAGACTGTCAGGCTAAAAATTATTTTTTAATAGAGAATATTAAAATAAACATCTCTAACATCAATGAAAATGGAAATAAAAACTTCCAAATTTAAATCCAGCATAAAAATTTGGTCCTGGGATGGGTTTCTAAAGGAGACTCTGCAAACACCTTCTTATTTATCCTGTTGATTCCAAGTGACTGATTAGTCTCTTCAAGGCATAAGGCTATATACATATGGGGCTCAGTTGCTGGCAGGTTGAACATTTGACAACAGCAGAAGCTGGTAGACAGCAGCAGCTGTGGTGGATGGGAGCCAATATAGACCCTCACAGGCTTCATCATGAGCTCATTGTGCTAGCACAGAAGTGGCTGATGATAGAGGCTGGCTGATGTCAACTAGCTGAGTCATTCTGTCTCTTTGGTTATTCAGTGTCTCTTCCATCATAGATGCTCTCTGTTGAGTGTTCATGTATGATACAAACCTCTTCACACTTTACGCCCACTCCATTTGGTCATCTACATGCCTCTTCTCCAGACTCTCTTATTCCTGATCTTCAAGTATTTCTTTTGCCAGGTCCCTGAATATCCAGGCAAGTCATAAGTCTATGTATGTTCTTATTTTGAGCCACTTCTCCTTCTAGACAAAGAGAAATATGCATTCCCTGAAGCTCTGGCCATGGATGACAGAAATGGTTACGCACTAATGGTTAAGTGACTACTAGCCAAAAGTTGGCTAAGACACTTGCCTGCTAACCAGACGGCTGGCGGTTCAAACCCACCAGCCACTCCTCAGAAGGAAGGTTGGGCAATCCTACTTCCGTAGTGATACTGCCTCGGAAACCCAAGGAGGGGTCGCTATGAGTCAGGGCCGACTCGATGGCACTTAACAACAACAACAACAGCCAAAAGTTCACCCGTTCAAACCCAACCAGAGGAATCTCAGAAGAAAGGTCTGGCAATATGCTTCTGAAAGGTCATAGCCTTGAAATCCCTATGGGGGTATTTCTATCCTGCACACATGGGATTGCCATATGTCAAAATCAGCAATAATCAGCTTGTTTCTTTTGGTTTTGAAACCACTGCCCAGTGGAGGATTTCCCTTCACTGCTGAATTTCAGGGCCACCCCTCAATAGGAATATAGTGCAGTAGCAGTTCTTTCTTGGCTTGCACCCACACATTGAGCCACCCTATCCATACACCAAGCTTGGCCTTGTCCTTCTCCACTACTTCTTCAGAAAAGAAACCCTTCCCATATGGCTAGACATAAACTAAGTGGGTGAAGGCCCATATCACAGTATTGGATGATGTGGAGGTCTGAGAAACTTGCTCACATAGCTTACTTGTGCCTTCTGACCTATGCTCATGACTGTTTCCAGCTATTCTACTTCGATCTTACAATAAATTGTTGCTGGGGCTACCTGATCTTATGACTTGATGAATCTGACAAAATTCAACTTATGATGAGCAGCTTTGGCCACATGGTTACTTGTTGCCTCTCGGTCAGACTTCTATCTCTATCAGTGTTCCCAGTGGCAACCAGGAACTGTTTTCCAAAGGGTGTATAGATCTTCTCTGCTGGTGGCATGCTTGCTCTGGAACCCTAGGATTCTTCATTATGATGTTCTTAGCTTTAGTAAAACAATCATCAGCTTTAAGAGATATTTTACAAATATCCACATAGGCTTCAAACCAAAAGATGTAAATAGGTGGTGAGCTTTTTCATTACATTGGAAAATCAAAGGCTTCATGTTTCTTACTTACATAAGAACTGGCCAGTTTATAGTTAGTAGTATTTCAGTGCTTTAATATTTTAATATTAACTTTTGCAAATCAAACTCATTTTTACATTGATACCTAATATTATGTTATTCTCTTATATCTTCCAATTTTCTCTTTCTGTTACTATTTCCTATCACCATCACCATTATACATATTTGCTAAAAGAAATCTGAAAGTATGGTTTTATCCTGATTTTTATGCTTCAGCAACTAGGAACTGATTTGTCATTTTGTACTTAACAGCAATTGTCATGACAATTTGATGTTACTGGTGGCATTTTTTTCTTTGCATACGTCTATATGATAGTTGCTATAACAACAGAACCATGGCTTTTTGATAGATTGCTGACATTAATAGAGAGGACTTATGGGGAAAACGTTCAGAAAAGAGCTCATACGTTTAATTAGTTAAATTGCAGATATTTATAGGGATATAGGCTGACTCTGTTCCAGAAATGTGCAGGCAGTAATCATTCTGCCACTAAGGGTTGAGCACCCATGGCTCTATTCTAGGATTATAATTTCAGGGTTATTTTGTACAATTTGGTGGAATTCCAGTGATTAAGTACTGTTCGGTCCCTGTTCATACAGGGTAGTCAGTTAAAAATTATGTTAGATATCATCAAGTGCTCTTTGGAGATTCCAATGGGATGAAATGAGAAGAGGATTTTATTATAAATAGGCTTAAAAAATAGAAGATGATTCTTCTAATAAAGGAAAAACAGAGAAGAGTTTAAAATCACACCATAAAAAGAGTTTCTTGTTTTATGATGACTCTGAAATTCTATCCTGTTAAAGTTTCTCCATGTATAAGTTAGAGTAGGAGATGTATAGAACTTATGAATTTGAAGGAAACATGATCTCTTCAAGGAACTAAGTGGGTATTGGGCACCGAAATATCAGCAAGAAGGTTGGGCAATCTACTTCCATAGTGATAACACCTGGGAAACCCAAGGAGGGGTCGCTATGAGTCCGATCTGACTTCACAGCACTGAGTTTGGTTTGTTTCTTCACCACTCATTTATAAGACAAGTCTCTTGATTTCTCAAGAGTCTACTTTATGTCCTTTTCATGTCACTCTGTTAGACTTCACAACCATTTCTACCTTTTATTGCCCTGTGTTGTTGTTGTTGTTATTTGCCATCCAGTCGACCCCGACTCATAGCGACCCCTCCTTGGGTTTCTGAGGCAGTATCACTAGGGAAGTAGGATTGCCCAACCTTCCTTCCGAGGAGTGGTTGGTGGGTTTGAACCGCCAGCCTTCTGGTTAGCAGTCAAGTGCCTTAGGCACTACGCTACCAGAGTTTATTGCGCTAATTACTGACAATCCGGAAAAAAAAAAAACAAAACTCACTGACCTCGAGTGGATCCCGACTCATAGAGATCTCTTCTTGGGTATCCGAGGCGATAGCACTGTGGAAGTAGATTGCCTAATCTGCCTTCCAAGGAGTGGCTGGTGAGTTTGAACTGCTGGCCTTCTAGTTAGCAGTCAAATGCCTTAGGCACTATGCCACTAGAGCTCCCAGTTACTGACAATAGGAGTGTGGATTCACCAGATAATTGCAAAATGTTTTAGGTAACTAGGTGTCTTATTTTGGTCAGTAGTGTCCTGGTTTCTAAAACAACTTTTACTAGGTGATTGAGTGTCTCTAGAAATATTCTAGAAACATTAAAATTCTGTCATTCAACGTTCTGTAGAGAAAGTATGGTATCTTTATCTTCTATTTGCTACAGTGGTTGGCATACATACACAGGAGTGAAATTATAAGTTGTTGAATGATTAAAATATTAAAATTGCTTCAAATGGTATTTAGCTCATTGCTGACAATAGAAACTCAATCTTGCAGTCTGATAGCAGATATGAGATATAATTTACAGATGATAAAATAAAGAGATATCCCTTAATACTTTATATCTTATCCTAAAATAAGATAGATACAATGTCTGACACATAGCTGGGCACATAACAGATGCTCAGTTGATACCTAACCACAAAATAATGAACAATGTTCCAAAATTTTTCAGCTCCAGTATTTCTTCTTAGAATTTTGATAAAAGCCTTTTTCATCTCTGTAGAATCTCCAAAGACTTATACATCTCCAAAATGTTTTATATTTAAAGAACGTTGGAGTTTTTAGTAGGAAATGTCATGATAAACAGACATTTGTAAAGAGTATGTAGAGAATACATTGGAGAAAGCAGGGGCCAGAGACAAAGGAACAAGATAAGAGGCTATTCAGAATGGAATAAGTTCCTAACTAAAGGGTGGCATTAATATATAAGAGAAGCAAATGGATTTGGAGAAATTAAGATAGTTGCAAAAGAATAAGACAAGTTGTTCATAGAAATTGCCAGATAAAGTATCAGCAATGAGTCCCACATATCAAGCTTAGGCAGCAATATAAAAAAGGTTATCACTGATCAAGATGAAAAAAACAAAGGAAGAAGATGTTTTATGACATTTGAGTTAGAGGCATTTGTGAGACATTAAACCAGAAATGTCAAAAAAAAAAAAAAATAGTTGCAAAAAGTGTGCCTAGAGCTCATGTGGCACAGCAATTAAAGATATAGGATGAGGGGAGCAGTGGTGGCAGATGAGGTAAGGCAGTCAAGATGTTTGTAGTAGAAAGGGTGAGGCCCACGGATAAAATCTGAAGTGAAGACCAACCTTCTAGGGATGGTTGGAAGATGATAAGTCTACAAAAAAAAAAAGACTGAAAAGAAATGGACAGAGAAGTAAGAGAAGAATCAAAAGAGGATGGTGCCACTGTGGTAAGAAAGAGTATCAGGAGTACTTGATGTCAAATGATGAGAATAATTTATATATATTAAAAAACAAAAAACCTGAAAAATGTCCATTAGATTGGCAGGTAGTTTACTGTTGACCTTGATAAGAATAGATTCAGTGGAGGGATAAGGTTAGAAGCCAGGCTACATTTAGTTAAAGAATGAAAGAGATAGAGAAAGTAAGGATTACATTTTATAAAGAAGCCTGATGTGGAAAGAAGGAAGTTATAGAATAATGTCTAGATCAGAGTTCAGCAAATTTTTAATGTAAGATCAGGTAGTAATTTCCAATTGTTCATTGGTAGCATATAGAAATACAATTGATTTTTGTATATTGATCTTTCATTCTGTAACCTTGCTAAACTGACTTAATAGTTCTAGTAGATTTTTTTGTAAATTCCTTGATATTTTATACATAGACAATCATGTTGTCTGTCAATAAGAGGGTTTTACTTTTTTTTATTAGTAATCTATCTTTTTCTTGCTTTTTCTACTGGCTACAGTCTGCAGTACAATGTTAAGTAAAAGTGGCCAGGGATAACATCCTTTTCTTATTCCTGAATCTAGAGGAAAAGCATTTTGCTTTCACCATTAAGTATCACATTAAACCAAACTCACTGCAGTCAAGTCGATTCAACTCATAGAGACTCCTTGGATTTCCAAGGTGGTATCTCTATGGAAGTAGATTGCCCAATCTTCCTTCTGAGGAGTGGCTGGTGGGTTTGAACCTCCAGCCTTCTTGTTAGCAGTCAAATGCCTTAGGCACTATGCCACTAGAGCTCCCAAGCATGATATTAGCCATAGGTTTTTAGCATATGAACTTTCTCAGGATAGGATAGGAAAGTTGCCTTTTATTCTTAATTTGATTATGGCATGTCTTGGTGGTGTTTTGTTTGTTTGTTGGCTTTTTCTGTTAGGTTTTATTGAGTTTTTCAATTTGTGACTTTATAATTTTCATCAAAACTGGAAAACCTTTGGCTGTTATTACCTGAAATATTTTTTTTCCCTTTTCTTCCTTTCAAAATTCAATAACATATATGTTAAATTATGAGATTGTCTTAAGGTGATTGATACTTCATTCATTTTTTTTCAGTCTTTTTTTCCCCCTGAATTTAATTTTGGATATATTCTATTTCTATGTCTTCAAATTCATTGAGCTCTTCAGCAGTATCTTATTTGCTATTCAGTGTCTTATTTGCTTATTTTTTTCATTTCAGATAGAGTATTTTTCATCATCAAGAGTTTGATTTGAGTATTTTTTGGATCTTTCATTGCCTTATTCATCCTGTTCATGTTTTCTCTATTTTTTAAAAACAAATGGAGTATATTAGTTATGTTGTTGTTGTTGTTACGTGCCATCAAGTCGGACCCAACTCTAGCGACTCCTTGGGTTTCCGAGACAGTATCACTACAGAAGTAGATTGCCCCATCTTCCTTCCAAGGAGTGGCTGGTGGTTTGAACTGCCAGCCTTCTGGTTAGCAGTCAAGTGCTTTAGGTACTACGCTACCAGAGCTCCTAGCTGTTTTAATAATTCCTGTCAATTTTGAGCCTTTTTATTTTGATTGATCTTTTTTCCTAGTTATGGTCCTTATTTTCTTTCTTCTTTCCATTTTGAAAATTTTAATGAATACTAGACATTGTGAATTTAACATAATTTGTTGTCCAATTACAGTGTTTTGTTTTTTAAATAATATGTTAGTTACCTAGTGTTGCTATAACAAAAATACCAAAAAGGGAAGTCTTTAACAAACAGAAATTTATTTTCTCACTGTTTGGGAGGATAAAATACCAAACTTCATCTCTTTGAGGAAGGTCCTTATCTCTTTTAGCTTATTTCCTGGTTCCTTGGAGATCTCCATGTGGCTTGGCATCTCTCTTTCCCTATCTCTGCTTTCTCACTTGATTGTTTTAGTCTCTTTTATATCTCAAAAGAGATTGATTCAAGACATACCCTAACTAATCCTGCCTAATTAACAAAGACAACCCATTCCCAAGTCATATTGCAACCACAGGAATAGAGATTAGGATTTACAACATATATTTTAGGGGTACATAATTCAATTCATAACATTCCACCCATTGGCCCTCAAGAATTCATATCCTTGCCACAGGCAAAACACATTCATGTCATCATATCATCCCAAAAGTCTTAAATCAACTCCAAGTCCAAAATCTCATCTTTTGAAACATCTAAATCAAATATGAGTGATGCATTAAGTCTATTTCATCCTGGAGAAAAATTCCTCTTAAGCTACAAACCTGTGAAATCTAGAATACAGGTTATCAGCTTCCAAAACACAGTGGTGGGATAGGCACAAGGTAGCTATGTCCATTATAGATGGGAGAAATTGAAGGTAAAGAAAAGATAACGAGCACCAAGCAATTCCAAAACTTTAGCTATCAAGGCTTAAAACTAATCTTCTGTTCTTTAGGATCACCACGGCACAGGGCCTGCTCCCCAAAGTCTCTGTGTTGGCCACACCCTCTGAATTCTGTATGGAGGCCACTTGGCCCTGTGCTTCATTGCCACCTTCCACAACCACTGGGACAGCAACTCTGCCCCCTTGGCTTAGCAGCCAATTCTCCTTGTCCATCTGAATATGAACCCACATCCCTCAGCCATGCCCCATTCTTCTGCCCTTTGAACATGACAGCCTCACCCTCTCAGCTCCGGGCAGTGGCCTCATTGTCCTGGCACCTGTGAACAGCAGCTTTGCACTCTGGAACCGAGTTAGTAAAGATCTGTCTCTTTGAAACCTAGATGGCTGTGTCCCTACCCTTTGCAACCCAGAAGGCCATGACTGCACCGTTCAAAATAGGCAGCCCTGCTTCTCATGCTCTTTTCAGCAATTCTGCTGTTTTAAGTTACTCCAGGTGTGGTACTTTTCTTTTCTTAGAGAACAACAGATGTAGCTCCTTTGGCCTGTTTCCTGCCTATAGAATTCTGAGAGGTAGACATCATTCTTCCCTTTCAGTCTTTCTCTGTCCCCTTTGGTCTAAGCTAATGGGTTTTCAGCTGTGATAGTTGGTTAGATACATCAGTAACAGACTTAATCTCTTTAACAAAAGATTGTGTAGCCAGGTTCTTGGTGAAGATTCTAAGACACACGTCCTTAGTTTGTACAACAGAATTTTCCAGAACTTTAAGTTTTGTTCTCATTTTGCACAGTTCATTTTTTAAGTCCAACACATTCCTCTCACATCTTAACTGGCAAGGAGAAACTATGTGGCCCCTTTAAGATATTGCTTAGAAATCTCCTCAGCTGCATACCCAAGTTCATCACTTACAATTTTTACCTTCCACCAAACATTTGAAAGGAACTCAGAAAAGTTCTTTGCCCCTGCATAAAAAGCATTACCCTTTCATTGTCTAATCACATGTTCGTAATTTCCTTTTAAAGCCTCACCAGAAGCACATTTAACATCCACAATTCTAGTAACGTTCTATTGCTGGCACTATATGTGTTCTCTATGACAATAGAGACTTTCTCTCTAGCTCTCCTGACTTCCTTCTGAGCCCTCATCAGAATCACCTTTAACATCCATAATTCTGCCAATCGTCTCTTCAAGACAATCTAGGTTTTTATTATTAGTCACCTTAAAACTCTTCTAGCCTCTACCCATTATCCAATTCCAAAACTGTTTCCACAATTTAGGTTACTGTTAGAATACCATTTCACTGTTCCAGTATCAAATTCTGTCTTAGTTAACCAGTACTGGTAGCATAGTCCCTAAGGCACTTGACTGCTAACCAGGAGGCTGGTGGTTCAAACCCACCAGCCACTCCTCGAAAGGAAGATGGGGCAATCTACTTCCATGGTGATACTGCCTCGGAAACTCAAGGAGGGGTCGCTATGAGTTGGGCTGACTCGACAGCACGTAACAATAACACAACAGCTATAGCCTAAATACCAAATAGATAACTTTAGCAAACAGAAATTTATTTTCTCACAGTTTAAGAGGCTAGAAGTCAAAATTTAGGGTGCCATCTCTAAGGGATGGCTTTCTGTCTCTGTCAACTCTGGAGAAAACTCATTGTCTCTTTTAGCTTCTTTCCTGGTCCCTTGGAGGTCTCCATTTGGCTTGGACTCTCTCTTCCTCCAACTCTGCTTCTTCGTTTGCTTGTTTAATCTCTTTTATATCTCAAAAGAAGTTGACTCAAGACATACCCTACACTAATCCTGCCTCATTGCCATAACAAAGACAACCCATTCCCAAATGGCATTATAACCATAAGGTTAGGATTTACTACACATATTTTGGGGGGACACAATTCAATGCATAACAAATAGTGTTGTATTTTTTGTTGTTGTTTTGTTTTGTGGCAATTAAGTTACTTAGAATCAGTGGGATCCTTTTCATGTTGCTTTTAAGCTTTGTTATTGAAGATATAGAGGAGACTTTATTCTAACATTGATTTAACCACACTACTAACAAAATGTTCTTCTGAGGATCCTATCCAGAGCCTATCTTATCACATCTTTTCATTCTGGCTTATTGCAACATGAACTGTATATAGCCCTGTGTCAGCTCTAGGAATTGTTCTTTCTACTTTAAAAAAACAAACAAACTGGATTTTTACCTCCTCTTGGGAGGTTTCTTCATGCACATATGCTGCAAAAGATTCAAGGGGTCCTCTTTGCAGATCTTTGAAGTATTATTTCCAGGTGGTAACTTCCTCTTCATTACTAAAAAACTCTTTACTATCAATTTGATTCTGACTCATAGCGACTCTATAGGACAGAGTAGAACAATCCATAGAGTTTCCAAGGCTGTAATCTTTATGGAAGCGGACTGCCACATCTTTCTCCTAAGGAGCAGCTGGTGAGTTCAAACTACCAACTTCCTGGTTAGCAGTCAAATCCATAACCATTGTACCTCCAGGGCTCTTTTTTTTTTTTTTTTCCCTCCCATTTCTATTCCCTGAAAACTCTAGTCACCCTCACCTCCTTTAATTGTAATATCTGTCTCTTTAATTCAGTAGACTGTACTCTGTGTTCTCTCTCTCTCTCTCTCTCTCTCTCTCTGTATCAGTTTACTCAAGTTGCTGTCACAAAGTACCATAAACTGGGTGATTTAAAACAATAGAAATGTGTTCTCTCACATTTCTGGAAGATAGAAGTCCAAATCTAGGGTGTTGGCAGGGTCAAGCTCTCTTAGAAGACTCTAGGTGAAGACCCTCCCTTATCTCTCCCAGCTCAAGGACACCCAGGTGTTCCTTGGCTTGTGGCAGCATCGCTCTGATCTCTGCCTCTATATTTACATGGGCATCTTCCCTCTGTGTCTCTGTGCCTTTTTTTTTTTTTTTTTTAATAAGGATACCAGTCGTTTTGAACTAGGATCCTCCATTCTCCAATATGACCTCATGCTAATGTTAGTAATTACATGGACAAAAACTGTGTTTCAAATAAGGTAACAGGTACAGAGGTTAGGATTTCAACACATCTGTTTTGGGGATAAAATTCAACCCATTAACATCATCCAAGGCCTACAACCTGGAAAGTACCTCCAGGTAGTAAGCTGTTGGAATTGCAGAGCTCACCTTGTTTTATTCTCTTCTTTCAGCAATTGTAGTCCTAAGGCACTAACTTTGGGTAATCTCTAAAATTCATTGTTTCATATAGTATATCCAATTTTTTAGTTATTTAAGGTTAGAGATTATTCTGACCCTGGTTACTTTACTTTATCTGTAAGTATACTAACTCACTGCCATCGAGTCGGATCTGACTCATAGTGACCCCTCGTTGGGTTTCTAAGGCTGTATCACTACAGAAGTAGATTGCCCAATCTTCTTTCCAAGGAGCAGCTGGTGGGTTTGAACCACCAGACTTCTGGTTACCAGTTAAATGCCTTAGGCACTACGCCACCAGAGCTCCCCTGGAAGTATAAATCTCTTATAAATTGAGTTTTGCATTTTTAATATTTCTTTACAATGTAATTCCACTTAGCTATGATATGAGCTAAAAGGTTAGTCATTTTTACAGTTCTTACCACATATTACTAAATTGTTCTTCAGAATTTTAGCATGCCCTCAGTCATACTTAAATATGTCTATTTTCCCATAACTTTGCTATCATTCGGATTTTGTCTTTTATTCATTTGCTGCTTTGATTTACATTTCTTTAATTATTTAGGCTATTTGAAAATGTATCTTTTTTTTCCTCATTTTTGTTGTTGTTTTTTCTATCTTTGGATGTATTACCATAGAGTATGTGGGTGCGTCATCCTGGGTTGACTGGTCTGCATGTCCATCTTGTTAAGTACTGGGCTGAGAGCCAGCCCTTGGGAGTGAGTTTTATTCCAAGCTGAAAATGTATTCCAGGGCCATAGTATTGGGGGTCTCATCAGATTTCATCTGACCAGTAATTCTGGTCATTATTAAGTTTTTGTATTTTGTTTCATAATTTTCCTCCCACTCTATCCAGGATCTTCAGATTTGATCCTTTCCTGAGTGGTAGCAGGGCACTACCTAGTTCTTCTGGTCTCGAGGGCCATCGTGTCCTAGGGCTGATTGCTTCCAAATGCGCCCCCCCCCCTTTTTTTTTTTTTTTTTTTTTTTTTTTTTTTTTTTTTTTTTTTGCATTCTTCTTCACTTCTGATGCTAGGACACCAATAGCTGAATCTTAGATGGCTGCTTGAAAGCTTTTAAGACCCCAGTCTCTACTCACCAATGTAGGATGTGGAACAAGACTTTTATGTATTTTGTTGTGCCAATTGAGTCTGTTGGCCCCCAGTACTATGGTCCTGAGAAGGGAGATCTTTTGGATCTCTCTCCCATAGTGTCTGGGTGTCTGTGAGGGATTACTCTGCATCTGTCATCTACTGTTTCTGTAAGGATTGCAGGTATTTTGTATCACTGGTGTCTGTGCAAGATTAGCCTCAGCTGAATCTATCCTTGGTCTAGAGTATACTCCTGTTCACTGACCCCCATCTGATCCTCTCAGGTATTTAAGTGTTTATCTGTAGCCTGGTGTTTGGTATTAATGGTAATGCAGTATTGTGGACACACTGGTTGGAATTAGCATCTGTCCTCTATCTCTTATGTGCACAATTTGGTGTCCTCTCATTTCCTAATGTTATCATGGTGGTCACAAATCCTTTCTGTATATCCCTCCCTTTACCCACATCAGCGTGTGGGCCCCAACTAGCCGAAAATTCATCCCTCTCCTTCCCTCCCCATCCCAGTAACCTACAAAGTGAGTTCCCTTTCCCAAGCAAACCCTTTGTCTTTTTACAGTAATGGGCTCATAAAGTACTTGTCTTTCTGCGATTGACTTATTTCACTCAGCATAATGTCCTCCAAATTCATCAATGTTGTGAGATGATTTGTGCATTCTTCATTATTCTTTAATGTAGCATAGTATTCCATTGTTTGTATGCACCATAATTTGGTTATCCACTCATTCGCTGATGGGCATTTAGGTTGTTTTCATCCCTTTGCTATGGTGAATTGTGCTGCGATGAACATAGGTCCACATACGTCTGTCTGTGTGCTATCTCTCACCTTTTTAGGATATATTTCTAGTAATGGAATTGCTGGGTCAAATGGTACTTCAATTTTCAGTTTTTTAAGGAAACGCCATACCATTTGCCACAATGGTTGTACCATTTTACAATCCCACCAGCAGTGCACAAGAGTTCCAATCTGTCCG
>NW_006921620.1:16310808-16312439 GCF_000298275.1 Orycteropus afer afer
AGGCAAATATATTCTCCCAATCTGTATGTCCTTTTTTTACCCTTTTAATGAAGTCTTTTGATGCACATAAGAATTTAATTTTTTAAAAGTCCCAGTCATCTAGCTTCTCTTCTACCTCCTGGACATTCTGGGTTATGCTTGATAGTCTATTCATGCTGTAAATTAGGGCTCCCAGATTTGCCCCTATTTTATCTTTGATGAATTTTATAGTTTTGGGTTTTACATTTAAGTCTTTGATCCAGTGTTCTGGTTACCTAGTGCCGCTCTGACAGCAATATACCACAAATGGGATGGCCTTAACAAACAGGAGTTTATTCTCTTACAGTTTGGGGGCTTTAAATCTAAGTTCAAAGTGCCAGGCTCTAGGGGCTGGGTGAAACCCACTCGACCTTCGGCTTCAGCTCTGTCTCTTGCTCCTGGCCCACTGAAGCTAGAGGCATCTCTTCACTCAGGCAGCTACTGGCTGCTGAGGCTAACAGCCCAAGGTCGACAAATAAAATGGCACAGTCCTGATGTTACCAAACCACACGGCAGGCCGTTAATTTAAGTCCATTGTAAGTCCCAAGGTTGACAGAGCATGGCAGGCTGCTGAACAATGACACGGCAACATGCAGTGTCCAAGCATGTTATAAGCTAAAAACCATTCCCAAAGCTGCTTCTTATATATGGAAAGCAGACCACATACCCAAAGCAGCTACTCAGCTGCTTGTGGTAAATCCCACCATGGAGCTGATTGCCAGTCTCATCATGGGGAATAACTACCACCAGATGCCCAGCCACTCAAGCAGGCCCAGCCAGGATGACACACAAACATAACCACCACAGCCAGCTTGAGTTTGTTTTTGTGTATGGGGTGAGGTATAGGTCTTGTTTCATTTTTCTGCAGGTGGATATCCAGTTTTGCCACCACCATTTGTTAAAGAGGCTGTCTCTTCTCCATTTAATGGGTTTTGGACCTTTGTCAAAGATCAGTTGTCTATAGATGGATGGGTCTATATCTGGACTTTTGATTCTGTTCCATTGGTCTATCTGTCTATCATTGTACCAATACCATGTTGTTTTGACTACCGTGGCTGTATAGTAGTTCTTAAGATCCGGGAGCATGAGACTTCCCACTTTGTTTTTCTTCTTTAGAAGTCCTCTGTTTATCTGAGGTCTCTTTCCTTTCCATATGAAATTAGTAATTGATTTTTCCATGTCTTTAACAAGTTTTGTTGGAATCTGGATCAAGATTGCATTAAATGTGTAGATTGCTTTAGGTCGTATTGAAATTTTCACAATATTCAGCTCTGGTAGCGTAGTGCCTAAGGCACTTGACTACTAACCAAAAGGCTGGCAGTTCAAACCCATCAGCCACTCCTCAGAAGGAAGATGGGGCAATCTACTTCCGAAGTGATACTGCCTCAGAAACCCAAGGAGGGGTCGCTATGAGTCAGGTCTTACTTGATGGCACATAACATAACAACAACAGCATCTATGAACAAGGTAGCCTCTTCCATTTATATAGTCCCTTTATCATCTCTTATAGCAGGGTTTTAGGGGAGCTCTGGTAGCATAGTGGCTAAGACACTTGCCTGCTAACCAGACGGCTGTCGCTTCAAACCCACCAGCCACTCCTCGGAAGGAAGGTC
>NW_006921620.1:16312539-16315944 GCF_000298275.1 Orycteropus afer afer
ATAACAACAACAACAACAACATAGCAGTGTTTTATAGTTTTCTTTGTATAGGTCTTTTGTGTCTCTGGTGAGGTTTATTCCTAGATATTTTATCTTTTTAGTAGCTATTGTAAATGGTATTGTTTCCCTTATTTCTTTATCAGAGGACTCTTTGCTGGTGTAGAAGAATCCAACTGATTTTTGTATGTTGACCTTGTAGTCTGCCACTTTGCTGAACCTCTCTATTAGTTCCAGTAATTTTTTACTGAGTTCCTTGGGTTTTCTATGTACAGGATCATATCATCCACAAATAGAGATAGTTTTTTCCTCTTTGCTAATTTGTATACCTTTTATTTCTCTTTCTTGCCTTATTGCCCTGGCCAGGATTTCCAATACAATATTAAATAGAAGTGGTGATAGAAGGCATCTCTGTCTGGTTCCCATTCGTAAAGGGAATGCCTTGAGTCTTTCTCCATTAGTAATGATGTTGGCCATTGGCTTTGCATATACACCCTTTATTATGTTGAGAAATTTCTCTTCTATCCCTATTTTGCTGAGAGTTCTGAACAGGAATGGATGTTGGATTTAATCAAATGCCTTTTCTGCATCACTTGATATAATCATATGGTTCTTTTCTTTTGTTAATGTGGTGTATTACATTGATTGTTTTTCTGATGTTGAACCACCCTTGTAAACCTGGTATGAATCCCACTTTGTCGCTGTTTACCAGCGGGAACCTGAAGGATCGGAGCCACTGAAGAAAATTTACAAGAGAAAAGCAAGGCACAGGGGGACTAAGAAAATTCTTAGACCCTGTTTATTTTGAGCACAGAGTTTAAATATCATATTAAGTGCTATATTAGTCCATTGCTAAAATCTTATCAAGGCTTACAAAGAACAAAGTTTCTAAGATGTCTATAATCTCTGAGTTCAGGTATAGAATTCATAAATATTCTTTACTGGGAACTATGAGCTTTCTTGAAGGTCACAGTGAGTTTTGTCAAGAACTTCTTGACCTGGAGACTTGCTGGCACAACATTATTTCATATAGCTGTGTTCAGCATTTTTCCTGTGAGTGTTCTCAGCAGTACTCTAAACAAGACGTGGAGCTTTTTTACCCAGGGCAAGAGTCTAACTACTCACACCACTTGGTCCGGGTGTATTAATTTTTTGATATGTTGTTGGATTCTGTTGGCTAGGATTTTGTTAAACATTTTTTGCATCTATGTTCAAGAGGGATATTGGTCTGTAATTTTCCTTTCTAGTGGTGTCTTTCCCTGGTTTTGGTATTAGTGTTATGCTTGCTTCATAAAATGAGTTTGGGAGTATTCCATCTTATTCTATGTTCTGGAATAGCTTGAGTAGCATAGGGGTCAACTCTTCTTTGAATATTCAATAAAATTCTCCAGTGAAGCCATCTTTGTGGAAAGTTTTTTTATGACCTGTTCAATTTCTTCTTTTCTTATAGGTCTGTTCAAGTTTTCTATCTCTGAGTGGGATAGATTAGGTAGGTCTTGTGATTCTAGAAACTTGTCCATCTCTTCTAGTTTCTCAAATCTGTTGGAGTACAGTTTTTCAAAATATTCTGTCAGTATCTTTTTTATTTCAGTTGGTTCTGTTGTGATGACACCCTTTTCATTTACAATTCTTGTGATTTGGATCTTTTCTTTCTTCTCTTTTTTTTAGATCTGCCAATGGTTTATTGATTTTATTAATCTTTTCAAAGAACCAGCTTTTTGTTTTGTTGATTTTCTCTATGCTTTTTTTGTTTTCTGTTTCATTTATTTCTGCTCTGATCTTTATTATTTCCTTACTTCTCTATACTGTAGGATTCTTTTGTTGTTCTATTTCTAGTTGTTGTAGTTGATGAGTTAGAGTGTTGATTTTGTTTCTTTCCTCTTTTTTGATGTATGCATTTATTGCTATAAACTGTCCTCTGAGTACTGCTTTTGCTGTGGGTTTCCTTGGTCCCAGGGTCCCATAGTTTTCATATGATGTATCTTCATTCTCATTTGTTTCTAGGAATTTTTTATTTCAGTTTTTATTTGTTCTATTACCCAGTAGTTTGAATAGTGAATTGTTCAGCTTTCACATGTTTGATGTTTTCTCCTTGCTCTTCTTATTATTAATTTCTAATTTTATAGCATTGTGGTCCGAGAAGGTGCTTTATAGTATTCCAATGCTTTTGAATTTATTGAGCTTGTTTTATGTCCTAAAATATGGTCTAATCTGGAGAATGATCCATCTGCACTGGAGAAGAATGTGAATTGTGCTTTTGTTGGGTGAAATGCTCTGTATATATGTCTATGAGGTTGAGTTGGTTGATTGTATTGTTGAGTTCTTCTGTATCTTTGTTGAGTTTTTTTCTAGTTGACCTGTCTCTCTTTGAAAGTGGTATGTTGTCTCCTACTACTATTGTATAGTTGTCTACTGTACCTTTTAATTCAGTTAATATTTGCTTCACGTATGTTGGAGCACTTTCATTGGGTGCATAAATATTTATTATCGTAACGTCTTCTTTGTCACCTGACCCTTTCAGCATCATATAATGTCCTTCTTTGTCTCTTATGATGTTTTTCACCTTAATGTCTATTTTATAAGAAATTAATATTGCAACTTCTGCTCTTTTTTGGTTACCATTGCCTTGGTATATATATATATTTTTTCCCCATCCTTTAACTCTTAATTTTTTTTATCTTTGTGTCTAAGGTGGGTCTCTGGTAGGCAGCATATCAATGGGTCTTCTTTTATTATCCAGTCTGACACTCTCTTTCTCTTGATAGGTGCACTTAGTCCATTCACATTGAGTATAATTAGTGATAGGTATGAATTGATTGCTGTCATTCTATTGTGTTTTTTTGTCGTGTTGTTGGTGTTTCCTTGGTCCATACACTTTTCTGAGTTGTGCTCAGTATGTGCTGAGTTCATTTTGTTGCCTAATGCTTCCTCTCTTTTCTTCTTTATTGTTTGTTTTGTGCTTATTAAACCCATATGTTTTCCTTCCTTCTGGATTTGTTTATTGGAATTGTTAATTTTCTCTGTGGTTACCTTGGAGTACATTCTTGTCTCTACATTTTTAGAACAGTGCATTCTGTGAAAACATTGTCTTCTTTTCCTCTCTATTTGGAAGTTTTTACCTAGAAGTTTTATTCCCTCTAATAGGTTAGTTGCTGTTGTCATGTGCTGATTGATTTCCTTGGTTTTTAGTGTACAATGTTTTATAGTCTTATTTTGAGTTTCTATTTCTGATTTGGTTTTAGTATTGATGCCACGTATCCTGATTTTGTTGATGTCTGTTGTGGGTTCTCTATTGGAAGGACTTCCTTGAGCTTTTCTTGTAGGGTTGGTCTGGTTTTCACAAAATCCCTAAATTTCTGTTTGTCTGAGAATCCCTTGATTTCGCCCTCATGTTTGATGGATAATTTG
>NW_006921620.1:16316309-16365190 GCF_000298275.1 Orycteropus afer afer
TTTTTTTGCCTCTTCTTGTTCTGGAATTCCAATGAGGCTCATGTTGTTTCTTTTCATGTCATGCCATATAATTCTTAGGTTCTCTTCATTTCTCTTAAATCTTTGTTCTGATTTTTCTTCATACAGGCTGGTGTCCAGGGATTTGTCTTCTGGTTGGGATATGGATTCTTCAGCCAGTTCTATCCTACTCTTTTGTGCTTCTACTGTATTGTATGATTCTGTAATTTTGATATTCATCTTCTGGATTTCTAACTGCTGTTTTTGTATGAGTTCTGATTGTGCATTAATCTTTTTATTTTGTTCTTGAATGATTTTCTTGAGTTCTTCCAGGGAACTGTCTGTGTTCTCCTTGCTTCTGTTTGGGGTTTCCTTTGGCTCTTGTAAAGTTCTACAAACATATCTTCTAAATTCCTTCTCAGATAATTCTATTGCCTCCTCTTCCTCCATGTTTAATGAGAACTTTGTTTGTGGTTTTCCTTCTAATGCTTTGTCCCGTTTTTTTGTTTGATTTGAGGTTGCCTGTTGTTTCCTAGACATTTTGAGGTTGTTTTTAACTGTTAGTTATGTGTTGATTTGCTTTGTCTTGGTTTTTTGATTTAATATTTTGAAAAGGTGAAGCTGGTGTATTTTTTAGTTATTAATTCAGGTATGCTGGGTTGCTCTGCAGTTTTCTTTGTCATGATGGAATCACCATGTGGAATGTGGATATGGATTTCTGTTTGTCATAAAGAGGGTTTAGAATTCAAACCAGGAGGTATTATGGTAGCTGAATGTGGTTTCTTCTATTGGATGAGTGAGGTTATTGGCAGAGAAGTTGAGAGTGGGAGAGAAAAAGAAGGAAAGCTCCCCATTGCTAGGGGTGGTTTCTAGGTCTTTGAGCAGGCTGCTAATGATTACTTTGTACTGTTATTTAAGGGCCCACAGCTCAAGTTCAGCAAAGACTCCAGTTGTTAGGGGGTCGCCACTTTCTGCCAGGCTCAGACACACACAAAAACCCCATTCCCAAGGACCCTCAGTGCCAAAATCTGACCCAAGACAACTGCTTGCCTCCACGATCCACCATGGGAATTTCTCTCTGAGCCCACCTGCCTGTGGCACCGGTGCACACCATGATCCACCATGGGAGTTCCTCTCTGGGTCAGCCCATCCCCGGTGCCAAAGATCTGCTTGGTTTCCGTGGTTCTGGAGTCAGGCTAGTGCCAGCTCACACCCTGTGATCCCAGTATTACTGACAAAGTCAAGAGTGGGCCCCTCAGTGCCACAAAGCTGACCCAAGCCTGATCAGTGATCTGCAGTGGGGGCACCTCCCCAGGCTTGCCCTCTTGCAGCACCAGTAGACTCTCTGCTTGAGTTTCAGAAGCACTGGATGTGCCTGTTTGCACCTAGCTGACCTAAGTTACCAATAAACTCAGGTGCTAAAGGTAGATCCTGGGGAGATCGCTGGTATGCTGATGTGGTTGCTGATATGCTGGTGTGGTGTGTCCTCTTCCTTAACCCAGGGAGGTCTCAAATGCCCTTTCTCTGCTGCCTATTGGCACTCCACAGAGTAGATCTCCTGATCTTGTTATTTATTCCCCCTGTCCCTTTCTCCTAGTACTACTCCCCTGAGTTTGGTGCACTCTGACTCAGAGAGCTGTTCAGAGCACTAGAATCCCTAATTCAAACTGCTGTACCTATTTTTTCAAGCACTAAGATGCTAGAGGGAACTAGCATGGTGATTGCTGATAAGACTTCATTTTGGAAAAAAAAAAAAAAAAAAAGGCCATTTTTTATTTTAAAGTGACAGCATTTTCATTTGAATTCCAGGGACCTAAGAATAAGCTCTGTTTGCCAAGGACAACCGGGACATATGGGAGGATGATAACAGGAAAGGAGACAGGTGGTGAGTGTATAAGTGCTGTCGACTAGAGAATAGAGGAGCATAGTACCCTACTTGCGTAGATAACATACAAACAAAACAGAGAAAATGAAAATCATGGGCAAGTCACTCCAACATACAATCACCAATTAAATATAAACACAAAAACGTCACAATGCCTCAGAGACAACAGAGCATCACAGTCTACAAAAAGAAGCAAGATAAAGCAGGAGAAACAAGGGGCCAGGATAAAGACCCAAAACACATTCCCAAGGAAGATGCAGCATTGGAACTCCCTGATAAGAAATTCAAAATAATTATATTTAGGTACCTTCAATGAATCGAGAGACAGATCAGGGAAAACACTGACAAAATTGAGGAAAACACAGTGAAAACCCTAGGACAATTTTGAAAGACAATACAGCAACAAAATGACAAAATAAATGAAAAATTTAAAATGATACAAAATCTACAGACAGAAATGCAGAACAGTAATACTAAATTTTCAGAAATAGATAACACATTGAACAGGTTAAGGAGTAGAATTGAATCAATGGAAGACAGAATTAGTGAGACTGAAGGCAAATACCTTAATACTTCTTTGGAAAGGGATCAATCAGAAAAAAGATCAAAACAAAATGAAGAAATCCTTAAGTCCATGTGGGATACCATCAAAAGGAATAACCTACATGTAATCAGAATTCCAGAATAGGAAAAGACAAATGAAACCACAGAGAAAATTGTCAAAGATTTGTTGAAAAAAATTTTCCTGGTATGATGAAAGATGAGAATATATCCATTCAGGAAGTCCAACGAGCCCCAAACAAGATAGACCCCAAAAGAAAATCACCAAGACATATTACTATTAAACTCATCAAAATCAAAGACAAAGAAAGAATCCTGAAAGTAGTGGGAAAAACAAAAAATACATACAAAGGCAGAAACCATGCAGGTAAGAAGGCAATGGGATGATATATATAAAACCCTGAAAGAGAAAAGTTTCCAACCAAGAATTATGCACCCAGAGAAATTGTCCCTGAAATATGATGATGGAATTAGATTTTCAGGTAAGCAGAAATTAAGGGAATTTGTTAAAACCAGACCAAGCTTACAAGAGATGCTAAAGGGAGTCCTTTGGACAGAGAAGCAACAACAACAAACAACAACTGACCATTAACACACATGATGACATAACCCAGAAATCAACCCAGCTGTGGAAGTAAATAGCCTATACGATTGTAAAATAGGGAACAAGAGACATTAGTTGACAAATGAGGACAACTACAGACCAAAAAGAGGTAAAAATTGTATAGTTACAGAACTTCTAGATGGTAGGGAAGTCAAGACAACTACAAGATAGAACGGACTATTCTAAACTTGGTAAGAAAATGATAAATCACAGGGTAACCTCAAAGAAAAATGATAAACCTTCACATCAAAATAAAACAGAGGACCAGCACAAATATTTAACAAATACTAAAACAACAGCAACGAAAGAAGTGATAATATGATTCATAAACAAAACAAGCTCAGCACAGAAAATTATATGGAACAAAGAAATCAACACTACGGAAAAGCACATAACAAAATGATAGCAACAAATTCATACTTGTCGATAATTACATATCTGGCAAGGGACTTAACTCTAAGATTTATAGAATATTCCAATGCCTCAACACCAAAGGAATTAACAATCCAATTGAAAAATAGGCAGAAGACATGAATAGACACTTCACCAAGGATATTCAGGTGGCCAGCAAACACATGAAGAGATGTTCACTATTAATGGCCATCAGAAAGGTGCAAATCAAAACAACAATGAGATACCATCTCACCCTAGCACTGATGGCAAGGTTCAAGGAAACAGAAAAAAACAAATGCTGGCAGGGATGTGAAGAAATTGGGACTCTTATTCACTGCTGGTGGGACTGTGAAGTGATACAACCACTGTGGAAAGCAGTATGGCGGTTCCTTAGAAAGCTGGAATTGGAGATACCATTTGACCCAGCAATCCCATTACTAAGTATATATCCTAGAGTGGTGAGAGCCAGGACACAAACAAATATATGTACACTCATGTTCATTGCAGCACTATTTACAATAACAAAAAGATGAAAACAATCTACTTGCCCATCAGTGGAAAAGTAGATGACCAAAATATGGTACATACACACAATGGAATGCTATGCAGCACTAAAGAATAATGTAGAGTCTGCAAAACACTGCACAACATGAATGAACTTTGAGGACATTATGCTGAGTGAAATAAGTCAATCACAGAAGGACAAATATTGTATTAGTCCATTATTGTAAAAAGTCAAGGATATGTCGAAAGAAACTTTCTTTGTTGGTTACTAGGGGTAGGAGGGAGGGGAGGGAACACTGAAAAAAAAATGCATTGACTCATGTCACTTTAGTTTTGTGTATTTCACTGTACATAAATTATATTTCAATAAAATGCATTAATTTTTTTTCCTATGTTACCCCTAAAAGGATAAATGGCATGCAAGGTCTTTACAACTTGGCTCTAACCAATCTTTTCATTGTATCTCTAACTATTCTCTAGAAGGCTGGCTGTTCAAATCCACCAGCCACTCCCCTGAAGGAAGATTGCGCAATCTACTTCCCTATTGTTACTGTCCCGGAAACCCAAGGAGAGGTCACTATAAGTCAGATCCAACTCAATGGTAGTGAGTTGAGTTGAGCTGACATATGCTGTAAGTGGCCACACCATACTATTTCATGTTTCCAAAACACACCATAAATGTTAATCATCAGTACTAAGCATAGAATTCTTTTTTTTTTTTTGACAATTATGAGTTTATTAGGGAAGTAACATTCAGGATATAGTTCTTCAATTAGGACAGCCTCCCTTCAGCATGTAAACATTAAAAATAAAAACAAAAACAACTGACTACCTTCATGTTGATCCCTACACATAGTGGCCCTTCCTTGAGTTTCTGAGGCGGTATCTGTATGGAAGTAGAGTGTCCATTCTTCCTTCTGAGGAGTGGCTGGTGGGTTTGAACCTCCAGCCTTCTAGTTAGCAGCCAAATGCTTTAGGCACTATGCTGCCAGAGGTCCTATGTAAACACAGAATTTTTTAAATATAGATATGTGGTAGTTTCTTAAGATTTTATGATTTTAATAATTAAATAAAGAGCTGTTGCTAGTTGCTGTCAAGTCCATTCAGACTCACTGTTCCTCCACATGTTCAGAGTAGAAATACTTCATAGGGTTTTCAAGGCTGTGACCTTTTGGAAGTAGGTTGCCAGGCCTGTCTTCCAAGGTACCTCTGAGTGGGTTCAAACTGCCAACTGCACATAACTACTTGTGCCCCAGGGACTCCTTATTTTAAACAGTAATTAAATTTAATTTAAAAAAATGTATCAGACTTCCAGTAAGATGGAGGAATAGGCAGACAAGTGACATAGATCCTCTTCAACAAAGAAAAGAAAAACTAATTGACAGAGATACAGAAGATTATCCTGGAACCCTGAGCTTTGAAAGGAACTATACAGAAGTGGATTAGGCACCAACTAGTGGAAAAACCTAAACAAAAGCAGTGAGTACAGAGATGGTCAGAGCTGCAGACTGTAAGCTACTCTGATGAAACCAACAGCCTGAATATTTCCAAGTGGTGTTGGGACCTGAGAATTGACCTAAAGATCAGTCCCGGTCACCAAGGGCTGCAGGGACAACTGCTCTTGTAGCCTATAACTAGGAAGGGAAACAGCAAGGAGGGAGACAACCTGAGCTGTGGACTTTCTGCTGTCCGGAAGGTGCAGACATTTTGATTGTTTACATGTGGCAGCCATTTTGGATATTTAAAGTGACCGAGGGTGCAGCCATTTTGAATGTTTACAAGTAGCAACCATTTTGGATTTTAAAGTGATAGCTTTCTCATTCTGATTCCAGGGACCTAAGAACAGGCTCTGTTTGCCAGGGTCAGCAAGGACATATGTTGTTGTTGTTATTATGTGCCATCGAGTCGGACCCGATGCATAGCAACCCCTCCTTGGGTTTCTGAGGCAGTATCACTATGGAAGTAGATTGCCCAACCTTCCTTCTGGGGAGTGGCTGGTGGGTTTGAACCGCCAGCCTTCTACTTAGCAGTCAAATGCCTTAGCCACTATGCTACCAGAGCTCCCAAAGGACATATGAGAGGCTGACAAAGAAAAGGAGACAGGTGGTAAGTGTACAAGTGCTGTCAACTAGTGAATAGAGGAGCACAGCACAGTACCCTGCCTGTATAGATAACATACAAACAAAAGAAAGAAAAAGAAAATTGTGGGCAAGTCACTCCAACATATAATCACCAATTAAATATAAACACAAAAACATCACAATGCCTCAGAGACAACAGAGCATCACAGTCCACACAAGGAAGCAAGATAAAGCAGGAGAAACAAGGGACCAGGATACAGACCCAAAACACATCCCTGGGGAAGACGTAGCACTGGAACTCCCTGATAAGGAATTCAAAATAATTATATTTAAGTATCTTCAAAGGATTAAGAGACAGACCAAGGAAAACATAGACAAAAACCCTAGAAGAATTTTGGAAGAAAATACAAGAACAAAATGACAAAATAAATGAAATATTAGAAATGATTCTAAATCTACAGATAGAGATCCAGAAGATTAATACTAAGTTGTCAGAAATAGATAACCTATTGAAAGAGCAAAGGAGTAGAATGGATGCAATGGAAGACAGAATTAATGAGATTGAAGACACATACCAGAATACTTCTTTGGAAAGGGATCAGTTAGAAAAAAGATCAAAACAAAATGAAGAAAGCCTAAAGTTCAAGTGGGATACCATCAAAAGGAATAACCTATGTGTCATTGGAATTCCAGAACAGGAAGAGAAAAATGAAACCACTGAGAAAATTGTCCAAGATTTGTTGGAGGAGATCTTCCCTGATATAATGAAAGATGAGAATATATCCATTCAGGAAGTCCGATGAACCCCAAACAGGATAGACCCCAAAAGAAAAACACCAACACATATCATTATCAAACTCACCAAAACCAAAGACAAAGAAATAATCATGAGAGTAGCACGGACAAAAAGTTACCTACAAGGGGCAATCAGTATGACTAAGATCAGATTTCTCAACAGAAACCATGCAGGCGAGAATGGTTTGCCTCAATACCAAAGGAATTAACAATCCAATTGAAAAATGGGCAGAAGACATGAATAGACACTTCACCAAGGAGGACATTCAGGTGGTCAGCTGATACATAAAAAGATGCTCACAGACATTGGCCATCAGAGAGATGTAAATCAAAACAACAATTAGATATACCCTCTCACCCCAGCACTAATGGCAAGGTTCAAGGAGACAGAAAATAACAAATGCTAGTGGGGATGTGGAGAGATTGGAACTCTTACACTACTTGTGTGACTGTGAAGTGACATAACTACTGTGGACAGCAATATGGCGATTCCTTAGCAAGTTGGAATTGGAGATACCATTTGACCCAGCAATCCCGTTACTAGGTATATATCCTAGAGAGGTGATAGCCAGTATAGGAATAGATACTTGCATGCTCATGTTCATCACAGCACTATTTACAATAGCCAAAAGATGGAAATAAGCTATGTGCCCATCAGTGGACGAGTGGATGACCAAACTGTGGTACATACACATACTGGAATGCTATGCAGCACTAAAGAATAATGTAGAGTCTGCAAAACACCGCATAATATGGATGAACTTGGAGGACATTATGCTGAGTGAGATAAGTCAATCACAGAAGGACAAATATAGTATTAGTTTGTTGTTGTGGGGTGGGTCAAGGAAAGGTTTATATATGGAGGGAAACTTTCTTTGTTGGTTGCCAGGGGTGGGAGGGAAGGAGAGGGAACACTGCAAAAAAAAAAAAAATGCATTGACCCATGTTACTTTAGTTTTGTGTATTTCACTGTGTATAAATTATATTTCAATAAAATGCATTAAAAAATGTATCATGTTCTTCCTTGAGAAGTCACTCTGGTATATGTATGGTTGGTAGATGAAGAATTGTACATACTCTTAAGGGACTACTTAGTATTTTCAAGTCTATACTGATTAAAGTTACTGATTTTGTTTTTGTTGTTCATGACATCTAAGCTCACGTTAAAACTTCGTATTTTCAGTGTTCATAATAGAGGTAATGTCTTATTAAATAACTTAATATCTATAAGTAATATATACCCAATGCCATATTTCCAAGGCTTCAAGCTCACACTATGTTTTCCCTGATCCTGACCTTATCTACCCTGAAGACTCTTGATCCTTCTAGATGAGATAGAGTTAGTATAGTTAAGCATGGGGCGCTGGGTTCAAACAGACCTCGGTTTGAATCCCAAGTCAGTTATTTCCTAGCTCTATGACCTTCTGTGGTTTACTTGGTTTCATTATCTGTAATTATAAAAAAAATAAAAATAATCTTTGTTTCATTATCAATAAGTAATAATCAGGGGATAATAATTGGGCCTAGCTAAGAGAATTGTTTAGGAGATTAAATTAAATAAAACTTCTTACATATTAGCCATGTAATGTAATATATCTCAACAAATATGAGCAGTTATTATTGGCACGGCTGGAAGTTACAGAATGCTCTAGATGCCAGGAATCTTTGTGTAATCAGTATGCCCTTGAGCCCTGATCCTCAGGCAAGAGAACTTGAACATATTCCTGTGCCAGATTCATCACATGCATAAAACACACTCCAATATAATGGCATGACGAAGAGTATAGATCCATGAATGGATGGCTATATTCTGACTCAAAATTAAGAAAGAATGAGATGAAGACTCTGGCTTCTACCTCTTCCATTCATTCTGGAGATCTGAGGTCTTGCCCTCTCATCTAAAAAATTCAAAAAACTCAATGCTGTCAAGTCGATTTGACTCATAGTGACCCCTCCTTGGGTTTCCAAGGTGGTATCTAGAGGATGCTAATCTGCTCCACTATGTAAGGGGTAAAAGTGCATGGATCTGGATAGTTGCTAAACCTCAATGGCACCCAGCTAACTGATCCACCAACTAACTCACCAACCAAGCAGACATGAAAAAGTCTGAATAAAGTAGACAAAAACAACATTATCAAAGGCAGAATTGGCAGAAAGGGAAGAGAAGTCACAGAAGATTTAATTCAGGAAAACTAAATACTGACCCTAGTGGCATTTTGGACATAAGAGGTAAACATGATTCCAATATTTGTTTGTTAATCAGGAACACTTTTAAGACACCTTGAAGAAATGCATCAGGTAGTTTTGATTGTGTCAGCAAAAAGAGCCTAATAAAAGAGGAATTAAAATGAATCAGTACTGTTATTGCTAAGAAAGAGTAGATTTGAGATAATGCCCCTTCATACATTGTAGATGTCTCACTCGTAAGCCTTTGGCAAAGATCATGAGTTCCTTTCTCCCTCAGATGTCACTAAAAAACCAAACTCACTGCCATCAAGTCAATTCTGACTCATAGTGACCCCCACTGGGTTTCAGAGGTGGTAAATGTTTACAGAAGTAGATTGCCCAGTCTTCCTTCCACAGAGTGGCTGATGGGTTTGAAATGCCATATTTCTGGTTAGCAGACAAATGCCTTAGGCACTGTGTCACCAGAGCTCCTTTCTCAAATTGCGCATTTACAGACATTACTTTGCTTACCGTTTCAGAATTCTATGGAACTCCAAAGACTCACCCTCTGCCTTCACAAGTGGGTCTGGGTCTAGATGATGAACCTTGCTCTATTGGGACACAAAATGACTCAGGCTTAGTAATTTTCCTCTGAAAATTCACTATTTCTCATCTCAATATTCTTTGCTTTTTCCATATCTACTCTCATTTCCCCAAATTGTAATAATAAACCAATAAAACTGTAATAATAATTTAATTTAAAAAAAAAAAAAAAGCAAACAACCTCAGTGCCATCAAGTTGATTCCATTCAGTGACCTTTCCTTGGGTTTCTGAGGCAGTATCTCTACATAAGTAGATTGCCCAATCTTCCTTCCAAGGAGTGGCTGGTGGGTTTGAACCGCCTGCCTACTGGTTAGCAGTCAAATGCCTTAGGCACTACACCACCAGAGCTCCCTAATAATTGTAATAGTTATAATAATTGTAATAATAAACTAATGAAAGAACATAAGAAAAACCTTTTCTATGTCTTGCTATGTCTGGTCTTCTGTTGTTGTTTGCCGTTGAATCAGCCCCGACTCATAGCGACCCCTCCTTAGGTTTCCGAGGCAGTATCACCAGGGAAGTAGGATTGCCCAACCTTCCTTCCGAGGAGTGGCTGGTAGGTTTGAACCGCCAGCCTTCTGGTGAGCAGTCAAGTGCTTTAGGCCCTATGCTACCTGGTCTTCTAGTGATACATCAACCGGCAGTAACAATAGCCCAGCACTCTCACAGTGAGGACTGGCTTTTATCTTAAAGCGAATTACCACATTACGAAGGAATAGATGAAATAAGAACAAAGACAGTATAGACATGCTGAGCACCAACATACCACGCATGAGAAAGGGGCACAGAAGTTGAACAGAGAAAATTGCTGATGAAAATGCTGTTAATTTCACAATAAGATGTGGGAAAAGTTTTTACCATGTTTATTAAGGTGAGAGGCTTAACATTAACTAGCTGCGACTTCTCATAATAAAAATGTGATTCATTGTCACTCATGATATGCACTTGTTAAGAAGACACTAAAAACTAAAACAAGTCAGAGCATGGCACATAGGATAATTTCCCCACAGGTAGGGTTTTCATTTTGTTGCCTTTGCTTATTTGGGCTGGCTGACTAGCTAGTCAATAAATGTCCACTCATATAGTACTGAGAGTAGAAAGCCATAGACCAGACATCAGATTATTTGGGAAGAATCATTGAAATATTGCTGCTTGGACCCCTCTCTACACCAATTAAGTCAGAGTCTTTGAGACAATAATATTTATTGTAAGTTTCCAGGCAATCTTAATGAGCAGTCCAGACTCTGCAATAGACCAATTATATCAATTTTGGATTTAAATGAAGTCATTTTGATGGTCTTTCTAATTGGTGACAGTTGTTTGCCCTTTAGAGAAGCTGTGGTGGTTGTTGTTGTTGTTGGGTGCCATCGAGTTGTCTCCAACTCATAGCAACCCTATGCACAGCAGAACGAAATACCATCTGGTCCCATGCCATTTCCACAATACTTGCTATACTTGCTTGACCCCATCACCACAGCCACTGTGTCAATCCATCTCATTGAAAGCCTTCCCTTCTTTTGTCAACCCTCCACCTTACAAAGCATGACATCCTTCTCCAGTGAAGGGACCAGTGAATGGTCCCTTCTGATAACATGACCAAAGTAGGTGAAATGGGGTCTGACCATTCTTGCTTCCAAGGAGCATTCTGGCTGCACTTTCTCCAGGACAGATTTGTTAGTTCTTTTAGCAGTCCATGCTACTTTCAGCATTCTTTGCCAGCATCACTACTCAAAAGCATCAATTCTTCTTTGGTCTTCCTTATTCATTGTCTAGTTCTCGCATGCATATGAGGTGATTGAAAATACCATGGCTTGTGTCAGGCACACCTTAGTCCTCAAGGAGACATCTTTGCTCTTCATCACTTGAAAGAGGTCCTTCGAAGCTGATTTGCCCAGTGCTATACATCCTTTGATGTCCTGACTGCTGCTTCCAATAGCGTCATTGTAGAACCAAGCAATGTGAAGTCTTTGACAACTTCAATCTTTTCTCAATTTATCATGATGCTGTTTATAGGTCCAGCTGTGAGTATTTTTGTTTTCTTTATATTTGAGGTGCAATTCATACTTCAGACTCTATTCTTGAATCTTCATCAGTATGTGCTTAAAGTCATCCTCACCTTCAGCAAGCAAAGATATGTCATCAGCATATTATAGGTTGTTAATGATTCTTCCTCCAATCTTGATGCCATGTTCCTCTTCATATAGTCCAGTTTCTCAGATTATTTGTTTATCATATAGGTGAAAGGATACAACTCTGAAGCACTCCTTTCTTGATTTTAAACCATGCAGTGTCCCCTTGTTGTGTTCGAATAACAGCCTTTTGCTCTATGTACAGGTTCCTCATGAGCACAATTAGGTGTCCTGGAATTCCCATTCTTCTCAATATTATCTCAATATTATCCACAATTCGTTATGATCCACACAATCAAATGCTTTGGCATAGTCAATAAAACACAAGTAAACATCTTTCTGGTATTTGCTTTCAGCCAAGATCCATTTGACATCAGCAATGATATCCCTTGTTCCACATCCTCTTCTGAATTCAGCTTGCATTTTTGGAAGTTCTCTGTCAATATATTGCTGCAATTGTTTTTGAATTATCTTCAGTAAGATTTTACTTGCATACAATATTAATGATATTGTTCAATAATTTCCACATTCTGTGGAAACACCTTTCTTTGGAATGGGTGCAAATATGGATCTCTTCCAGTCAATTTTCCAGGTAACTGTCTTCCAAATCTCTTGGCATAACTAAGTGAGTGCCTCCAGCATGACATCTGTTTGTTGAAACATCTCAACGAGTATTCTGTCAATTCCTGGAGCCTTGTTCTTCACTAATTTCTTCAGTGCAGCTTTGACTTTTTCCTTCAATACCATTGGTTCTTGAATACATACCACCTCCAGAAATGGATGAAGATTGACCAGTTCTTTTTGGTATAGTGACTCTGTGTATTCCTCTCATCTTCTTTTGATGCTTCCTGCATCATTCTATATTTTGCCTATAGAATCTTTCAATATTGCAACTCGAGGCTTAAATTTTTTCCTCAGTTCTTTCAGCTTGAGGAATGCCAAGTGTGTTCTTCCCTTGTCATTTTCTAACTCCAGGTCTTTGCACATTTCATTATAGTAATTGGCATTGTCTGCTTGAGCTGCTCTTTGAAATCTTCTGTTCAGCTCTTTTGTCATGTCATTTCTTCCATTTGTTTTAGCTACTCTCCATTCAAGGGCAAGTTTCAGAGTCTCTTCTGACATCCATTTTGGTCTCTTCTTCTTTTCTCATCTTTTTAATGACCTTTTGCTTGCTTCATTGATGATGTTCTTGATGTCATCCCACAATTCTTCTGGTTTTTGGTCACTGGTGTTCAGTGCATCAAATCTATTCTTTAGATGGTTTCTAAATTCAGGAGAGAGATATTCAAGGTCATATTTTGGCTCTCATGGACTTGTTTTAATTGTCTTCAACTTCAGCTTGAATTTCCATATAAGCATTGATGATCTGTTCCACAATCAGCTCCTGGTCTTGCTGAAGATATTGAGCTTTTCCATTGCCTCTTGCCATAGATATAGTCAGTCTGATTGCTGTGTACTCCATCTGACGAAGTCCATGTGTATAGCCACTGTTTATGTCATTGAAAAAACGTATTTGCAATGAATAAGTCATTGGTCTTGCAAAATTCTATCATATGATCTCCAACATTATTTCTGTCACCAAGGCCAAATTTTCCAGCTACTGGTGATTCTTCTTTGTTTCCAACTTTTGCATTCCAGTCACCAGTGATAATTAATACATCCTGATTGCAAGTTCGGTCAATTTCAGACTGCAGAAGTTGATAAAAATCTGTCTCCATCACAAATTAAGGATTACCATGGAAAGAGCATCAAACTGGGAGTTTCAAATTCCCCTCTGGTGCTTGCTATTAAGGAGTGCAGATGGCACAATGGTTAAAGTGCTTGACTACTAACTGAAAGGTCAGCAGCTCAAACCCACCATCTGCTCTGTGGGAGAAATGACCTAGTGATCTATTCCCATCAATAGCCCACACAAGCTTGCTAATTGTGTGACCTTGGGCAAATTGCTTACTTTTTTTGGATACATCTCTTTGAAAGAGTAAATGGAAATCATCCTAGAATTGAAGGAAAAAAAGCTGGGCTCAAAACATATCTTCTTGCAGGCTTTATAATTTTGATCAAATTACTTAACCCTTCTGAGCTTGTTGAGGCTATTACCAACCTCATTGGATTGTCATGAAAAGCTAAATAAGATAATAGCATAGGAACTCAGTAAATTTTTGGAGTTATTTTAAAGCTTTTAGCTTTAGGCAATACATAAAACCAACAAACCAAGCCCATTTCCATCAAGTACATTCCAACTTATAGTGACCCCCCCATCAAGTTTCCAAGACTGTAAATCTTTACAGAAGTACATTGCCTCATCTTCTTCCTGTAGAACAACTGGTTGCTTGAACTGCCTACCTTTTGGTTAGCAGCCCAATGCCTTAATCACAATGCCACCAGACCTCCTTAGGGCACATATTGTTGTTGTTGTTGTTATGTGCCGTCGAGTCAAACCTGACTCATAGCGACCCCTCCTTGGGCTTCCGAGGCAGTATCACTACGGAAGTAGGATTGCCCAACCTTCCTTCCGAGGAGTGGCTGGTGGGTTTGAACCGCCAGCCGTCTGGTTAGCAGGCAAGTGTCTTAGCCACTATGCTACCAGAGCTCCCTAGGGCACATATAGACTAGAGAAAAGAGCACAGTTTTGGAGTCGAGACCTGAACAGCTGTGTAACTTCTCTGAGTCTGTTTCCTCTGTCATGAAGATTGAATAAGTGCTATGTATATAGACAAGGAGCTCTGGTAGCTCAGTGCCTAAGGCACTTGACTGCTAACCAGAAGGCTGATGGTTCAAACTCACCAGCCACTCCTTGGAAGGAAGATGGGGCAATCTACTTCTGTAGTGATACTGCCTTAGAGACCCAAGGAGGGGTCACTATGAGTCGGGTCTGACTCGACGGAACAAAACAACAACAACAACGTATATATAGACTGTTTTCCCAGGCCACACCAATATGTGGGTATGTTGTTGTTGTTGTTGTGTGCTGTCGAGTCGGCCCCGACTCATAGCGACCCCTCCTTGGGTTTCCGAGGCAGTATCACTATGGAAGTAGGATTGCCCAACCTTCCTTCCGAGGAGTGGCTGGTGGGTTTGAACCACCAGCCGTCTGGTTAGCAGGCAAGTGTCTTAGCCACTATGCTACCAGAGCTCCCATGTGGGTATTAGTAGGGTCAAATTAAAAGTAAATTTCACTAGCTTTGCTCCCCACCCCAGTCTAGCTCCTTACAGCATCCACCACCACCTCATGGAAGTAGAGAAACTGATGCTTACTAAAAACATCATCTGCTCCTCCACATTCCCTTGCCCATTTGCCATTAGGCACGGACATGGAACTATTCTGACCATGGAGTTGTGGACAGAAATGATATGTTTGTTATAATAGCCTAGACTCTCATGAGTAATACACCCATCCCCTTGCTTACAGACTTTCTGGAAGTACCAATAAATTTCCAGAAATGCTCATAAACCGAACAAACCAAACTCACTGCCATCAAGTCAATTCTGACTCATAGTGGCCCCCTTTGGGTTTCCGAGGTGGTAAATCTTTATGAAAGTAGATTGCTCCGTCTTCCTTCAGCAGAGTGGCTGGTGGATTTGAACTGCCAACCTTCTGGTTAGCAGTCATATGCCTTAGGCAGTATGCCACCAGAGCTCCTTGAAATGTTCATGAATATATCCAATTAACATGAAACATTCAGCAGATCCCACTGTCACTTCTGGAGTATCTGCTACCTCTTATCAGGGGGCATACAGTCATCATCAGCCAATTCTCAGAATGAAGGTTGCGCAATCTACTTGCATAGTGATACCGCCTTGGAAACCCAAGGAGGGGTAGCTTTGAGTTGGGTCTGACCCCATGGCAGTGAGTGTGGTTTTCTTTTTTTTTAATAGTCTTCTGCTGGGTATTTTCATTTCCACCATGTCCCTCCAGGTACCAAACTATTTGTTGGATTGGAATAAAATGGGAGCATGCTTCTCTCCCCCTTTATGTGTAATACTACAGTAAAGGACTACTAACATAGAGTAGTTGTGCCTCCTATGACTTATTGAGTTTTAGTGGGAATGCTCTTTTAGTGTCCCCTCTCATTCCTGTTCCTACTCCTCTCTGACTCAGAGTCCATGGATAAATCCAAGTCACAGAGTATCATTGAGGAGTCAGTAACTCAGAATCTCTCCTCACTTCTAATGCCTAGACTTTGATACTCGCTCAGGCTTGTGGTATCTGTCTCCTTCTTCCCTTAGAATAATTTCCTTTCTGGGAGGATCATCAGAACATTCATGAAAATCTAGTTATTAACTATCATCAAGTCGGCCCCAACTCATGGTGACCCCATGCAGAACAGGAGATACTGCCTGGTCCTGTGCCATCCCATGATCATTTGGGGATCAGAACTTTGTGATCCATTGTGTTTTCATCAGCTGATTTTTGGAAGTTGCCAGACCTACTTTTGGAAAGCCATGAAAAACTAAATAAGAAAATAAAGAGCAGAATAGGAACTCTAAATATTTGGAGTTATTTTAAAGCTTACAGCTTTACGGCAAACAGACTATAGAGAAAAGAGCATAGCTTTGGAGTCAAGGGGAGCTGAATAGGAGTGTGACTTCTAGCAAATTACTTCTCTGAATCTGTTACGTCTAGCTGCCTACACGTGCCTATACTCTTTAAGATCAAATAAGGACAAGGGTCCATCTTAGTTTGGAAGCTCCACTGAAACCTGTTGAACATCATAACAATACATAAGCCACCACTGACGGATAGATGGTGGCAGTACATGAGGTGCATTGGTCACAAAGCAAATTTAGTTCTCCAGCATGGAAGGGAAGAATTTGACCGTAGAACTACCAGTATCTCCATAGTGACCTCATACATACCTATACATCTATACTCCTTAAGTGGATGCGCTTAGTTAGCCTCAAGCTGAGATATACACTCCTGTAAAGTATCCACTGGAGAACTGAGAAATAGAGGTTCAACAAAGGTGGTGCTGCTGGTGGTGAGGGTAATAACAAATATATTGCCTGGTAAATTCTTTTTTCTTTTTCTAAGACTTAGAAGTTTATTTTTCTCTTTTTTACCTACTTTTCTTATTCTTTTGATTCATTATTTCCAGAGAGTTTGGTTCACTTTCATTTTTATACAGCAAAGTGCAGCGCTTCCTGACGACTGGGTTGCATTTATTTTTATATCTGATAATAATCTGAACAAAGGCAATGGTCTTAGGGTGTCTCATATCCAGCCCAATACAACTACTAAGATTTTAACTTTGTTCTTTTAAACTATTATTGATAAACATAGTTGTAAATGAATTTTCCTTCAGTTTTCATCTTGAGACTATTTGAATTTCATAAATCTTGGGAACTTCCAAAGGAAAATGGGAGCTTTTGATGCTACAAGGATTTTTAATGGGCTTTTATTTTTCTTTTAAGATATTCTTCAAGGGATGTGTGTGAGTCAGTTTCACTTAGCTAATATGTTGCTATTAAAAGTGAATGTTTCATTTCCTTGAGACAACACCTAAGGGAATTTTTTCTGCTGCTTTTAAGTGATAAAAATCTAAAGACAATATGATCTAACTTAGCAAGATTTGGGTCTTTTCCGTTGTTAGGAGAATTAAACAACTCCATTCACAAACTGTCATTTAATCAAACTCTTAATATCAAAGGAATTTTTTAAACTCAGTCACAATAATAATTGATATAATGTTACTTTTCTCTACATTTTCTGGGCTTCTTTGTTGATTGGGAATTTTATTGCCAAATGAATGACTAAATAATAGAATTTTTGAACTGGAAGAAAATTTATATAGCCAAAAATACCTTATTATATAACAAAGAAGCTAAGGCCCATGGAATTTTATGTCATTTACTCAAAGACCCAAAGCTAGTTAGTGGCAGATCTGATTATACAGCTTTTATTCATTAGTATAAAAATAACTGTTTATAATAATCATTGGTTTATGCTATAAATATTTGCAATCAGGCAAAATGTACTCAAGATTTCTTCAAACATTTTGCACACATATTTTTTTCTTTCTTTCTTTTATTGTGATTTGGGTGAAAGTTTATAGAGAGAATTCATTTTCCATACAGCAGTTCACACACACGTTGTCTCATGCACACATTTTTAATGTGTTTTAAGTTCAATCTACCTTTTCTGTCACTATTTTGTTACAGCTGTAAAAATCCCCTCACACTGTTGAAGATAAGAAAGGTGAGAGTTATAAACAAATAAAGTATTAAAATCTGCATTTATTGGCAAAGTACTGGTAACCTATCCGGAAAAAAAAAAAAAAAAAAAAAGACATCTTATTTTAGAAATGCCAAGTGCCGTACACTGTTGATTTTATGGACTTGGTGTTTTATACTACCAAGCTAAGAACATTTTAATTCATTCTAACTTCATGTTAGCAATCTGTACTTTTTATATCAGCAGAAGCATCCACCTCCTTACCCAATATCTATGTTCAACTGAAACCTGAAACAATCCGAAACTAAAGTAATATAAAAGGAATATTACAATTACCATAATAAATGCAATGGCGTTTACTTTAGGACACTGTTCTGCAAGGTCAGAGCACTGTCCATCTTTGTCTTAATCCCATACCCTCCAACTGAATTGGGCATTTTCCTAATGTCTTACATATGTTTTTGTATACATTAGACACCACTTGTGCAATGCTTCAAATCCTTTCAGCCTTCCCTTTCTTTCCAGCCACAGCTACAGCTACCTGTTTCATGCTTGCTTTAACCAGTTTAACACATGAACAACTTCACAGTCTTCGAGTATGCTTCTCATTTCCTGCCCTGCCTGAAGCTGGATGCCTTCAGGTATGAGACTACTGTTGGAAATCTGCTCAGTCAGGGTTCAGTCAGAAAAGCAGAACCACAAGGAGATTTTATGTATATTTATATCTGTTATAGAAGGCAGCAGTGGTTCAGTGGTAGAATTATTGCTTTCCATGGCAGAGAACTGTATTTGATGCCTGGCCAATGCACCTCAGGCACAGCTACCTCCCAGCTGTCAGTGGAGGCTTTCATGGTGCTATGATGCTGAATGGGTTTCAATGGAGCTTCTGAACTAGAAAGAAAGACCTCATGATCTACTTCCAAAAATTGTTGTTGTTGTTGTTTGCAGTCGAGTCGGACCCCACTCATAGCGACCCCTCCTTGGGTTTCCGAGGTGGTATCACTACAGAAGTAGATTGCCCAACCTTCCTTTCGAGGAGTGGCTGGTGGATTTGAGCCACCAGCCTTCTGGTTAGCAGTCAAGTGCCTTAGGCCAGTGAAAACCCTATGGATCACAATGGTTCAATTCTGTTTTATGTGGTGTAGCCATGAGTTGGGGGCTATGCCATGGCAGCCAACAACATGTTTGTATAGGGATTTAACCTTATACAACTGTGGATGTTGGTTAGACTGTCTCTGTATAGTTGTTACCTTTATGTCTGACACTGGAACATAAAGTCCAGAGGGTAGGCAGTTAGGAGGAGAAGATCAATGTACAGTAAGGGAGAATAAGAACAAGCTAGAGCCCACAAGGATGGACTGACCCAAGTCAGTTGTTGCCTGTAGCCTTTGTGGTATTGTTGTCCTGACAGGGCCTTTTATCTTGTCAGTTAACTTTTATCTAGGATTAAATCTCTAAAGAAGGAGAAAAAAAAAAAAACTACTCACATTGACCAGGCCCAGGAATTACAGAAGCTAAAGGAGGAACCCTGGAACAACAGAGCAGTTGCAGCATTTCTGCTTCCTTACTACAACAAGGTGAGCCAGCAGATAAACAACCATGTGTGTAAGCAAGAAAAATAGCTGCTGTTTCATTTCTGATTTCAAAATCTTGATAAAAATCTCTCTAGTGGCCCACCCTAAGTGGAAGGATGAATTCTGGAAAGTATCGTTGTCTGCCCAAGTGGACATTTATAAAGCTGCAGGACTGAAGCATTTATAACCCTGGTGTGTGGGGGGAGTCAGCATCAGCTTCATGGGCATATGACTTGTGCAGTCCCTCAGGGCTCTGGTCAGAAGGTAAGTGTAAGGTTTGATGCCCTGCTGTTGCTGTATTAAGTTCTTAATAACTTTTGAATAAGGGTCCCTCATTTTCATTTTGCACTGGACTCCACAAATTACATAGCCAGTTCTGGAGAGAGTTAATACTTGTGGGACTTCCCTTGACCAACGGAGGTAGGAAAGTTGTTGATAAATGCTTCTCCCTTTCTTCTTCCTGGAAGATGATTCTGAAATGTATTTCATAAGGATTCTTAGAAGGATCCAGTGTTATCAAGCTACACTAGTCACCTATGGAGGTGACCTACTCGACAACACATCCTGGCATTGGAAAATTTTTAGTGCAATCTGCATTTAGGGGGAAGCCAGTCTTAGATGTATGCATTAATTAACTCATTAATTCATAATTCATTTGACAAATAGCTATTCCACTTACTAAGTGACAGGTACTACATTACATTAGATGGATATGCCTTCAAGAAAGTCCTAGTATAATGAAGACAATAGACACACACACACACAAAAAGTGTAATACAATGGGCAACTATAGACTGTTTTGATGAGCACTCAAGAGGGGGACAGAACTAACCCAACGTGGGCATGGGGGAATGAAGAAGTAGGAATGGTCAAGGAAGTCTTCCCACAGGAACTAATTAATTGTTTGTTTTGTAATCATTTCCTTACCTGTTTCACAGTTTAGACTGTGAGCTCTATAATGGTAAGGCACCATCTTATTTGCTCCTGGGCCTTGAATGTCTAGCACAGTAGAGAGTAGGTATGTCACTACCTTGAATGGTTTTGCATTGTTCCAGGCTGTGCCAAACCTCCTTACTCTGACAGGATATTCCAAGACTACTCTTCAATATAGCCTCTGCATATAACTCTCTGCCTCAGTCTTTTTCAAGGAAGCCCAAACTAAGATATCCTTTTGATATTATACATCTCGCTTTCCTAGATAGAATAAACTATTAAAATTAAAAATAAAGTAATATAATAATGATAACTGTTGTTAGTTGCTAACGAGTCAATTCCGACTCATAATGACCCTATGTACAACAGAGCAAAAGGCTGACCGGTCCTGCACTATTCTCACAATCATTGTCATAACTTGAGCCCATTTTTGCAGCCACCATGTCAATCCATCTTGTTGAGGGTCTCCCCCTTTTTCTTTGACCTTCCACTTTACAAAGCCTAATATCTTTCTCCAGAGACTGGCACCTTCTGATAACATTACCAAAATATGAGAGACAAAGTCTGGCTATTTTTGTTTCTAAGGAACATCCCAGCTATACTTCTTCCAAAAAAAATTAATTCATTTTTCTGGAAGTCCATGATATCTTTAGTTTTCTTCACCAATACCGCAATTCATTATATCTTATATTAAATAAAGTAGTAATCTACAGGAATAATACAAGTCTTCTTTAGCCATTTTAAATTACATGGGCTCCCTCCCCTACACCTTGCCTTGATCTTTTGCGCTTTCTCTCTTTTTTTTATTTGCCCATTTATTAAAAATACAAAAATGTTATAATGTAATATTTTATATATGTAGAAGAAATGTTATAAGTTGTAGTTGGGTTATAAATTAAATAATAAAATAAAAATCCACGAATCCATTAACCAACGTCAAGAGTTGAATATCACCAATCTTTTAGATACTACCTTGTTCTTTTCTCATCCCATTTTTCTATTACTTCCTTAATCAGACATAACTACTATTCTGAGGTTTGTGTTTACTTACAGTCCTTCTAAGGTTTCACCACAGAACAATACATACATTTCTGTTTTTGAAATTCACAAAAATAGTAATGGCATATCATACTACATCAATTACTATCAACATGCCCTCACTAGAATGTAAGTTCCACGAGAGCAGGGACTTTTGCCTGCTTGTTCTCTGATGTATCCTAAGTGCTTCTAGCAGAGCCTGGTACATGGTAGGAGCTCAAAAAATATTGGTTAAGTAAGTGAATGAAAATCTTAAGTCTTATAAATACTGTCAGATAAGCCTAATTAAGCTTAGTTGCTTTGATTCTCAGGCACTATTTTTGGTAGCCTGCTTCTCTGCCTAATATAGCTATTATATTAGCTTATCCATGAGCTATGCTGTTGTAAATAAACTCATTTCAATAAGCTATTTCTTCCAGTTTGTCTCTACTCTCTCATTATAATTAATCTAAGCCAGAAATAATTCTTCACTACAGTGAATTTTGCCCTAATCATAACTTTGAGCTAGCAGAAGGAATATTGGAATGGTAGATTTGCTTTCCCCTACATGAAGAATACTTCCTTAACCCAACGGTCCAAGGGTTCATAGGTCTGACAAAATATTTAGATTATTATGATTTTATTAATATTTGTGCTATTTTCTATGTATTATCATTAGCAGATATCATTTTTATGCTATTTACATTGTATCTTTCATTTAAGTCAAATGTTCTACTTACACAAAGAACTCTGTCAGAGTTAGTTTCTTTTTTAAATACATGATTTCTAGGTTTACCATTTTTTCTTATTCATTTAGTATATATATATTTTATTTTCTATTCCTGGCATAGGACCTTTGCTAGAAGTCCTGTTCGATAAGCCTTTCAAATTATGTAATGTTACAAACGTTTGCTAAGGTATTTAATCAGACATTTGATGCAATGCTAGTTGTTTCATGATAGAATTTTGCAGTAGAGGTGAGAAGACTGTGTTGTGATCATAGTAGTTTTTTGAAACAGAGGAGAAAATCTCAAGTTTCTAACTTGTTGCCATGAGCTTTTTATTCATTAACATGGAATTTTTTTACATTCTATTTTGCAAAACTGGAAATTCCCTGAGAAATTCAGGAAGCTGAATGCCACATAAAGGAAAAGAAAACTGAAACCAAGGTGCATGGTATGTGGGAAAAGAACCTAAGACAGTATCACTGTGTCATTTTCTAAAGGCCAACGTGAATTTCTAAGATATAAAAATGTTAGCTGTTGGCCATAAATATGCATATTTTTTTGTCCTCAGTGTTGCTTTGTCCTAGTCTATAATCAATGAGCTAGTATTTATTAAATACATAGAATTTGCTTAGCACTGTTGGAGACACTGTGGGATATTATAAAGTATAATCTATACAGGCCATGCATTTTAAGGACCTACAATTGAGTAGGAGGAATAAACTCAGAATACTTAAAGTCATACAGCAGGTTATGATGGTACTTAATTACTTTAAGTGCTGAATTATGACAGACAGACTACTAGAACTATAAAAGTGATTGGGAAATGATACACGTGGGCAGGAGGCAGGGCTCCCAGGGTTCCAGTAATTATTTCCTGATCTGAGTGGTCGTTACATAGGTGTTCTCTTTACAATCATTTGTTTAACTGTATACATAAGTTTTATTCATTTTTATGTGTATCTCACAATAAAAATGTTAAAATAGAAAGAGAAGGAGATGAAGACCTGTGACAATCAAGATAAAAATTGTGGAACTGAATATGAACATTTGGATTGGCACAGAGGAGAGAGCAAATTTATACAAATGCAAATGTAGTGTGATCTTGTGGGGTACAGGTTGGTTGCAAAGAGTGTGGGCCTGGTTTTGGGGGAGCTGAATGGAGAGGTACAGTAGCTTAAATAAAGCTGAGGAGTTTGAGAATTGAGGGCTAGAGAACTTGAGGAGGACTTTGAGAGATATATAGAGGAACTTAGACTCTGATATATTTAGTAGGACATCAATACACTGACAAACCAAGGGGAGGGATTAAGAAAAATTAGTATGGTTGTAGTATGTTTTGTTGTTGTTGTTTGGATTGAAATAGGATGGCAGCTGGAGTGAGGAAAAGAAGCAGAAACTGAAGCAAGCAGTGATGAGGACCTCCTGTCAGTATTACTGGAGAGGATGAAATAGATGTGAATAACTCAACAGAAGATAAAAGTGCATGACTGGGTAGCTGATGAAATAGGGGGATGAGCAGGAGAGGTGTATCTCTCGTTTTACAATGGCTCGGAGAATAACGGTGCTGAGGATAGACTAGTTAAAACAAGTAGCTGGTTAAGAATGGAAGGTGATTTGGGCTTTACAACTAGACAGTAGGTCTATATGGGAAAAGAGCAAAGGCATATGGAGAAATTACAATGAGCATTTTCTAATATAAAGTATCACAATCAGAAATAAATGCACATATCTTATTATATAAAGTTCCATAGATGGGACAAACCGTTTGCACTCTACTGCTAACCTAAAGGTTGGAAGTTTGAACCCACCATCAGCATTGCAGAAGAAAAGCCCTGGTGATTTGCTTCTGTTAAGATTACAGCCAAGGAAACCCCATGAAACAGTTCTTCTCTATAACACAGGGGGTCACCGTGAGTTGGAATCGACTTGACAGCAACAATAAGAATCTTTATTATATGACATATGTTATAAAATACCTAAGCAATATTTCTTTCTTGCACTGTGAAAGGTGAGACTAAAATTCAAGGCCATTTCTCCTCTTCACGTACAGTACCTGAATCCACCAGTATTCTTTCCTCTTCCTACCTCTTACAGTTTGGTAAATGCCCCAAGTCTAATAATAAGATGTGCACATTCTACTAGTAGGAAAAAAGCAGAACTTCCAGCTGATGGTGACTTCTATGCAAGACTAATCATCCTGTTCTGGTTACCCGGTGCCACTCAGACAAGGATATACCACAAATGGGATGGCTTTAACAAACAGGAGTTTATTTTCTTACAGTTTGAAGACTTTAAGTCCATGTTCAAATTGCCAGGCTCTAGGGGTTGGGTGAAAGCCCCTCAACCTTGGGGTCCAGCTCTGCCTCCTGCTCCCAGCCCACTGGAGCTAGAGGTGTTTCTTCACTCAGACAGCTGCTGGCTGCTGAGGCTGACAAGCCCAAGGTCAACAAATAAAATGGCACAGTCCTGATGTTACCAAACCACACAGCAGGCCATTAATTCAAGTCTATTGTAAGTCCCAAGGTCGGCAGAGCATGGCAGGCTGCTGAACGACATGGCTTCATACAGGGTCCAGTTGTGCCATAAGCCAGAGACTATTCCCAAGGCTTCTTCTCCTTATATACAGGAAGCAGACCACATTTCAAAGGCAGCTACTCAGCTGTTTGTAGTAGATCCCACAGTGAAATTGATTGCCAGTCCCATCATGGGGAATAACTACCACCAGCTGCCCAGCCACTCAACCAGGCCCAGCCAAGTGGACATACAAATTTAACTACCACACATCCTTAATACGTTTAAAATAATTTTGATTTTGTGTCTTTTTAACAATTTTGGAGAGCTGTGCTATAGCTGTGGTAGCATAGTGCCTAAGGCACTTGACTGCTAACCAGAAGGGTGACAGTTCAAATCCACCAGCCACTCCTCGGAAGGAAGTTTGGGCAATCTACTTCTGTAGTGATACTGCCTCAGAAACCCAGGAAGGGGTTGCCATGAGTTGGGTCTGAATCGATGGCACATAACAACAACAACATGCTATAGAAATGGAAACCTATAAAATTCCAAAGGGCAGATAGAATCCAAGAGGCAGATTTTGATTCAATATAAAAAGCACTTTCTAAAAATGTGAACCACCCATAAATGGAAAAAGCTAAGTGTATTCCTATTCTGGAAATATTTTAGCAAAAGCTTGACTCTCTGTAGAGATACTATATATAGGATTCTCACTTTGAGTCAATGACTGGGCTAAAAGACCTTTGCAACACTTTTTATACTTATTCTCTTCCTCTTATGTGTCAAGGGTAGATGGGGAAATGTTTGAATAATACCAATGATTTGTTTATTCATTCATCCCAGAATTTTGTGGTACTTTTCTTATGAAGAAGGCACTTGGCTATGCACTGAGGATGTAACAGTGAAATTGACACCTGTTCTCAGTGAGCTTGCAGGCTAGTCAGGGACAAGGAACCCTGCTGGCACAGTGGTTAAAGTGCTCGGCTAGTAACAAAAAGGTCAGAAGTTCAAACCTTCCAGCTGCGCCATGGGAGAAAGCTATGACAGGAATATGGCCAGTAAACAGAACGTTAAATGCTATTGTAGAAGTAAATACCTGGAATTCTGGGAGCATATATACTGCTCATTCTTGACTTCTTGGAGCAAATAATCTGAAACATCAGATATTACACCAAACTGGATTGTTGAAGACAGGAGTGACTTAAATCACTTCTATAATTTTCTAAAGGTCCCTGGGTGGTGCAACCAGTTTGTACTTGGCTGGTAACTGGAACAGAAACAACAATAACAACATAGTTTTCTTGCCCAATATTCACTATCTCGGCATAAAAAATATATATAGTAAATCCTATTAGAAAATGAAATCTCATAAAAAAGCTTTCATTATGAGAGTGTAAATTGCAGCCTCAGCAATTGCTCTGAATTTCCAGAAAGCCTAAATGTAATTGAGATTAAAAATTTTGAAACCTAAAAAAAAAAAAAAAAAAAAAAAACTGTTTCATGGGATGATGTCATGAAGTATTAACTGTTTTCTCTCATATTACCTTTACCTTGAACTTCCTCTATCTAGGCTAATGAACTAGATTTTTCCATCACCTCAAGAAGTGGCATGAGGAAGAAGGAAAGAGTAAAGAATTGCAGCAGAACCAGAAATAAAGATCAAATTCATGGCTTTTAGGTTAAAAATGCCTAGTTATATGATTGTTATTGTTGTTAGCTACCATCCAGGTGTGGCCAACTCATGATGACCTCATGCACAACAGAATGAAACGCTGCCAGATCCTGCATGCCGTGATTGGATGAGAATCACACCATTGTCATCTACAGCGTTTTTCACTGGCTGATTTTCAGAAGTAGATTGCCAGGCCTTTTTTTCCAGTTACAATACAAAGATTTAATCTCTTATTTGCCCGGTCAACTTCTCCATTCAGAAGGATATAGTTTACATCTTTCTCTGAGTTAAGTAAAGATGCGGCTTGGAGTGGGCATAAGAAACATGTAAGATTGTTAAGGTGTTGGTGAGGGTTTCAGAAAGGCCCCATGACCCTACTTGCCCTCATCATCCCCACAGTTGTTGTTGTTGTTATGTGCCATCTAGTTGGACCCCACTCATAGCGACCCCTCCTTGGGTTTCCCAGGCAGTATCACTGCAGAAGTAGATTGCTCCATCTTCCTTTGAGGAGTGGCTGGTAATTAGCTCTTTATGGCAGGGTGAGCACTGGAATTCCTAGATAGCACCAGGGTTCTGAGAGTAAATTGAAACTCTTGTCTTCTGACTTGTAGATCACTACTCCTCAAATTTAAATGTATATAGGAATCGCCTGGGGATTTTGTTAAATTGTTCATTATATTGAGTAGATCTGAAGTGGAGCCCAAGATTCAGCATTTCTAACAAGCTTCCAAGTGATTGCTAAACTGTTGGTTAATGATACACTTTGAAAGCAAGATTATAGAGGATTCTTGAAAGCAGCATTGTCTCCAGGAATCTGCTATGCCCCTATAAAGAGAGTCAGTAGCAGGAGGTAGTTGTCTAAGCTGGTAAAGGCAGTTAGAGCCTTAGGTGGTCATACTGAATTTCTTGGGACTCAAAAGCAATGTGTGAGAAGAGTTAATTTTCTTCTGCCTTATAAAATGGTATGGAAACTAATCAGCAAATCTGTGGGGATCTCAAGGTCATAATGACCAGGTTGCCATAAAAAGAGAAATGGGGCAGAGACTGCACTGCCATAGCTTAGGTGGAAACAAGGACATCTCTGCAAATGCCAGTCTGGAGGTACGTGCACATCTCATTGGGCTAGTACATTTTTGTGGAAGCCAAAATGAAGGACAGGTTACAGTCTTGGACCAGATACCCCGGTGGCATAGTGCCTAAGGCATTTGACTGCTAACCAGAAGGTTGGTGGTTCAAACCCACCAGCCACTCTGTGGAAGGGCGACTGGGTGATCTACTTCTGTAAAGATTTACCTCCTCAGAAACCCAACAGGGGTCGCTGTGAGTTGGCCTTGACTCCATGGCATTGAATTTTTTTTTTTTTTTCGTTAAGCTATAATACTGCAGGCCCCTAGAAGTTGAAATCCACATCAGAGAAAAGGAAAAGGAAAGAAGACCCTAATTTGACTGAGTTTACCCAGAACTGACAAGATTATTTTATCTGCTACTGGACAGAGAGGACATCCTGAGATATAAAGTAGATACTTACAGACCAGAATTGTTTTCTTAAATACTCAATTTTGTGACCTGAAAACTTATACTCAGGCTTCGTGTGTGTCATAGAGTCAATTCCAACTCATAGCAACTCTATAGAACTGCCCCATAGGGTTTCCTGCTCTGTAACTTTTCAGGAACAGATCACCAGGTATTTTCTCCTGCAGAGCTGCTGGTGTGTTTGAACCACCAACCTTTCGGTTAGCAGCTGAGCAGTTAACCATTGTGCTACTAGAGCACCTTCATACTCACTTAAAAAAAAAAAAAAAAACCTTGCTGCCATCAAGTAATTTCAGACTCATAGTGACCTGTATTGGGTTTCCAAGGCAGTAAATCTTTATGGAAGTAGATAGCCCCATCTTCCTTCAGCAGAGCAGCTGGTCAATATGTATTACAAATTTGATTGTTCATTTTCCCAAATAAAAATCAATATGAAAAATTTCCATTCCTGTCTAATTGATTTTGAATCATAGTGTGATCCTATAGTTCAAAGGAAAACTATTCCATAGGGTTCCCAAGGCTGTAATCTTTATGGAAGCAGACTGCTACATCTTTTGCCTGCAGAGCAACTGATTTGAATCTCGTACCTTTTGGTTAGCAGCCAAATGCTTAACCACTGTGCCACCAGGGCTCCTTAGGATAAAAATTACAAGTACCAATAAATCACATATTCATTTTGAAAGGAGGACTGATGTTTTAAGTAGTTTGTATTCTATGTAAACCCTACCACAATTCTTAAAACACACTGGGAGATTCAAAACAGCTTTGTGGACAACTACTTCAAATATTTTTGGAAAATAAAAATTTGAAGTGATGTGAAAAAAAAAAGATGGGCCAATATCATCTAATAATTCTATCTCAATCCTTGAAAAAAGTGAATTAATGCAGAAAAATGCAAAATGAAGGAAATAGTTCACAGAAGGGACTAATTTCTTTTGATTCTATACTTTGTACCATGTATTGTGATGAGAAGAACATAATATATAATAGCCATAATCCTCTCAATAACCCTATAAAATAGATTTAACTACCTCCTTTTTAATACATGACCAAACAGAGATTGAGAAGGTTAAATAGCCTTTTCTCTCTGTTGGCTCTAGGGGAATGTCCTTGTCTTCTTTCGACATCTGTGGGCCCAGTGTCCCTTGGAGATCTCCATATGTCCTTTCATCAGTTTTCCCCTGGGTCTAGGTTGTTCTCAGCACAAGGACCCTGGACCCAAAGGACATGCTCTGTTCCTCTGGTTCTTCTTTCTTGGTGGTACTGAGGCCCTTCTTTCTTTGCTCACTTCTCTCTCCTTTTGTCTCGTAAGATAAAAGGTAATGCAAACTACATGCCATGAAAACTTCCCTTACATCAGATCAGGCTGTGACCTGAATAAGGGTGTTTCATCCCACCCGAATACCCTTGGATAATCATATCAGTTGTGATCTGATAAGGGATGATTACATTGTCACATAACTACCAAATCATTGAGACTCATGAAGCAGCCAAGTTGACACATTTTGGGAGGATAATTCAATCTAAGGAGCTCTGGTAGCGTAGTGCCTAAGGCATTTATTTGACTGCTGACCAGAAGGCTGGTGGTTCAAACCTACCAGCCACTCCTCAGAAGGAAGGTTGGGCAATCTACTTCTGTGGTGATACTGCCTCGGAAACCCAAGGAGGGGTCGCTATGGATCAGGTCTGACTCGACGGCGCATAACAACAGCAATTCAATCTATGACACGTGGTGTATCACAATCATTTTGTATATTGTACATTGCCAGTTTCGGTTTGCTAATATTTGTTTAGAATTCTTATATCTATCTACTGTCATAAGTAAAATTGGGCTGTAATTTTCTTTTCTCATACAATCTTTGTTTGGTCATTATCAAGGTTTTACTGGCCTCCCTCATAGAATATGATAGGAAATATTCTTTCTTTTTCTATTTTCTGGAAGAGTTTGCAAAAGATTGCCATAATATTTTCCTTGCAAATGTGGTAGAAAATATCAATAAAACTATCTGGGATTGGTGTATTTTTTTTCTTTTTTTGCATGGGAAGGTATTCAATTACTGTATTAGTGTCTATGATAGCTGTTAAAGTATTCAGACATTTCTTTATTATTATTATTATTTAAAATATTTTATTGTGGTTTAGGTGAAAGTTTGCAAAGCAGAATTTTTTCCCATTCAGTAATTTAAATATAGACAGTTTTGTGACATTGGTTGCAATCCCCATGGTATGTCAGCACTCTCGCCATTTCCACTGTGGGCTCCCTGTTTGTGTTTGTCCAGTTTTCTTGCCCCTTCTGCCTTCTTAACTCTGCTTTTGGCAAATGCTTCCCTTTTGGTCTTGTATAGTTGATTATTCTGAGAAGAATATTCTTCCTGGGTGTTATTTTTTACTTTATAGGTCTGTCTTTTATGTCATTGAAAGGTAATCTTAGGGAGTGGCTTCAGTTCTAAGTTACAAGGGTGTGTAAGGGGCATAGACTTGGAAATTCCATCAGTCTCTATCAGACCAATAAATCTGGTCTTTTTTATGAAGTTAAATTTTGTTCTACCTTTTCCCTCTACTCTATCTGGTACTTTCTATCATGGTCCCAGTCAGAGATATTGGTGGTGGTAGCTGGGCACTACTAGTTCTTCTGGTCTCATGTTTGTGGAGGTTGTGGTTCATATGGTCTAGTGGACTAATGTTTCCTTGAGTCTTTGGTTTTCTTCACTCTGCTCTGATCAGAAAGAGACCAAGAATTAAAATTTAGATAGTTGCTTGCAAATTTTTAAGACCCCAGTCATTCATCACAAAAGTAGGATATAGAACATTATATTTATGGATTATGGTATGCCAATTAACCTACATGTCCCCCAAGACTACAGTCCCTAAACCACAAGCCCATTATCTCAGTTCTGACAGGTGTTTGGTTATGGCTAAGAAGTTTTCATGACTGTAGCTCCTGTGTTCTCTATTATACACATGGATAGATTCGCAACATATACAAATTATGTGTAGAAATATCCATTGCCAATACTATATATGCATGTAGGTGTACTCCCATACATCCTCCCTTAAGAGCTCTGGTGGCAAATGGGGTAAGGCATTTGGCTGCTTACCAGAAGGTCGGTGGTTCAAACCCATCAGCTACTCCATGGGAAGAAGATGAGGCAATCTACTTCTATAAAGATTTACAGCCTTGGAAACTCAACGGGGGTTGCTATAAGTTGGAATCTACTCAAAGGCAATGGGTTTTGTATGGCTTCTGTGTCCACTCATACATTATTGTTTGTTATTACTGTTGTTGTAGGATTTACTGTCGTTGCCTTTTACTCTTGTGTCTTTCAATGTCTTCCTCTGTCTTGGTTATGTTGTGCTGACTTCCCTATATTGTACATTGTCTTCACTTTCACCAAACTTAGCATATATCTACTATCTAGTTAGTGATTTCCCTCTCACCCTCTCCTATCTCTGGTAACTATTAAAAAATGTTTCTTTCTGTGTATAAAACTTTTCTTGACTTTTTATAGTAGTAGTCTCATACAATATTTGTGATTGACTTGTTTCACTTAGCATAATGTCCTCCAGGTTCATCCATATTGTGAGAAGTTCCATGGATTTATCTTTATTGTTTAACTTTGCATAGTATTGCATTGTGTATATATACCACAGTTTGTTTATCCATTCATCTCTTGATGGGCATTTAGATTGTTTCCATCTTTTTGCTATTGCGAATAATGCTGCAGTGAACACGAGTGTGCATATGTCTATTTGTGTCATGGCTTTTATTTCTCTAGGATAAATACCTAGCAGTGGGATTGTTGGATCATATGGTATTTCTATTTCTAGCTTTTTGAGCAGGTGCCATAATGTTTTCCATAGTGGTTGAACAATTTTACATTCCCACCAGTTGTATGTAAGTGTTCCAATCTCCTCATAACCTCACCAACATTTGTTGGTTTAGATCTAACTTCTTTTGTCAAATTTAGTAAGTTTACCTTTTCTGGAGTTTTGTACTTTTTTTTTTATTAAATTTATATAGATTATCTAAAGTATTCTTTTATATCTTTCTAAATCTTTGCTAGATATGATGTTACTTTTCTTTTACATTTCTGGCATTATTTATTTATGCCATCTCTCATTTTCTTTATCAATCTTACAAGAGGTTTGTCTACTTCAGTAGTTAGTATGTGTACATCAAATATTTTTGTTTTGTTCACTTATGAAATATAAGCTGTAAATAGGGCTAAGGCATTTTTTGTTGTATATGTGTTGGTTGTTCAGTCTCAGGCTTTAGAGAAGCAAAACCAGTGAAGCTTATATATGTATGTATATAGAGATAGAAAAAAAAGAGAGAGCAATTTTTCTCAAAACAGTGGCTCACGCAGTTGTAGAGGCTGGCAGGTCCCAAGTCCGTGGGTCAGACATTAGGCTAGAAGCCTCTCCTGACTTGCATAGCTGCAGGGGCTGATGAATCCGAGGCCAGCAGATAAGATGGCAGGTTGCTGACTCAAGTTCAAAGAACCAGAAGTCAGGTGATGACAAGCCAGATACAGGATCCAGATCAAGCAAAAAGCCAAAAAGCTTTGCCGCAACATCCATATATATTGTAAGCAGGGCATAGCTCTGATGAAACTCCCTTTAACTGATTGGCTGCTCATGGCAGATCTCATCATGGAGTTGACTTCATTATATCACATCTCATCATGGGAGATGACTACATCATATCTACTAAACCACTCGAATCATGGCCCAGCCAATTTGACACACAACTTTAACTATTACAATCCATCTGTTGTCATCTTGGCATCTGGACACATTTCCTTAATCCATACATAATCTCTAAACAAAGACAAATTTTAAAATCATATTTACATGTAACAAGTTACAACCAACACATTGTTGTGTTGTTGTTGCTGTTGTTATGTGCCATTTAGTCATCTCCGACTCATAGCTACTCCTCTTTGGGTTTCCGAGACAGTATCACTATGGAAGTAGATTGCCCAATCTTCCTTCTGAGGAGTGGCTGGTGGGTTTGAATCACCACCATTCTGGTTAGGAGTCAGGTGCCCTAGGCACTATGCTACCAGAACAACCAACATATATACAACAAAAAATGCATTACCCCTATTTACATCTTATATTTCACAAGGGAAGAAAACAAAAATATTTTATATACACATACAAGGAAGAAATACTCATAACAATCACAGTACTGATTTCTGCAATTGGTCACATGGCCACATAGTTTTAGTTGGTCTTCAGAACTACCTTTTTCTTCCACCCATTCCATATTCCCTTTGCCTTCAGCAAGTACCTCAGCTGATCATGGTTCTTTGCCTGGTGAAATGAGTCAAATGTTCATTCTTGAAGGGTCTGGGCCATTAGTAATCATGTCAGAATTGGGTTGGAGTAGTTTTCCATTGATTTGAATCACAGGACATTGTTGTACTAAGAGGTATCCTAACCAATCACCTATATTGCAGATAAACTCTTCTTTACCTCCTTTATATAATATCAATCTGATTTCCCCTTGGTAATCAGGATCAAGGGAGCTCTGATGGCATTGTGCCTAAGGCATTTGACTGCTAACCAGAAGGCTGGGGGTTCAAACCCACCAGCCATTCCTCGGAAGGAAGGTTGGGCAATCTACTTCCCTAGAGATACTGCCTCAGAAACCCAAGGAGGGGTTGCTATGAGCCAAAATCGACTCAACAGCAGTGAGTTTGGGTGTTTTTTTTTGTTTTGTTTTGTTTTGTTTTTTGTAATCAGGATCAGTCATATCAGCCAATAGGGTAACTCCCTTTTGCTGTTGATCCAGAGGCATGAGAAGCCCAAATTAGCCAGATGGCATTCTTAACTTCCAGTTCAATGGAATCAGTGTTGTATCTCCTTGTTGAAATATTCCTCCTTTTGGAACTAAGATCTCCAGACCTGCAGAGCATAGGGCCACAGAGACAGGAAGCAAATAGTTTTTGAGTTTTTCATTAGGGATAATAGTGAATGATGCCACTCCCATTCCCACACCTTGATTCCTGGTCCCATGAATACTGACTATTGGGGAAACAGTACCATATATTGAACACTGGTTTAGAGCTGGCACTGTGGCTATGTCTTTGGAAAGCTATTCCATTATTCTATCAAGCCAGCTGCTTCAGTACAATGAAGAACACAGTAAGACCAATGAATACCATGAGTATTGCTGCACTTCATTTGCTAGGGAGTGAGTCCTTTGATCTGAGGCAATGTTGTGTGGGATACCATAATAGTGGATAAGGCATTAGTAAGTCCATAGATAGTAGTTTTGGCAATTTGGGCAGGGAAAGAAAATCCATATCCAGAGTAGGTGTCTATTCCAGCAAGAACAAAACACTGCCTTTCCATGAAGGATGTCATCCAATATAATCAACCTGCCACCAAATTGCTGGCTGATCGCCCCAAGGAATGGTTCCATATCAAAGACTCAGTGTTGGTCTCTGCTGCTGGGAGATTGGGTACTAAGCAGTGGCTGTAGCCAAGTCAGCCTTGGAAGTCTGTATTGCTGAGCCCATGTACAACTCTATCCCTGCCACCATTACTTTGTTCATGAGCCCACTGGACAATGACAGGAATAGCTGGGGAAAGAGGATGAATGGTTTCCATAGAATGTGTCATACTATTTATGTGAATGTTAAAATCCTCCTCTGCCAAGAGCACCCTTTGGTGAACACTCACATGGGACAGAAATATCTACACTTCTTTAGCCCATTCAGAGAAGTCTATCTACATACCTCTTTCCCATACTTCCTTGTCACCAATTTTCTAATCGGGTTCATTCCAAGTCCCTGACCGTACAGCCAAACCATAAATCTATATAATCGGACATCTTTCCATTTCTCCTTCCAAGCAAAGTGAGCAATCAGGTGCAGTGTTTGAATGTCTGTCCATTGGAAGGATTTCCCCTCACCACTATCCTTCAAGGAGGTCCCAGAAAGGGGCTTCAGTGCTGTTACTGTTCACTTTTGAATGGTGCCTGCATATTATGCAGAACCATCTATAAACCTGGCACAAGTTTTCTCTTCCTCAGTCAACTTATCATAAGGAACTCCCCAGGAGGCCATAGGTGCAGATTGGGAGAAGGAAGATAATGTGACAGGAGTGGAGCCCATAGGAATTTTGGGCACTTCCTCATGCAACTTACTTTTGCCTTTAGGTCCTGCTTGAGCACGATCTCATATATACCACATCTATTTCACGATGGAATGCTGCTGGGAACATCCAACTTTATGACTTCCTGGGTCAGACAATACCTATTTCAAGATGGATCACTCAAGCCACATGGTGACTTAGTGGCCCATGGTTAGGCATTTAATCTCTATTGAAGCCCATTAACAAGGCAAAAGCTGCTCCTCAAAAGGAGAGTAGTTACCTGCAGAAGATGACAGGGCTTTGGTCCAAAACTGTAAGGGGCTACATTGTGATTCACCAATAGGGACCTGCCAAATACTCCAAACACCATCCCTTTCTGCCACTGCCACTTCCTGCACCATTGGAAGCAGGCCACCCCCCTGAAGAAACTCCCTTTTAGATGATTGCTGCTCATAACAGATCTCATCATGGAAGTGATTATATCATATCTTATCATGGGGTATGACTACATCATAACTGCTAGACCACTGAGAATCATGGCCAAGCCAAGTTGACACAGAAACTTAACCATCACAATAGTCTTTTCAAATAACCAACTTTTGGCTTTGTAGCTCCTATTGTATTTTCTGTTTTCTGAACCATTAGTTTTACTTTTAACTTTATTGTAATTTTTTTTCTTTTCTTTTTCTACTTTTCAAATTGTATGTTCAGCTAATTCTTTCCTTCTACAATCATTTAAAGCTGTACTTTTTTTTTTTTTTACTAAAAATTACTTCTGCTGCTCCCTTATTTTAATATAATCTTTTTCTTGTTTTTCAGTTATAAGTATTTCAGTTACATTGAATTTCTTCTTTACAAGTATATGGGATTTTCTTGCTTGTTTTTGTTTGTTTGTTTGTTACTGGATTTTATTTAAACTGTGACCAAAGAACACTGTTGATAATAACTGTTTGAAATTTGTAAACCTTGTTTTAAGGCCCAGAATGTAGTCAGTTCTTATAAATAATCACTGATAAGTTTTAAACAAATGTGTCTAGAAAATTGCATAGTGGCTAAGACACTTGCCTGCCAACCAGATGGCTGGCAGTTCAAACCCACCAGCCACTCCTTGGAAGGAAGGTTGGGCAATCCTACTTCCGTAGTGATACTGCCTCGGAAACCCAAGGAGGGGTCGCTATGAGTCGGGGCCGACTCAACAGCACATAACAACAACAACAACAACAAAAAAAAAAGTACCCTTATCTTCTAAGGAAGGGAGAAAGAGATAGACAAAGAAGCAAGTAAAATATATGATGTATCAGTTGACGATAACTGCTAAGCGGAAAAATAAAGCAAAGTAAGGGACAGCAGGACTGGGGATGACCTCATTGATAAAGTACCAAGTGAACATTTTATAAATGAAGGACAGATTTTTAAAATGAGGAATAGAATAAATAACTTCCTTAAGGTCACCTGAGGAAAGAGAGGATGCCAGTCATACTAGTAGCTTGGAAGAAGAGAGGTCTAGGCAAAGCAAACAGCCAAGATCCTGAGGGAGGACTGTACTTGGCATGTTCAAAGAATAGCCCTGAAGCCAGTGTGTCTGGGACCCAGGAGTGAAGCTCTGTAGTAGGTGATGATGATGGTAGGTGGGGAGATCAAGGAGGGAATGACAGACCAGCTCATTTAGGGTCTAGCCAATAATGAAGGAAGAAACCCAAGCTGTGCTGAAGGAATTGGTGAAAAACAAGGATCCAGGAATTGACAGAATGCCCATGGAGAGGTTTCAACAAACAGACGTGGCACTGGAAATACTCACTCCTTTATGCCAAGAAATTTGGAAGACAGCTACCTAGCCAATCAGCTGGAAGAGATCTATATTTGTGCCCATTCTAAAGAAAGCTTATTCAAAAGAGTATGGAAATAATCTAACAATATTATTAATATCACATATATACTGCCTTGGAAACCCAAGGAGTGGTCACTATGAGTCGGGTCCGACTTGACAGCGCATAACAACAACAGCAAAGTAAAATTTTGCTGAAGGTAATTTTAAAAATGTTTGCAGCAGTATATAGTCAGGGAATTGCAAGAAATTCAAGCTGGATTCAGAAAAGAACTTGGAATGAGAGGTCTCATTGCTGATGTCAGATGGATCTCGGCTGAAAACAAAAAATACCAAAAGGATATTTACCTGTGTTTTATTGACTATGCAAAGGCATTTGAATGTGTGGATCAAAACATACTATGGATAACATTGGAAAGAATGAGAATTCTAGAACACTTAATTGTGCTCATGAGGAACCTGTACAGAGACTAAGAGGTAGTCATTAGCATAGAACAGGAGGACATTGCATCATTTAAAGTCAGGAAGGGAGTGTGTCAGAATTGTATCTTTCCATACTTATTCAGTCTGTATGATGAGCAAATAATCCAAGACGCTGGACTATGTGAAGAAGAACACAACATAAGGATTGGAGAAAAAGTCATTAACAACCTATGATATGGAGATGACACAACCTTGCTTGCTGAAAGTGAAGATGACTTGAAGCACTTACTGATGAAGATTAAAGACTACAGTCTGGAGTACGGATTACAGCTCAACATAAAGAAAACAAAAATCCTCACAACTGGACCAATAAGCAACATATAATAAATGGAGAAAAGATTGAAGTTGTCAAAGATTTTGTCATTCTTGGATCCACAATCAATACTCATGGAAGCAGCAGTCAAGAAATCAGACTTATTGCACTGGGCAAATCTGCTGCAAGGGACCTCTAAAGTGTTAAAGGACAAAAATGCCATTTTGAAGACTAAGGTGTGTCAAACATAAGCCATGGTATTTTCAATCCCCTCATATGCATGTGAAAGCTGGACAACGAATTGATGGCTTTGAATTGTGGTGTTGGTAAAGAATATTGAAAATATCATGGACTATGAGAAGAATGAACACCCTGGAAGAAGTGCAGCCAGATGCTCCTTGGAAGCCAGAATGGTTAGACTTCGTCTCACCTACTGTGGTCTTGTCAGAAAGGACCAGTCTCTGGAGAAGGATATCATGCTTTGTATAGTGGAAGGTCATGGAAAAAGGAGAAGGCTCTCAACGACATTGATTGACACAGTGGCTGCAACAATGGGCTCAAGCATAGCAAGAATTGTGAGGATGGTGCAGGACTGGGCAATGTTTTGTTCTGTTGTACAAAGGGTTGCTATGAGCTGGATCCAACCTGACAGCACCTAACAGCAATAGCCTAAGGCCTTTGGCTTTTACTCTGAGTAAGGTGAGTTGTTGTAGGGTCCTGTGAGTTGGAATCAATTCAGTGGCAGTGAGTTTGGTTTTGGTAAGGTGGGACATCATAAGAGAGTTCTCTGAGAACTGTGATTCATCTTAGTTAACTGTTTAAAAGCTCCCTCTGTTGAGGCCATAGTCAAGGCTTTGCTGAGGGACGGCAGGAATGATGCATTTCATTCATTTAATTTAAATTGGTGCTTTTTGTAAATGATTACTAAGTGTTAGGCACTGTGATAGTTACTTTCTATACATTATTATATTTTCTGTTCACAACAGTATGTAGATAAAATAAACATTGTTATTATTATTATAGTTAACATTTATTGACCAGTTACATTGTGCCAGGTATTTTAATAATTTAATCCATCTCCAAACCAAAGGGGTAAAATTATTATCCCCATTTTATAAATGAGGAACAAATTAAATAGAATACCCAAAATCACCTGGCTGAATCCAAGCAGCCTGACTTGAAGACTGCATTTCTTAGGCGGCATACATGATATTGTCTTCCTTGCAGTAAGCTATACTTTAAGGAAAAAATAAAATAAAAAAAGGGTTCAGTGAGGTTAAAGCACTTGCCAGGTTCCTGTCCTAGTAAGTGATGGATATATAATTTGAATCTAGTTCATCTGACTTGAGAGCCCTGTTTCCCTAGTGGCAGATGATACCAGTTGATGCCCTCTCTGCAAAGCCCTGTGGGTCACTAGGGACAGAGTGAAAGATGATCAGACATATTTTCTTAAAATAGGAAAGCCAAAATATTCTTTACATCATGTCTTTCCTTTTGCTCCATCCTTCCCTTCTGACAGAGCCATTTTACTCTCTGTAACACTGCATGTATTTCTCTCTTTCCATTCCTTGAGAACAGTGACTATGTCTTATCTTTCTTTGTGTCTTCAGCATCTAACATAATGCTCTTGGCAGTAGGTGCTTAATTATTGTTTGTTGTTGTTGTTAGCTGCCTCCAAGCCAATTCTGACTCAAGGCGACCTAATGTGTGCAGAGATGAACTGCTCAATAGGCTTTTTAGGGCTGCAACCTTTCGAAAGGTTGAAAGATCAGAGATCCCAGGGCATTTCTAGGTGAGTTTGAATCAACTTGCCAGCTCAGTAGTCAAGCACTTAATCATGTGCACTACTTAGGAACTCAAAATAAGTACTTATGAAATACTAAATGATTGCACAAACTCTTTTCTAGGGAGTAAGAACCAAACGCATAGGAGCTTAACATATTGCATATTGAGCATCAAGTAAGGTGGTACTCTAGCCTAGTCAGCATATTTCATAGTGACTAATAAGATGAAAAAATGCAGTCAAAATATACAAATCGCTAAACAAGGCTGAGGGAGGAAGGAAATAGAACAAATGGATCTAAAATGCTGACTGTTAAGTGATGTTTGATAGCTATTCAAAGGAATGTATCTAAAGAATTAAAATGATTAAAAATAAACGATTTAATTACAGAGCAGAATTAGGGTGATTATCAGTAAGTGGTAGGTAAACACTATTGAAACAGAGATATAGAATAAACTCAAGTTTCAATGTGATGTACAACTTATCAACAATATTATATGTGAATTCTTCAGATTTTAGCAGTTGTCTGATTCTGTCTTTGTCTCCTCTCCACCTCTCCACTTCTGCCAAAAGAAAAATAAAACAAAACAAACAAACAAAAAACCAGGGCTTTAATATTTTAATTGCTGAGGAGAGAGAAGTAAAGTATATGACTGCCAACTGTTTAAAATTAGTAAAACTCAGTCGAACATATTGCTTAGGTCATTCTGACTAGAAGGACCTGTCATAAATTGCATTTAATCTGTAACTTTGCATTGTTGTTGGGAACTGCATTGCTGCCAAGGGTATGTACTGAAATGAATGCACAGTGGGAGTCAAATTACAAAGGAAAATTTCCATTCTCCTCAGATAGTCTCTTGAGGTCTTAGATAACTTCTTCCTCAGTCTTCACTTCTCCATTTCAACAACAACAACAACAACAAAAGTAGAATATTTCCTTAATAGAAATCATTTTAGTTCCTTTTAAGAACTCGAGACCGTCCCACTGCGCGTTGGAAGCCGAGGGCAAATCACAGTGTGTACCTTGTTTCCTCTCCACATGTCCTCCTTAGGTAAAATTAGATTAAATAAACCTCAAAGAGAATCTTGATAGAAAAATCACAGAGGAGTACCTTGTAGCAATTGTTCAGCTGCATGTTTAATGCACCTCAGGTGATTTTCTTATCAGCACTACTTTCCCTCACTCTTATGACTCCTCCTGGAATTACTAGCATCTTTGGACTTCTGAAGGAGCTCTGGTGGCCTAGTGCCTAACGCATTTGACTGTTAACCAGAAGGCTGGAGGTTCAAACACACCAGCCACTCCTCGGAAGGAGGGTTGGGCACCCAATCTACTTCCATAGTGATACTGCCTCAGAAACCCAGAGATAGGTCGCTACGAGTCAGATCTGACTCAATGGCAGTGCGTGTGCATTTGGACTTCTGAGCAGAGTAGGGGAATACGAAGCTCTGGCCATGGCAGCTGTCTTCATTCACAGTAGCCTGAATAGAATATAAAATACTAGTTAAGAATATCATCTTTGGAGTTAATTGACCTAGGTTTAAATCCTGACCTTTTATTATGTATCCTCCACTAAATTATTTAGTTTCTCTGATCTTCAGTTTCTTTATCAGTTAAATAAGGATAATACTTATCTCATATAAGAATATTGAATAAGAACATTCTATAAGAATGTATGTCACACTGGAAATGCTCAAAAAATGGTAGGTGTTAATATTATTGTTACTGTGAAATTTTGGGTGATATCAGTGTTTTCCTGCTATCCATGCAGGAAACTGGGTTCAATTCCTGGTCACTGCACTTCATGTGCAGACATCACCTTTCTCTCATTGGTGACTTGCATGTTGCCATGATGGTGAACAGGCCTCAGTGGAGCTTCCAGACTAAGATGGATGAGGAATAAATGCCTGGGGATCTACTTCTGAAAATCAAACAAGAAAACCCTATGGATCACAATGGTTCCTTCTGCAACCGATCTTGAGATGGCCTGGGCAGTGTTTAGTTCCACTGTGTGTAGAATTGCCATGAATGGGGGCCAACTCAGTGGCAACTAAGAACAACAACGTGACATTTCACTCATTCATTAAAAGTTTTTTTATTAATTATTAATCTAGAAATTGTGCTGTCACTTTAAATTTGTGACTGTAATCTCAAATTGCTTAAAACACTGCCACACGATCCTATCTCCTTTCCCTGCTAACTTCATTTTCCCACTTTTCAAGTTGACTAGTTCATAACATCCTCTTCTCTTTCATATCCCCTACCTGCATACACACTCAAAGTCAATTAATATTCATACTCAGACTTTAGTTCATAGAGACAAATAAATTCAGTCAGATGAGAACTGCCTTCTTTCCCAAATCCACTAATGTGCTACATTCCTGTTCACAAACTTTGCTATCAGTTTTCTACCAATAGAAGAAGTGTCCCTGTTCCTCAGGCCACCCTTGCTTGAAATTGGGGCATATGCTCTCTGCCTTTCCCAAGGATCTGACTTCTGTGTTCTTACTCCTTAACCTTTAATAGGACCTTCAATAGTGGAATGGCCCAGGACACTGAAGGTCCTCTTTCCTTCTTTATTATATCATCCCCTTGAATAATCTTACGCAGTACCATGATTTTAAATACATGTCCTCTAATAACTGCTTCCCAGTGAATCATCAACCTTGTCGCTCAGGTGAAAATCCTGGAGGCTCACATCCATTCCATCAATAAGTCCTTTAGGGCTCACTGGCTACTTCCAAATATATCTTAAGTCAAACCATTTCTGACAACCTCCATTAGCCACCCTAGCCCAAACCACCATCACTTCTTTCTAGATCAAGGTTTCTCAACCTTGGCACTATGGACTTTTGGCCTAATAATCCTTTGTTATAGAGGGACTGCTGTGTGTGTTGTAAGATGTTTAGTAATATCCCGACCTTTACCCACTAGATGCTAGTAGTACTTCCACCCCACAGTAGTGAGAATAAAAAAATGTCCCCTAATATCTCCAGATGTCCCATGGGGGCAAGGATATGTACGGAGCAGCACAATCAATCACCCCTGGTTGAGAACCACTGGTATGGCAAGTAGTTACTAGTCTCCCTGCTCTGTTCTTATCCTTCTGAAATCTATACCCTCAGCAGGCAGAATGAGCTTACAAAGATGTAAGTGCTATCATATCCTGCCCTGGCTTAAAACATTTCAAAGACTATCCTTGCACTTAGAATACAGTTTAAGCTTATCTCTGCCAACTCTGGCATTATTTCCTTCTACTCTTGCCCTCAGTCACTGCCCTACAGCTACTCTGGCATTCTTGCTATCCGTCAGACTTGCAAAGTTCATTCCCATCTCAGATCCTTTGCCCTTGATGTTACCTTAGCCTGAAATTCTCTTGCTCCAGATCTTACATAGTTACATTTTATCACTCAGGCCACATCTCAAAGATCTCCTTCAGCTTTCCCTGATCCCCTTAGACAAAGAAGTCTCTTAATGCTGTTATTCATAATATCATTCTATTTTACTTTTTCCATATCACCTCTTTTATTACGGAAATCACAACATTAATTTATTAATTAATCTTCATCCATTTATTATCTATCCACTAATATGTTAACTATATGAGAGGAGGGACTTTTTTGGATCTTGTCCACCACTGCATCATTAATTTCTTGAAAAGTGCCTGATCAAAAATAAGCATTCAGAAAACATTAACCAACAAGTTATTAACTGGCAAATTGACTGATTACATACCTGTGATCCCAATAATATGTTTTGTGATGTGGCTGGAAAAGTCAATAATGAGACATCGTTCCTGCTCTCGAGGAGCTTAGTGCAATTGCAGCTTCAGAGAGCTAAAAGGTAATTACAATACAGAGTGATAAGTGCTATAAGAAAGGGAAGCTCAGGGAACTGAAAAATTATTATGTGGAGAGGTACTTAACTGAGACCTAGGGTAGTCTTGGGAAGAGTTCACAGAGAAGGTGGTATGAATGAGTGAGTCTAGAGGGAAGAGTTGGAGTTGGCTAGGTGGAAAGTGTGGGAGAGTGAGGTGTGGGGTTGGGTAGAAAAGCTCCTGACTTCATAGTTCAAACTGGTGAAGGCTGAGAGAAGACAGAAGGCTGGAGAAGTAAGTACAGGAGAGTTCTTGAAGCCCCATTTAGGAGTTTGACCACTATGCTGAAGGTTCTGAAAGGCACCGAACGATCTCAGGAATCAGACTAAGATTTGTCTCCGAGAAAGAGAATTTTAGCTGTAGCATAACGAACATAGGGAGCTCTGGTGGTGTAGTGCCTAAGGCATTTGACTGCTAACCAGAAGGCTGGCGGTTCAAACCCACCAGCCACTCCTCAGAAGGCAGATTAGGCAATCTACTTCCGTAGTGACACTGCCTCGGAAACCTAAGGAGGGGTTGCTATGAGTTGGATCAGACTCAATGGCACTGAGTTTGGTTTGGTTCATAATGAACATATTGTAGGAGGGCAATATTGGTTGGGTGTCTGAGATCAATAAGGAAGCTGTAATCATGGCTCTGCCATTTAAAAACCTTATGACTTTAGGCAAGTTCTTACCTCCCTCCTCGTCTCTTGGGTATTCCTTCATTTGTAAATATTGGCATAATCATTCTTCCCCTGTGGGGTGATGTGGGATTAAATATTGCACATGGAAAGCACTTAGCATAGTACTTGACACATTGTAAGCAATGCGTAATTCTAGCTAATGTCTAAGGTAGTAATGTTGTTGTTATTATGTGCTGTGGAGTCCGACTGGACTCATAGTGACCCCTCCTTGGGTTTCCGAGGTGGTATCACTACGGAAGTAGATTGCCCAACTTTCCTTCCGAGGAGTGGCTGGTGGATTTGAACTGCCAGCCTTCTGGTTAGCAGTCAAGTGCCTTAGGCACTATGCTACCAGAGCTCCCAAGGTAGTAATAGAGTTGGAAAAATGGGACAAATTTAAGAGATTTTAAAGACATATAATCTGGAAAACTGGCACTTTCATATTGGGAAATAAGAGAAAATAAGAACTAAAAAGGATCTTTCAAACCCATTTAGGCAGATTTTGGATTGCACCATCATTCATCCAAATAGGGAGCATAAGAGAAGCAAGCAGGGAGAAAAGTTTAATGTCTCTGTGTTAAATTTGATCCCTGGTACATTTAAGAAGACAAGTATCATAGATAGTTGCACATAGAGAACTAGGGTCAGGAAAGAAGCTTGGGCTAGGGATGCAGACCAGATCAATGAGAATATCCAGAGAAAATGTGCAGTGTGAGATGAGAAGCAGAATGTTGCTACAACTCCAGGAACATACCCACAGACAGAAGGAATAGCATAGGGTGCTGAAAAGAAATCTCCAAAAGAGTAAAAGAAAGATATAAGGCAAGAAAGGAAAGAGGTTTTAAGAAGAGAGTAGTTAACTCTCTCTTAAAAACATATTATTATGTTTAAGACTCACTGCCATCTAGTGCATCAAGAGTGCAAAAGCCAAAATCAAGTGAGGTAAAGACAACCAAGATATACCCTTTGGAGTATGTGATACTTGGATATCAGGCATAACCTGGGCAAGGGTGGTTTCTTAGAGTGACAAGGGTATAATATCTGTTGTAATGGAACAAAGAGTAAATGAAAGGTAAGAAGTGAATACTGTGAGCTTGGATCTGAAGGAAAAGAGAGAGAGAGAGGATTCTCTCTTTAGAAGGAATATCCTTTTTGGTCCTTCATCCATCGTAACTTTTTCTTTTATTTTCCACCCCGTCAATTTCCCTTTAGCCCAGGGTCTCTTAACCTTCAGTCTATAGAATCTCTCAAGTAGTTCATGGGTAGAATTCAGCTGTGTTAACCCTTAAGATCAATAATTCAAACCCACCAGCTGTTCTGGTGGAGAAAATGTAGCAGTCTGCTTTTGTAAAAATTTATAGCCTCAAAAACCCTGTGGGGGCAATTCTACACTGTTGCTAAGAGTCAGAATTGACGTGACGGTGATATGTTTGGTTTGACTTATATATTTGAGTCCCTGAGTGGCCTAAGTTGTTCTTGTAGCATAGTGCCTAAGGCACTTGACTGCTAACCAGAAGGCTGGAAGTTCAAATCCACCAGCCATTCCTCGGAAGGAAGGTTGGGCAATCTACTTCCATAGTGATACTGCCTTGGAAACCCAAGCAGGGGTTGCGATGAGTTGGGTCCAACTCGGGCACATAACAACAACAACAGCACTAGCTGAAATGTGTTGGTAGTTCAAATCAGTCCAGTGGCACCTCAGAAGACAAACAGAGCCATCTACTTCTCAAAGTTCACTGCATTGAAATCCCTGTGGAGCAGTTCTACTCTCTTCACATGGGGTCACCATGAGTTAGAATCAACTCCATGCAGATAACAACAATGAGATGTATTTAAGAAGGATAAAACATTACAATTTTAATTTCCACAGCCTGAAATTTAGCATTTTCCTCAATCATGAATTCATACAAAACCTACAAAAGGTTAGCAGTACCTGTGACTGTCAAAAATATGTTTATATATCACATTACATTTGTCACAAATTTCTCAAAATATCATTTATTCTCATCACTTTTATGAAATTATGATAGTTATACCTGCTGCTGGAGCTTTTTAATAAATTTGTTTAAAGTATTTTGATAATTATATTTAAGTGTGGTTTTCTTTATACTTTTATGTATTTGAATTTATGTTTTAAAAATCATTATTCTGAGAAATGGTCCATAGGCTTCCCCACATACCAAAGGGGTCATTAGCATAACAAAGAGAAGACTTCCTGGTAGTTCATTCCATTAAGTGCACGCTCATGATCCCAAAATTTTGGTTTCAGTCTTAAGTTTCTCTATGAGCCACATGTATCCCAAATGTCCTTTCATGGAAAAATAGGCATGTGCTTTTCAACTGATCTAACCATCTATGGGGAAGCATTCTCTTTCACCTGGTCATAGAGATACCACCTGTTTTGAGAAGATAAAATTGATTCATGTATTTATTCATTTAATTGTTCACGATCAACAAATGTTGAGGACAAAGTACTATGATACTTTGGGATGTAGCCCTGATTCCTCCCAGGAATATAGAGTTTGGAGGCGTGATCAAAAGGGGGAGAGAGAGTTATTATATTTAAACAGTTATAAGATATTGTGGAAGTTGCTTTTTGTAGAATATGTACAGTTTTATGAGAGATCCCAGAGGAAGACTTCAAGCAGGATGTGACATTGAGAATAAAGATATTGCCATTAAAGGACTGAGTTTGCCAAGACAGGTAAGTAACATTTGTGAAGCTGTTAGTTACTCCATTGTCTAAGAATTTTTGAAATGCTAATCATAATGGAGAAAGAAAAAAAAAAAAAAAACACCAAGCTCGCTGCAGCGGAGTCTATTGCAACTCATAGGGAGTCCTTCTGGGATTTCAAAGGCAGTGTCTCTGCTTAAGTAGATTGCCCAACCTTCCTTCCAAGGAGTGGCTGGTGGGTTTGAACCACCAGCCTTCTGGTTAGCAGTCAAATGCCTTAGACACTACACCACCAGAGCTCCTAATGCTGAAAAGGAGGTTTTTTGTTTTTCTTTTTCCTCCCCAATCTTGGTATATGGGTTGACTTACCATAATTAATTAAAGTTGACAAAAAATTGAAGAACAAATTGAATATTTAAGATATCTTTCTTCTTCTAAAGGAAGACAGTGTTTATAATCACTACAGATGAAAATATTAAGCAAATATTCACTTCAAAAGCTTTTTGATGAGTACACTGTCAGTTTTTTCATAAATGAGTATGACATCTGCTGGCCAAATTACATAATTATCTCCAAAGAATGAGAGGCAATAACGATCACTATTAACCCATTACCTTACCAAAGGAATTAAATCTTATATCTGTGCTTTGTTTTAAGGCCTAACAAGAGAAGATAGTTTGGTATGTTGAACCTGTTCCTTTCTTTTTTTTTCTAACTTAAAAAGTTCAACTAAATAATTTTAATTATTTGCTTTAACAAATATAAATTTATTTTCTCACAGTTTAGGAAGCTGGAAGTCTGAATTGAGGATGCCAGCTCTAGGGGAAGGCTTTTCTCTCTGTGTTGTTTCTGGGGCAAGGTCCTTGTTCCTTGGTTCCTTGGTGATCTTCTTGTGACTTGGCATCTGTCTTCCCCTTCTCTGCTTGCTTTTCTGTGCCTAGTCTCCTCTTTTTATATCTCAAAGGTGGCTATATTAAAATATGCCCTGCACTGGTATGGCCTCTTAACATAACAAAGAAAACTCATTCCCAAATGGGATTATAACTACAGGTATGGGGATTAGGATTTAAACACCTATGGGGGGGGGGAGCACAATTCAATCCATTGCAATTACTTTCTGCCCTTATTTATCTTATCTGTTTTTTTCTGCCTTCTTTACGTTTAAAGAATTTCAATGTTTAATGAAATTTCTTTAACAGTGAGTTAACTGAGACACAGAGGGAAGTAATGACCCACTCAAGGTCATACAACACATTGGTGCATTGGCGACTAAATTCTAGGCTAGGCAAAATTTCCCAAGGCAAGAGTTCAGGAAGCTAACTTCTCTTCTGTCTTTTGTTATTTGACTCAAATATTCAGAAATTTACTGCTGTTGATAATAGTAAGACTTTGTATGCAATAGCTTCTTCTTTTTTTTTTTTTTTTTAAAGAAGTCTGGTTTATTGCGGTGAAATACAAGTAAAGTAAAATTCACCAATGTCAAATGTACAATCTTGGAAGTTCTGACAAGTATGTATTGGTATAATCACCACCATAATCAAGATCTAGAATATTTCTAACATCCCCCAAAATTTCCTCATGTTCTTGTGTGGTTAATACCCTTCCCCCATCCTCAGGCTCTGGCAACCACTGATCTGTTATCTATCCTTATAGTTTTGCCCTTTCCTGATGCCATATACTTGGAATCACATACTATATGCAGTCTTTTGTGTCTGGTTTCTTTCATTTGGCTTAATGCTTTTGAGATTTATCCATGTTGTTACATGTACTTTGTTAGATTTTTATTGTTGAGTAACACTCTACAATAAGTCCTCCAGTTAAGAATGGTTCAATTTACAGACAACAGACTACCATAAGCCTATTGTATTAAATATTGAGATAAAATCAACATTTTGTACTAAGTGATACACTACTTGCTGTTACTCATGAAAGCATTGCATAGCTTTAGTGGTTCATCAGCTTGAGGAAGGAGAATATCATCTGCCTTTTTTTTAAGTCGGATCACATTGCTGTTAGCACAATTCAACCCACTACAATTATTTTTTGCCTTTATCTATATTATCTGTTTTTTCCTGCTTTCTTTGCATTTAACTGTACACTCAACTGTGTTGACTGTATAACTTTGTATCTGGCTTAAATTTTCCTCTTATTTACCCTTGTAACCAAGCCTCCAAAAAGTAAATCCAAAGCATGCGCTGTTGATACATCAGAGAGAAGGAAATATGATCATGATTGAAAATAAAGTGGAAATAAAGCAATGAGCATAGGTTTAAGCATAGGTACTGAAACAAGGTGGGCTTGTGCTTACTCACTGATCTGCACTGAACACTTTCCCTTTTACCCTCCCGAGAGGCA
>NW_006921620.1:16376873-16419779 GCF_000298275.1 Orycteropus afer afer
AAAAAAAAAAAGAGTAGCTGAAGCCTTTCGGTTTATTAAAGTAGAAATGGCAAAGTTAGAGGAGCAAGATCTTAATACCACCAACATTTATTGTACAGTTACCAAAGGCCTCAGCTGCTATGAAGCCATTTATGATGAGAAAAAGAAAAGCTCTGTACAAACTTCCCTTTATGCCTACTTCAAGAAATTGACTCCAATAGTAAGCCCTTCCCCTCTCCAGCAGCAGAATCAAACCCTGACTCTCCAGCATGAGGTTCATGCTCTCCAACACCAGGCCCATCTTCACCTCTCATCATCTTTTCTTGCATCATCCAATTATTAATGTTATCATAAACATTATTTTTCTCTATTCCCTTTCCAAACTATTTAATGAGCTGTTTCTTTAATGCTTTTTTTATGGTACACACACACATACATGCACACAGAGATTCTCTCTCTCTCTCTTCAGTATAGTACTGTATGTAGTTACTTTTGTTTTTACTTTATTATTATGTACTGTATTATTAATTTCTAGATATTACTATATTATTATGTTTAAGACTCACTGCCATCTAGTCGATTCCGACTCATAGTGACTCCCATTGTGTTTCCAAGGCTGTGAATCTTTATGGAAGCAGACTGCCTCATCTTTCTTCCATGGAGCCGCTGATGGGCTTGAACCACTGACCTTTGAGTTAGCGGCCAAATGCCTTAAGCACTACACCACCAGAGCATAGGAAGGTAAAGTGTATGCTGTATACTAAGGCAAACATTTCACTAACTCATGCTGAATAAAAAACTTATGTACCTGTTCCAATGTACCTACAAATTGGATTTCAAAACAGATTTAGGAATGAATCTCATTAGCAACCTAAACCAAAACAAAAAAAAGGAGCTCTGGTGCGTAGTGCCTAAGGCATTTTACTGCTAACCAGAAGGCTGGCAGTTCAAACCCACCACCTGCTCCTTGGGTGAAAGACTGGGCAATCTACTTTCGTAATGATACTGCCTTGGAAACCTAAGAAGGGTTGCTGTAAGTTGGATCTGACTTGACAGCAGGACATACCACAATCTGATTATCTTTTTACTAGTTCATGGACATTTGTGTTGTTTCAGCTTTTGGTTATTATAAAGTTTCTGTAAACACTCACGTACTGATCTTTGTGTGGACGTGTGTTGAGATCCTTTGGGCCTGGGATTGCAGGGTTATTTGTTAAGGGAGCTCTGGTAGCATAGGGCCTAAGACATTTGACTGATAACCAGAAGATTAACAGTTCAAATCCACCAGCCACTCTTCAGAAGGAAGGTTGGGCATCTACTTCCATAGTGATACTGCCTCAGAAACCCAAAGAGGGGTCACTGTGAGTCAAGTCAAACTTGACGGCACATAACAACAAACAACACGGTAAGTATATGTTTAACTTTATAAGAAACAATGATTTTTATTTTTAAAAGGTACTTTTACTCATATTCTTTGATTTTATCCTTTCTTTGTCCTAATTCTATCACTGTAGTAGAAATATTTTATATAAAATATAGATTTAATTCTAAGTGTGAGGAAAAGGCAATAGAGGCCTCTTCCGTATTGCTATAAAATAGTATTTTCCTAAGGAAAGAAGTATTGCATAAAGGGAAGAGCACAGCCTTGGAATCATCTGTGATCTATTGCTTAAACTTGCTCTGTGACTTTAGGCAATCTACCTATCCTCACTGAACCTCAATTTTTGTATTGTGGAAATGTGGATGATACAAGTATTTACACTGTAGGGTTAGAAAGATTCTAAGGGGCAATATAAGATGGGTGTTTGAAATATAATAGGTGCAGTTGTTACTGCCATTAGTTTAACAGCTTTAGCTAAAAACATTCTAGAAAACAAATGGTATCACACTAATGATGTTTTGGGATACATTAGAAATTAATGTGTTTCTCCAAGGGTTGTAAATATCTCACCCAGAGAAAAATGAGCTTCATTTGGCTCTGGTGTCTTTGATGTGTGAGTTTTTAAAATAATGTGCTGTTCTAACACTTTACCACAGATTAGCATTTTGTACTTAATTAAGGTCATGTCTTTTATATGTCACTGAGAAATGGTGTTGTCACATAAATTACGATGATAATAATAATGTATTATACCTTATGTAATATGATTTACATAGGCAGGGGCCCATTTTAACTTAGTAACTTTTGAAGGATTGATATTTTTCTATAGCTTCACTGAAGAAGATATACTTAATAAAAAACATTGACAGTAGGTTTTTAACTTTGCTATTTTAAGACTATTTTCACTCAGTTTACTGGCAGGTATTTAAACTGCTAGCACTCTCAGTTAATAAGGTTGCACTGACATCTGCTGGTAAGAATAAATTCTATAAAAATAGTGTTTATACATTTAACTGGAATCATACTGCTTAAATTAATCCTTGAAACTCCTATTTACATTCTGATTTAAAAAATTAAGGACTACGTATTATAATTTCTGATTTGTAGTTCAATTTGATTCATGTGCTTTGTTAGCCTGTTGCAGTTCTCTGGGTTCTTCGCCTTAAAAAAAAAAAGCGTTATTATTTGTTGTGATTTGGGTGAAAATTTACAGAGCAAATTCATTTTCCACACAATAGTTGATACACATTTTGTTTCATGACACTGATTGCAATCCCTGTAATGTAACAGCTGTCTTCCAACTTCCTCCCTGTGATTACCCTTTCCCTGTGTCCTTCTTTCCTGTGTATTCCTGCCCTCTGTGGGCTTTTCACCTTTTATATCATAACCTCATTCAGTCAGTCTTTACTGTCGAGTAATGACATTATCATCATGTTCTTCTCAATCTCCTCCTCTTCCTACCTTTTCCTCCTTCTCCTTTTCATCATTGTCATCGTCATCATCATCACGTTTTTTGGTTCTAAGGCACTACAACAGTAGCAATTCTTTTTAAGTTAATAATCATTTTGAAAACACACTCCTATGGAGATAGGCTTAAGATGTAGAGAAGGCAGCAAACTCCAAACAGAGCTAAACTCCAGGGTATTGTTTTTCCTTGTCAGAAATATAACATGTCCTGTTTGAAACCTACTAATTAAACACTCTGATTTAAGATCATAGAATTTTACAACTGAAAAAAATTTACTGATCATTTAGTTTAAGCCTCTAATTTATACATGTGGAAACTGAAACACAGATACATTTAAATAACTCAGACAACTAGCTAAAATTAGAAAAAAATTCTGATTATCTCACTCTAGGGTTTAAGACCTAAAACTGTACAGTTTCTCAAGGAAAAACTGGGCATGTGACTGCTAACCAGAAGGCTGGTGGCTCAAACTCACGAGCCACTCCTTGAAAGGAAGGATGAGCGATCCACTTCCATAGTGATGCCGCCTCGGAAACCCAAGGAGAGATTGTTACGAGTCAGGTCTGACTTGACAGCACATAACAACAACAACAACATGCACAGATAAACATGATTATTTGAGAATTATATTAAGCTTGTTTCAATTCAGCTCTCCAAACTTTCTCTCAGTGAAAATGTGTGCTGTTCTAACACTTTGCCACAGATTAGCTCTACTTACTGGATTATGTAATACTGCTCTGTAACACTTCAGAAATACATCTTTATTAATATTTACTTCCTAGCAAGTGAATCTCTGTTCTCCGTTTTTGTGATATGAAAATAGAAAGAGGCATATAGAGTAGAAAAAATAAGTGAGATAAAAATAAATCTTAAACCAGAGAAATTTCTAGATTTTTTGCTAAGGGTTGCAGTCAGAGAATCATGCTCCAAATGTCTTATGAATACTATAAGTACTTCCCCCACCCCTTACTTAGCTTTCTATTCTGAGAGGCACTGTTACACAAGATAAAAGTAGAAAAACAATTTACATTGTGATGAAATGTGTGCTATAAATTACCAATAACATATTCTGTCATATAATGCTCAAGCTGGCAGCCAGCGCTGATGGCCAGAACAGGTAAGAGGGAGAGCCCCTGGGCAGGAAGCTAAGGGAGATGAATTTGTCAGTTTGTCCTACTGTGGTGGCTTGCATGTTGCTATGAGGCTGGAGACTGTGCCACAGGTGTTTCAAATACCAGCAGGTTGCCACAGAGGACGGGTTTCAGTGGAGCTTCCAGACTGAGACAGACTTGGAAGAAGGAAGAGGCAATCCACTTCTCAAAGAATTGGCCAGTGAAAACCTTATGAATAGCAGTGAAATACTGCCTAATATATTGCTGGACAACTTTATGAATAGCTCCGGAACATTGTCCAATACAATGTTGGAAGCTGAGTCCCTTAGATCAGAAGGCATTCAGATAGGACTGGGAAAGAGCTGCTTCATCAGAACAGAGCCAACCTTAATGATTTACATAAAGCAGAGCTTTCGGAACCTCCATTTGCTGATGTGGCACAACTCAAAATGAGAAGAAACAGCTGCAAACATCCAATAATAATCAGAACAAGGAATATATGAAGTATGAATCTAGGAAAATTGGAAGTTGTCAAAAAAGATTGATATCCTAGGCATTGGTGAGCTGAAATGGACTGGTTTGGGTCATTTTGAATCGGACAACCACATGATCTACTATACCGGGAAGGACAAATTGAAAAGGAATGGTGTGGCACTCATTATCACAAAGAATGTTTCAAAATCTATCCTGAAGTATAATGCTGTCAGTGATAGGATAATATCCATATGCCTACAAGGAAGACCAGTTAATACTACTATTATTCAAATTTACACATCAACTACCGAAGCCAAAGATGAGGAAATTGAAGATTTTTACCAAATTCTGTAGTCTGAAATTGACTGAGCATGCAATCAAGATGTGCTGATTATCACTGGTGATTGGAATGCCAAAGATGGAAACAAAGAAGAATCATCAATAGTTGGAAAATATGGCCTGGGTGATAGAAATGATGCTGGAGATCTTGTGATAGAATTTTGCAAGACCAATGGCATTCATTGCAAATACCTTTTTCAACAACACAAATGGCGGCTATACACGTGGACTTCACCAGGTGGAGTACACAGGAATCAGATTGACTATATCTGTGGAAAGATACGATGGAAAAGTATCTTCAGCCAAAACAAGGCCAGGAAGTGATTGCCAAACAGACCATCAACTGCTCATATGCACGTTCAACTTGAAGACAATTAAAACAAGTCCACAAGAGCCAAAATATGACCTTGAATATTTTCCTCCTTAATTTAGAGAGCATTTAAAGAATTGATTTGATGAATTGAATACCAATGACTGAAAACCAGAAGAATTGTGGGATGACATGAAGAACACCATCCATGAAGAAAGCAAAAGGTTACTAAAAAGGCAGCAAAGAAAGAGAAGACCAAAATGGATGACAGAAGAGACTCTGAAACTTACTCTTGAATGAAGAGTGGCTAAAGCAAATTAAGAAATGACAAGATAAAAGAGCTGAATGGAAGATTTCAAAAGGCAGCTCAAGAAGACAAAGTTAATTATTATAATGAAATGTGCAAAGACCTGGAGTTAGAGAACCAAAAGGGAAACACACTTAATATTTCTCAAGCTGAAAGAACTGAAGAAAATATTAAAGGCCCAAGTTACTATATTGAAAGATTCTATGGGCAAAATACTGAATGATGCAGGAAGCATCAAAAGAAGATGGAGGGAATACACAGAGTAACTGTACCAGAAAGAAATGGTTGATGTTCATCCATTTCAGGAGGTGGCATATGTTCAAGAATCAATGGTGTTGAAGGAAGAAGTCGAAGCTGCACTGAAGAAAGTAGTAAAGAACATAGCTCCAGGAATTGACGGGATACCCACTGAGATATTTCAACAAATGGATGCCCCATTGGAGCACTCACTCAGCTCTGCCAGGAGATTTGGAAGACAGCTACCTGGCCAACTGACTGGAAGAGATCCATATTTGTACCCATTCCAAAGAAAGGTGATCCCTTTTGTAGATCAATTATCAAACTATATCATTAATGTTGAAATTATCAAACTATATCATTAATATTACATGCAAGTAAAATCTTACTGAAGATAATTCAAAAATAGTTGCAGCAGTATATTGACAGAGAACTTCCAGTAATGCAAGCTTGATTCAGAAGAGGATGTGGAACAAGGAATATCATTGCTGATATCAGATGGACCTTGGCTCAAAGCAAAGGATACCAGAAAGATGTTAACTTGTGTTTTATTGACTATGCAAAAGCATTCAATTATGCAGATCATAACAAATTGTGGATAACATTGAGAAGAATGGGAATTCCAGAACACTTAATTGTACTCATGAGGAACTTGGACATAGACTAGGAGGCTGTTGTTTGAACAGAACAAGGGGACACTGCATGGTTTAAAATCAAGAAGGGAGTGCGTCAGGGTTCTATCCTTTCACTATGCTTATTCAATCTCTACGCTGAGCAAATAATCAGAGAAGCTGGACTGTATGAAGAATAACATGGCATCAGGATTGGAGGAAAAATCATTAAAGACCTGTGATTCGCTGATGACACAACTTCGCTTACTGAGAGTGAGGATGACTTGAAACACTTACTGATGAATATTGAAGACTATAGTCTGCAGTATGGATTACACCTCAATATAAAGAAAACAAAAATCCTCACAACTGGACTAATATGCAGCATCACAATAAATGGAGAAAAGATTGAAATTGTCAAAGACTTCATATTACTTGATTCTACAATCAACACCAGTTGAAGCAGCAGTCAAGATATCAGATGACATATAGCACTGGGCAAATTGGCTTCAAAAGACCTCTTTTAAGTGCTGAAGAGCAAAGATGTCTCCTTGAGGATTAAGGTGCACCTGACACAAGCCGTGATATTTTTAAACACCTCATATGCATATGAGAGCTGGACAATGAATAAGGAAGACTGAAGAAGATTTGATGCTTTTGAGTTGTGGTGCTGGCGAAGAATGCTGAAAGTACCAAGGACTGCTAAAAGAACTGACAAATCTATCCTGGAAGAAGTGCAGCCGGAATGCTCCTTGGAAGCAAGAATGACCAGACTTCATCTCACCTACCTTGGTCATGTTGTCAGAAGGGACCATTCCCTGGAGAAGGATATCATACTTGTTAAATTGGAAGGACAGCGAAAGAGGGGAAGGCCCTCAACAAGATGGAGCAACACAGTGGCTACAATGATGAGCTCAGGTACAGCAGGAATCATGGAGCTGGCACGGGACCAGGCTGTGCTTTGTTCTGCTGTACATAGGGTCACTATGAGTCACAGATGACTCAACAGCACCTATCAACAATGCCCAAGCCATTTTTTCTCAACCTTTGCACATTGACACTTTGGGCTGGATAATTGTTCTGTTGTGGAGGGCAGTCCTATGAAATGTAGGATCTTTAGCAGTGTTCTTGACCTCTACCCACTAGATGCTGGTAGCATGTCCCCAGTTTTGACAACCAAAAATATCTTCAGAGATGGCCAAGTGTCCCCTGGAGCAAAATCAACCGTAGGTAAAGAACCACTGCTATAAATTAAGCTGCTTTATTCAGATTTTATTATTATTTAAAAAAAGAAAGAAAAAAACCTACTTAAAATATTCTAATCAGAAATTTGGTTATTTTAGTTTCAAATAAAAGAAATATTGATGTATAAAAAGGGAAAGAGTACCAAGAGTCATCTCTAGGCAAGAAAAATACTTCATTTAAATTAAGCTTGAGCTAAAATGGGTTCCTTGAATTGTTTTCAGTACTTGCATATTTATTTCCATTCCTTTTTATGTTCTAAATTATAATTTTGACACAGCTGCTAAGTTACAAACAAGTTTCTTTAACTCTTGCCAAGCCACTCTTTCCTTATCTAAATTATTTTAGCTTTCTGACACTACAAAATTTATTCTACACTTTTATCTGTCCTTTGGTCCCAAAAGCAATCTGTGAAAATTTAGGGCAGGTATTTTCATTCCCACTTTGCAGATAAGGAAATTAAGTAGATCAGATCTGTAACATAACTAGCATTCTTCCCATTTCATGTCCTGTAGGTATATTTAAAAAAAATATTTGGACTTTGTATTGATATGATCTCCATGGAAGGAGAAAGGAAAGAAAGGAGGGAAAAGGGGGAAAGGTAAGGGAGAGAGATTATCCTAAATCCACTGCCATCTCGTCAATTCACTCATAGCGACCCCTAAGGCAATACATCTTTAAGGAAGTAAATTTAGTCATCTTCCTCCATGGAGCAGCTGGTAGGTTTGAACTGCTAACCTGGTTAAGCAGCCAAGTGCCATACTCACTAGGCCACCAGAGCTCCTTGAGCTCCATTTCCCCCTAAAAGTTGGGAGAACTCAAATCTAACAATAAAAACTAGTTTATGGAATGGCATGGGGTACAGGATGATTAGATCTCACTACTAAAGCCACTGTTGTATCCAGTTAGATCTAGGTACATTCATACTTCTGCCTGTGCCGCAAACTTACTCTCCATATTCCTTCCCTTCTCCTTGTTCCCCACCCTTCCCCATCTAAAGCACTCACACAGGAATACACACACACACTTATCCGCTCCTGACTTTGGGGTCAAAGCCCTGGTCGTCTTCCTAAGGGGAACAAGAGTGAGTTTTTATTTGTTGCTTCCAACTGGCTTACTTCTGAGAGCAGAAAACGGTCAGCAATTCGTTGTCTATATTCTGAACCTTGAGGTAATAGCTTCTAGAAACACTTCAGAACCTCCCTGAAGCCTACACTGTCCTTGAATCTTCTATTTTGGAATTGATTGCCTGTCTTTTCATCATTCTGAGCCGTTTCAGATGAGCATTTTCAGCCCTTCCCAATCTTGCAGCATTTGAATATATTGCACATGGAAAAGAAATGAAATAATTTTTTAAATAATATGCAATTTTGGAGAAGACTGACGGGAAACAGGTGCTCTCAGATGCAATAGTGTAGCTGTGCCAACACTTCTGAAGGCATTTTAGCAATATTTATCAAAACCCCTAAAACATACACACGCTACTAGATTGATCCATGTGTTGAACTTTTTAGACTTGATTTTAAAGACATAATTATAGATATGCTCAAAGATGTCTGTTTAAAGCAAGGACACTTCCATGTATTATTGTAATAGCAAGAAATTATTATCAAACAAGAAAGTAACATAATGACTAATTATAGAAGTGGTAGTTTATCCATAAAGTGAAACATCAGATAAATCATGCTATTAAAATGCATGCCTAGAAAAGTCTGGAGAAAATCACACAAAAATATTTAGCAGTTGTTAATGGGATGGTGGGCTTTTAATTTCTTCATACTGTTCTAAATATTCCAAAATTCTAAGATGATAATGACTGCTCATTAGAAAACAAGGTATTTGAAGTCAAGAAAATATACTGGCATTCTGTTGTTTCAAATGAAAATTGCCACAGTTTCTTATCCACGGTTATGAAGAAGAAATTTCTTGAATATCTCACCTGGGAGCTGCAGGAAACTTTTTACTATGTAATTGGTTAAATCGTAGGATTAACTTTGCCATTGTTATCAATGACACTATCGCTCCAACAGCATTTAAAATGGGCTAGGATTGAGCTATATTTATACAGGCTACTCCTTTACTCCTTAAAACAAACCATGAGGTAAGTATTATTTTCATTTTACAGGCAGAGAGCTGAGCCTCTGAGTGATTATGCAAATATGGGATTTGAGCCCAAGTACCTTAAGGCAAAATGTGCACCCTTAGCCACTATGCTACATTGCTTCTCTTACAGTTTTAAGCCTGACCATCTCTACTTTGTGATCATTTGGAGCCAAAACAAGAGGCATTGAGGGAAAAATAATTTAATAGGATTTGAGCCACAATGCAAAAGTCATTATCATAGGCTGAATTTCACATTGGTTTCATATTTGCTCCATAATATTTGAAAACAGGCTATAAATAAATTATATGATGCTTAAGTTTAAGAACATAAGATGAGAAATAAAACCCCGCTGGGAATATACCTTATTCTGAGTAATATATTAAAATATTTGGAAATTTATTAACAGAACAGCCACAAAAACGTGAATGTGCTTAATTAACTTAGCTAGAACACATGGATAGTAAAATATTTATTTATTTATTTGCTGGTGGCCCAAATCTTTATCAATGTTAGACAAGGCAGATAATCAATGGAATGCATTTTCCCCTACATTTTATTAATTTTGTTGTTGTTGAAAACATACACCAATTCAACATTTTCTTCATGTACAATTTAGTGACACTGATTACATTCTTCAAGTTGTGCATCATTCTTACCCTTCTTGTCTGATTTGTTCCTCCCTCATAAACTTACTGCCCTCTAAGTTTCCTATCTATCAAGTTGCTATTGTCAGTATCATTCCATATAGATACTTCTCAAAAGAGCACAGTGCTCAAGGCAGATCTTTTTCACTAGTTAAGTTAATCTAATGTTTGGTTTTAACATGACTTCAGGCATTATTTTTGGTTTAAATTTTAAAGACTATGTCAGCTCAGTAGTTTCAGTGGTTCATCCACCCTCCATGGCTCCAGAAAATCTATAGAGTCCATGAGAATTTAAAATTCTCTTCTGCATTTCCATCTCCTCTTTTTTTTTTTTTTTTTTTCCCCCTCAGATTCCTCTATAGAATCTTTGATCAAAATTTTAGTGGTAGCTGAGCACCATCCAGTTCTGGTCTCATGGCAAAGGAGGCAGTTGTTCATGGAGGCAATTAGCCTCACATTCCATATCATCCCACAATTCCCGACTCTCCTTCCTCTGTCGCTTCAGGTGAATAGAGACCAACTGTTGTGCTTTGGATGGCCACTTGCAAGCTTTTAAGATCCCAGGTACTATGCAATGAACTAGGAGGCAGAATAGAAGCACTAAACAAATTATTAGCCAATTAACTAGGATGCCCCATGAAATCAAAACCCAAAATCTTCAAACCAAGGAATCAAATCCCATGAGTTTGGTTGTACAAGCCTCAGAAGCTACTTTTTTTAAAAAATTGTGAATATATGTATGTATCAAACAACTTTTGCCAATTAACTTTTTACAGGTGTACAACTTATTTCCAGTAATTAGAACGATTGGCTGTGCAACCCTATCCTTAATCAATGCAATTTTCCCATCACTGTTAATTCCTTTCCCTCTCTTCCTACCCCTGATAACCACAAATAAACTTTGGTCTCCACACATTAGCTCTTTCTTTTTATATAAATGAGGTCATATAATATTTACTCTTTTGATTGGCTTATTTTGCTCAGCATGCTGTCACGCTCCATCCATACTGTAGCATGTATCAAGACTTCATTTCTCCTACTGGCTAAGTACTACTCCATTGCATGTTTGTGCCTGGTTATATTTATACATTCATCTGTTGATGGGCATTTAAGTTGTTTCCACCTTTTGGCTATTGTGAATAATGCTGCAATGAACATTGTGTACAAATCTCTTTTTGAGTGTGTTTTGAAATCTTGTGGGCATATACTGAGTGGAATTGCAGAATCCTATGAACAGTACAGATTTTTTGTGAAGTTTCTAGTTCTATTATTTGTTTTCTCTAACTGCATTAAGACGCATACTCACCACCCTCATGTAAGCAAACATATACTGAACTCAATTGTATGGAGAGCTCACTGTTGGAAAACTAGCCATGGTCATGGATTCAATTGTGTCCCCCCAAAATATGTGTCACTTTGGCTAGGCTGTGATTCTCAGTTACATAATGATTCCTCACATTATGCTCTGATGTGACCAGCCAATCAGTTGCAAGATTAGGGTGGGATGCAATGCTCCTATGCAAGTCACAGCCTTGATCTAAGGAGTTTCCCTGGGGTGTGGCCTGCATCACCTTTTATCTCACAACAGACAAAAACAGAACTGAGCAGAGAGAGAGGGACCTAACTACCACCAAGAAAGAAAAGTGAGAGCCCGGTGTGTCCTTTGGACCTAGGGTCCCTGTGCTGAGAACCTGCTAGGCTCAGGGCAAGATTGATGACAAATCACACGTAGATCTCCAGGGAAAATTGGGCCTACAGATGTTGAAGAGATACAGACCTTCCTCCAGAGCCAATGGAGAAAGCCACACCCTAAAACTGGCACCCTTAATTTGGAATTCTAGCCTTTTAAACTGTGAAAAGAATAAATTTGTTTGCTAAAGACATCCACTTCTGGTATTTCTGTTTTAGCAACACTAGATAACTAAGACAGCCATGATTATTTTGAAGTTTTCATAGCTTTGCAATATATTATGAAAATATACTGGCAATATATGAAAAGAGAGGAGCTCTGGTGGCACAGTGGTTAAAGTCATTAGCTGCTAACCAAAAGGTCAGCAGTTCAAACCCACCACCTGCTTCATGGAAGAAAGATGAGTCTGTCTGCTTCTGTAGCCTTGGAAACCTATGCTATGATTTGGAATCAACTTGATGGCAGTGTGTTTGGTTTGGTTTGGTTTGGACATAAAAAGGAGGAAAAGGTGGTAGTGTATTTAAGCATTCCTTGCCACTAGTAGTGAACAAGGGCTAAGGTGACACTGTGGACCACAGACCTTCTAATTCAATAACAAGAGACTGGGCAACTTTAACAATGAACTGATACAGACACACTATAGAACTCCTCTGCTATGACTCAGTTTTTATTTTTTCCTGTATATATGAAATGAAATTTCATCATAATTAACAGTGCCTTGGATCTTTTTTTTTTTTTTTTAAAAAGCAACAACAATGAAGTTCAGAATGCAAGACAGTGACTTTGTATGCAATATACACAATCCTGGTAGTATCCAACAGATAACCTATGCTCTACTAATAAATATCTTTTGATACTAAGGGTTTTTAACTTCTGTCAGTTCCTACCTAATCATTCTTTTAGAAGACTTAATTTATACATGTTCCTTAGATAACACATACTTCATATAAAACATAAGAATTAATGTACATTCCTAAGGTCAAATTCAGAGACAAAATGCTTTACCAACTTAGTAACACATTTACTCCTTTAGCTGCAGATTAGAAACCTAAGCTGCATTTTTGTGATCCATGCAGTAAATGTTCAGAAAAATCAAGCAAACAACTAGAAATACTTCAATTACTGAATTAACCTTCCCATCCACAATAGCTTTATCAATAAACATAAAAGCACTAAATAACTGCATCAATACCATGCTAGGCTGAGTTAATCCTGAAAGACTGATTGGGATAGCTATAAGGGAAGCACTGGTAACTGACTTTTCCTTGTTTATATACAAGATTGAGACTATTCCTCTTCACATGGCTTTTCCCTACAATATAAGCTTTTGCTAAAAAGTCATTCGGGCTTCAAATTAAAATCATTTAACTTTAGTGAAAATGCTGAGAAATGCCTCTCTCAAATCTCTGATCCTAGAAACAGCTTGCTATCGGTCCTTAAGGCAAATGCCAGGAGTCAGAGAAAATACAGAACAGTCTCAGAATGTAAACAATAAAATCGCTGACCAAAGAGTTACATCCTTGAATAAAAAAATCTCTTTCAGAAGACGTATCCAGATAACACCAGCTTCTTGGCTTTTGAAGTTAATATGAATTTTATATTCTAGAAGCATTGCACATTTTTTCCTTTGTAGAGACTTCTGGAGTGGATAAAAGTTCATAATGTTGCTTCAAAACAAAACAACTACGTAACAGAGAACTCGAATACCAGGCAGTTTTAAAGTCTGTTGTGTTTGTTTGACTTTTACATTTTACCGATGTGGTTGGCATATGGAAAACCAAACTGAGAAATCATAATGTTGGAGTATTTTAAGGGCATGCTATCATAGATCTTCACAAGCTTATTTATACAGTAAGACCTCTGCAGAAAGTGCTCAGCTCGATGCCACATTCCAGAATAACCACCGTTGGTTTCTTTTTCCAAATTGCCCATGTTCACAGGTTTCACAAATATCCCTGAAGTCTTTCCAGTGTGCTTGGCAATGATAAAATTCATGGCGATATCATCACAGTTTTGAGTTTCATCTATCAAAGCATGGACAGCTAAAGGTTGCTTCTGAAAGAGGTCAAGATATTTGCTATTAAAGAATGAAGCTCCAATCAGCACCATAGAGTACTGGTCACCATTTTGAAATCCTGGTGTTTGCAGTTCAAAACCTCCGTAACTGTAGATACCCGAAGAAGTAGAGACATGTTTTCTAGGAACAAATCCTACAATCTGATCAGGAAATTGCTGAAAAGAAGAAAAAAGAACAATTAAGCATGGCATTTCCTTCAGGAAGACATAGCAAAGAAGGCAATGACTTATCATAGAATTAAACTGGTTTGTCAATTTTATTATATTCCTGGCTCTACATCTCAGTGTTATCAACTCCAAGCAACTGCATAAATCTGAGACCTGACAAGTTTACAGGTCAAATTCCTTCACATCCCCAATTTTCTAACCTCACAAATGCTTTCCTAATCCAAATATTATCTGATATGAACAAACTCTAGCCATTAAAGAGTCCCATTGTTCAAAGTTTGCTTCAGAAATTGGCTGTATGATCACTCTTTATTGTAGAGGATAATAAGATCTAATGCATTGCTTTGAAAAATTCCTTTAATCCCTTATGGGTATAACATATTTTGATTTTATTGTGATTGTATATTGATTTCAATGTTCCTCAAAGTTCATTTTAAATAATAAATGTAAATTTATTGTTTAATATTTTAAACAGTAAATGTGAACCACATTTTAAACAATAAATGTAAACAACATTTTATCCCTTTCCAGTTTGGGTGTTTCCTTGTTAAAAATACAAAAGATCTGACAAAATATCTGAAAAACCGATGTGGTAGTTAAACATTTAATGTGAGACTGAAAATAAAACAAAAATCAGCAAACAAAAAATAATGAAGGATGGAAAAGAGGTAAGAACTTAAGGGGTTAAAAGATTTAGCTCAATCTCACCAATAATTTGAATTTCCTTCATTTGTTGAACAGACACTGAACAAGGGATAGAAAAAATTAGGCTGGATTAAATTCTATTTCAAAGAACTCTATAATCCAGAGGACACAGTTCTATCAATAAGGAATTATAATACTGTGATAAAGTTATAAAGATGGTTGAGTAAAATCTGATGGAACACTGATAGAATGAAAACTCTTGTTGCTGGGAGACAAAGGATGGGGAATAAAGGCTGGCGGCTTCAAAGAGGATGGACTAGAGAGTCAGTGACAAAGGGGAAGATCCTCAATGAGATGGATCAACATAGTGGCTGCAATGATAGGCTCAAGCACAGCAAGAACTGTGAGGATGGCACAGGATTGGGCAGCATTACATTGTTGTACACAGGGTCACTGTGATTTTGGAGCCAACTCGACAACACTTAACAACAACAACAATAACAGGAGGATGAAGGGAATATAGGTAGCTAGAGGAGGGAAGGCGAATAGGTGATGCAAAAGGTTAACTGAAAGGCTGGCAGTTCAAACACAACCAGAGGCGCCTAAGATCAAAGGCCTGGCGATCTGCTTCCCAAAGGTCACAGCCTTGAAATTCCTATGGAGCAGTTCTCTTCTACACACAAGGGGTCACCATGAGTCAGAAGTGAATCCATGGCAACTAATGAACCACAGTAACAGGAGGAAGGAAGGAAAAGGGAAAGAAAGCACTGAAAGTAGAGATTATGGGTTAAGTGTGACATCTGTGCAGTCTCCTTTAACTTGGCCTGCCTACATATACCAAACATTACAATATGGAGGGTCCTAGGGAGCACCCATTGGACTGAATTTCAGCAATCAGATAATACTTGGGGAATGGACTAAAATTGTTCTTGATACTTTTATGAATAAAACGTAAAATCGTATTTAGTCATCTTTAATTATGGCCTACTCAGATTGTTCTAATGAACCTAGTCTTTGCATTTTCCCCCCCTTTTACATTTTGGGCAAAGTGAATTTTTACCATAAATAAAAATCTTTCTGCTGGAGTAGTACTTTAGAACTTTTCGCCTAAGAGGCTTTTATTTACAGGGCCTGAAAAACTGCTGATATGGAAAAAAATCAATTTGTTGATCAGTACATCAGGCATGAAGTTAAGAACTAAAGTTTTAAAAATGCTGGCATGTGCAGAAATCTGCGACCACTTACTATTAATATCTCACGTTGTTTTCTCCCAAGTAGCTAATTAAGTGGACTTACTCTAGCATAAATTAGACCACTTATTTGAAGCACAGTGTGTAATTATGTGAGAAGGCTTCAGGGTATTTGTATGCAGTTCTGGTTTCAGGTAACCTTAGCACAGCTTGTAGATGCCAGCTCTTCTGAACCCATGTTCAATAGCACAGAGTTGTTTTTATACAAGAGCAGGCGATATATGCCTGCTTATCCCAGCTAGGATTTAGAAAATAAAAACCTGCCACGACAATGGTACAGGAAGAATTTTTACTACAGAATTTTTACAATTGCACAACCAAGATTAAATTTTGTGACTATGATAAATACTTTTTTAAAAAATTATATACAATATGAGTATAGAAATACATCTCTCTTTTAAGACCCAGGGCTGTGGCCTTGTGAAAAATATCTCTGCATTCTAGCCTTTGCTACACAGATCACTTCCTCACTATTCTCTGGAAGGTAGTTCTATCTCTTCTCCCTGATACACCAAAATATAAATCACATATACCTAAAAGATTTTGTCTTTTGGCACAAGAAATCTTAATTACCTTATAATAAATTCATCTTTTAGATAGATTATGTTCTATAATGCTTTAGTTAATCTCAACATTAAACGATGTTGTCCTGTTTAAGCACTGTATAAGATTTTATACAGATGACTTTATAAAGGATTCTATAAAGCATTAACCAACATTACCTGCCAAACAGAGAAAGCAAACATGAGGTCCTGGGCGCTAATTAGCATGTCATCATCTACCATTAACACCGCTGAAATGAAAGGAAAAAATAAACTTAAAATTGTTTGAAAACGAAAACAAAATTAGAAAGATACAATGTTATTACATAAATCATTCAAATGATGTATGTGCTGACCCAATTAGTAAATAAGAAATGCATTCTTAGAGAGTTTGTCTAGCAGAAAAGGTTTTTAATTAAATTGTAATTGCTTTTTAAAACTTCCTGAGGGGAAAATTATCATCTAATTATCATCCATCCATCATCCAAGAAACTAATGAAATTATAAATAAAACAGAGATTGTTTTAAGTAAATTATAGCCTTATGAAACTGCTGTGAATGGTGTGAAAAGGGTGGTGACAAATATGTTATGCACAAACTAAATAGTATTTTCCTACATTCTGTAAAGGAGCTCTGGTAGCATAGTGCCTAAGGCACTTGACTGCTCACCAGAAGGCTGGCAGTTCAAACCCACCAGCCACTCCTCAGAAGGAAGGTTGGGCAATTCTACTTCCGTAGTGATACTGCCTCGGAAACCCAAGGAAGGGTCGCTATGAGTCGGGGCCGACTTGACGGCAAACAACAACAACATTCTGTAATGTAGAAATATGTAATTATGGTGCATCTTTTTCTACAATATTAACCTTTGCCATTATTGCAAAATGTGTGATTTCTCCCCAGGAAACTGCTTCTTGCATCTCAGAAATTGTCCTTAAGTATTTCAAAGTGTTTTCTTATGATTAATTTCCCATATTTTCTCCAGAAAGGTCAGACACATAGAGGGCCAGAGGTAAGAGTTCTTACCCCCAGCTCTGATTATTTGTCACCCTTGTAGGCTGAGAACTCAGCGGCAACTCACCACTGGTTTCCAGTTCGGGGAAATTCTGGAGCCGATTTCTCATTCTGTTTGCTGTCTGTAGTTTGAAGATCACAGGGACAGGGTGAGGCCCTAGAGAATTCCATAACTCATCTGGCCCCTTCTCCCCAATGTTGTTCCACACAACAATCACTTTGTGTAGATGTGGAATTGCTTGATAGTGATTTAAAAGTCTCAACAAGAGATCTGTTCTGTTGTACGTTTGCATGATAAGGGTGAAGGAATCCATGGTGGACTTGCCCTGAGATTTTATCTCCCTCCTCAACGTGAGCATCTTGTCTTCTTTGATATTAGGAAGCAAAGTAGTCAAAGCACCAGCTACCAGTAGTAACACGAGGATAACCACCAAAGAGAAACGAAGCACTCGGATCCCCATCACTCTCCCAGGAAGTTTGCAGATGTGGCAAAACCTACAGCAGAAATAACAATAAAATACAGAAGAACATTATCATTTCTAGTATTCATCATGTTTGTGATTTTGCTTTTTCAGTGAGGAGAGAGGTCAAACTTATTTTAATTGATTCAAATTCAGCTCTCCCTTCCTTTTCAACAGGTGATTTAGCCTAAGAGATAGGAAGTACAGTCTAATATTCCCTCCTTTCTGGGTCTGCCTGTTATGCAACAGAAGATAAAAGATACTGCATGCAACAAACAGGAAGAAGTAAACAGTACATTTAAAAATACACCCTTCACTTTATTATTAAAAATTTGGAATTGAGATTATTTTTCCAAATGCGATTATATTTCTTAGTACACTAATTTAAAACTTTTTTCTAAAGCAAAAAATTGGTAAACCTTTGTTCCAAATAAAATCATATATACAAGCCTCATACATGAAACAGATAAGAACAGAAACAGCGGCTGCAAATAATGTTAAGAGTTTATTACTTATCAGGTGTTTTACAAGTTGGTGTTATATGTCTTTCAGTCAATTCCACCTCATAGTGACCCTGCATGACAGAGAACTGCCTCATAGTGTTCCTAGGCTCTTATCTTTATGGGAGCAGATAGCCAGGTCTTTTTTCCTGTGGATTGGCACTGCTAAACTCTTGGTTACCAGCCAAATGCTTAACACTATTTCCCCACTAAAGATCCTTTCATAAGCCACAAAAAACAAAAACAAAAACAGAAAAAACAAACTCACTGCCAAAAAGTCGATTCCAACTCATAGTCACCCCTGCTGGCTTCCCAAAGTGGTAAATCTTTACTGAAGTAGATTGCCCCATCTTCCTTCTGTGGAGCAGCTGGTGGGTTTGAATTGTTAGCCTTCTGGTTAGCCGTCAAATGCCCACAGTATGTACTTATTCATTCAACAAACTAGATAAAATAGTTTCTGAGCACTTATTTTGTGCCAGGCACTGTGGTAGGTTCTGTGACTACAGAAATGAATGAGATCGACAAGGTCTTTGCTGTATGCAGCAGAGGAGACAGTAGACACACATAATAAACAAATTCAAAAAGTAATTTGGAATACTCCTAAGTGCTTCTGAAGAGAATCAATCAGACTGACAGGATAAGCAAAAGCCAGCTTATTTGAGGCCTTATTAGGAGTATGGATTTTATTGTTAGATGGAGTAAAGCCATTGGAGATTTTGCTTAGGAGAGTAACATGATCTAATTTATCTTTCACTATTATCATTCCCTTTTAATAATTCAGATGCTTACAGAATTTAAATAACTTTTCCAAGATTACTATACAACTTAAGTAATGGAGCTAGGATTTATATTCAGGAAAATCGCTCCTAGATGCTAAGTTGTTCATCATTATGGGCTCTGGGTATGCACTGCCTGTATAGAAATCCAGGTTGAACTATACAGATTACAAGGGACTGTGATCAGCTATTTACTGTCCTCTCTTCCTCACTATACCTAAAACATCTTCTTTATTGGCCACAGAATATGGATGAACAAATAACTGATGGGTATGGCCTGAATATTCACTGGTCAAAACATTTTATCATTGAAACTCTTAATTATGTATGTGAGGAAAGATTAAATCTCAGACAGTTTTAGAGAGACCTAGGTTCATCTTCACTTTTGCTGCCTCTTCCTGTAGTTCTGCTAGCTTGCAATTGTGTCTATTTTTTATTCTTCTGCTATTTCTGCTTCTAACTCCAGATTTTACTTACCCCTCCACAAATCTTTGTTAAGTCTTTTAGGCATGCCTCTATTTTGTGTTTTTAGCAATTGAGTCTTCATGTCAATTTTTGCATATCCTAGATCTATTCCACTACTCTATTTAAGTACAAAAGCTAGAAATGAGGAAAAAGAATTATTCAAAGAATATGAATACGAAAAGATCCAAAATAAAAAAATCAACTAAAAAATGTAAATAGTTTAAAAATACCCGTAAGAAAAAAAGATCTCTTAAAGAATCAGAAACAATATTATTCATGATGGCTTGATCTTTTTCTGTCCTCTCACTAGTTTTGAAGAAATTTCCTTCTTAGGTTATATGATCAGCAGATACTCTCATCTATTGTTTAATAAAGACAAATGTGATAAAGCTGGAAAAGACTTCCCCTCTCTCTACAAACCCACCCTGGGTAGGCTGCACACGTAAGGTGTTTTTCCAGCAAAGGGCCTGCAGATTGTTCACCATCCACACTCTCTCACTTGGGTTTCCTTGTGCACAAGCAGGCATTTGCAAGGAAGCCAGAGGAGGGACATGCAGCACCAAGAGGAAATGATTAGCTGATACCTAAAGCCTGTGCCTTTTAATCTCAGGTTTACAACGGACTGACCCAACCAGTAATACTTGCAGAGTTCTCCAACACAGACATGCACATTTCCCTCTTTATCTGACATCATTTCTCTGTGTCCAGCCTGCAGGACTCTTGCTTGTTTTCCAAAGGCTGTCATTATTATTGCTGTCCTTTAAACAGAATATGCAAAATTTTTTGAATATAGTGAAAAACATATAGATATATGTGTGTATGAATATAATTTATTCAGTATATAACCTGTGCCTGAATTGTGTTACATCCCATATCACAGCAGCAATGAAGATGTTAATCTTCAATTGTTTTGAAGGTAAGAGTGACACTCAGAGGTTAGTACCTTGTCTTAAGAGATCATGATTAGCTATTGGTTGAATTAGAATTCAAACATGGATGGTTTTTTCCCCTATCTACTGGGTTGTCTCTAGCAGACTGAAGGATTATTTAATAGATATAACGTATTAAGTACATTATTTACCAAACTACATAATAGAAAATAGAAGAATTTGAGTCCCTTGACGATAGGAACAATATTTTAATTATCTGAATATTCCTCATAGCCAAGGGCTCAAGAATACACGTAGAGTTCACCTAAAAATATTCAAGAAATGCTTAAAATCTCTTCTCTACCATTATTGTTTTAGGTTGCCATTTAGCATAGTTGCCCAGTTAAATGTTTTTCTATTTTGCTTTTCTACTCCCATGTCAGACCACTGTAAAAGTTGCATTAATGTTATTATTCAGTTCATTTAGACAAGTACAGTATGCTAACTGTACCGACCCACTGTCACTGTTCTTCATACAATAATGCTTCTCTACATTTTATTTTTGGTTTTTTCCATCTTCTGGGTAAAGTACACCTTATGTAGCCATACACAGAAATATATAATCTCTTGATTCATATCTTATGGTTGAAGTTCAGTATTTGCACCTGAGATTTCACAGGCAATCCGAATACTGTAGTCTAAATCTTCCTGCCTAATAGAATCATTAGAATATTTGGTTCCAAACTAAATCTCCTTTAGTTTCAAAATGATGTCTGTGGTCAGTCTGATGACACGTCAACTTGGCTGGGTTGCGCTTTTGAGTGCTTGGCAATTGGATGCAGTTATCACCCACAGAGAGATTGTAATTAACTCCATGGTGGTATCTGCTGTGAGCGGCTAATTAGTTGTCTTCAGGGTGTGGCCTGCTTTCAGTGTATTTGGGGAAGCTTTGAAGACAATTTCTAGCTTTTTGGCACAAGTTGTCTTCTCAGTGGTCTGCCATGTTGCCAGCTGATCTAGGGATTGTGCCATTTTAGCTGTCGACCTGTGCCAGTTTTAGCTGCCCGAGTTAGCAGATGCCTCTTGCTTCAGTGGGCCTGGAATAAGAGGCAGAGCTGAAGCCCAAGGTCAAGAGGCCTATACCCAGCCCCTAGAGCCAGCACTCTGAATTTGGACTTCTAGTCTCCTAAACTGTAAGAGAGTAAATTCCTGTTTGTTAAAGCCATTCATTCCACTTGTGGTAATTTTGTTATAGTAGTGCTAGGGAACCAAGATAATGTCCAATCAACCTTTCTTCTTTGAGAAGACTTGGAAGTGATTGGGTTAAAGTTACAGTCATGTTTCTGTGACCTTATTTCATGTTTTGAGATGTGTTTTGTCATTGCCTGAACAGTTTTCTCTCTGTACAGTTCAGCAAAGATGCAGACCACACAGGCTATGTCTTCAACAGTATCCTTTAACATTTACAAGAATGGAGAATGAAGATTGTGAGGGAGGCAGAAGCATATAAAACTCACTCCATAATGAAGCAGCTGAGCTGAGGCATGTGCAGTCAAAGAGCTTACTCAACAAGGACATGGATGTGGTCATTGTCATTCAGCTCTCACCTTTCCACAGCCCCGATTTGAAAATAATGCTACCTTTGCAGTAACCTTTTCAGAGAGCTTTCACTGAAAGGATATTCTCTCCTGGATTTTCTCTGCAGCCTATTTTGTTAAGAAAAGCAAATTTTGTGTTTCCCCTTCCATCATGGTCTTATTCTCCAATAGGAATAAAATGAATTACTTTTGAAGTAATCTCAGCTTTACCATAATTATTTTTCAAGGGCAATAATTCAAGGCTGTAGAGTACAGTGTTTTCATTTTATGTATCCTCTTACTAAAACTACACATACTGCTAATGTAGTCAACCCAAGACAAACCATTCTGAATTAATAACTTTGGTTCAAAGGCACTGAATATCCTTTTAAAACTGAATTAAAAGCAGGTCCTACAAAACACGTTTTCAATTCTACATGAAAATGACCAGTTATAAGCTCTCAGAGCAAAGAATCACCTTGACAATTGCATTAAAATATACCCTGATTAAGATCTTTATGTTCATTTTCAGCAGCTGAGTAGGAATAACATACTGAAAAACTTATATAAAAGTGTTTCTCATTTCTAGAGTAGACAGATAACTTGCTACCTGGCAGCTTCAGTCTAGAAAAATAATGAGGATTAATTATTATAGCCTACTATAAATATATACTATCTTAGGCACTCATGAATGATTGTATATGTATTTATCTATACTTTCAAGTAGGAGTTTATCCCCTGTACCCATCACAGAATTTCCTCTTTTGGTTAGCTTCTAATCTCCTATTATACCTGTATCAAAAAGGTTTCAGGAAATAATTTGAATAATTTATATCTTTAGAAACACAATACAAATATTTCATGAGTATTTATTAAATAATGCAGCCCAATAAAATTATGTAAATGTTTTAGTCTATTGAAATTCAGGGAGAACAAGGACATCATAGACTGCAGTGCAAGTGGCACATCTGGGCTAGAAGAAGTGCTGAAGCCTGGAGCACTATAATAGGCCCATTAGAAGCAGCTCCAGCCCAGCCTGAAAAAAGAGAATCAGGAACTGCAAATGATGACTTCATGGCTATTTGGATTTCAGTTTACAGCTGCTTTCTGTTCTTTTTCTATGGAAAGATTCTATCTTCTAATTCAGGCCTTTGAGCTGGAAATATGAGAAAGAAGACATCTGAATAACCTCTTACCTGGAAAAAACCAAGAAGTAAAAATAAACTCACCACTTACCTGCCAGCTCTCTTGTTCTCAATTGCTAAACCCTCCTCTTAGGATTTTTATTTATTTATTTATTTGTGTGTGTGTGTGTGTGTGTGTGTGTGTGTTCCCCCTGCCATCCTACCTCATCCCAGAAAGGGTCTGACAGCTTTTAATCTATTCCCTTCCCTCCTGCCCTTCTTCCCATCACCATGACTACAGCAGATTAAATATAACTTTGATAAACACAGTAAATGTTAGCAAAACAAAATCCTTATTATCTGAAAAACTAAGGATTCCTCTAATTTTATATATATATATGTATGTTCTCACACACACACACATAACACCCCATCTATGTTAACTTGTTAGTTAGTTCTTCACAGGTTCAGAATACATCATTTTACTTATTTTGATACAATGTGATTCCAGCATTCTCTACATCTGGGTTTTTCAAACATGGATGACTTTGCTCTCCAGAGGACAAACACCAGCAAGGTCTGGAGACATTTTTGATTGTCATGACTTGGGGTGGGAGGTAGGGAAGCTATTGCTATCTAGTGGGTAGATGTCAGAGATACTGAACATTCTAAACGCACAGGACAGGCCCCTATAGCAAAGAATTGTCTGGCTTAACACAGCAATAATGCTCAAGGTGAGAAACAACATTTATTGTTGTGTGCCATCAAGTTAATTCTCACTCACAGCAACCCTATATGACAGATTAGGACTGTTCCACAGGTTTTCCTAGGCTGTAATCTTTATGGGAGGAGCTCTGGTAGCATAGTGCCTAAGGCACTTGACTGCTAACCAGAAGGCTGGTGGTTCAAACCCACCAGCCACTCCTTGGAAGGAAGGCTGGTCAATCTACTTCCGTAGTGATACTGCCTCGGCAACCCAAGGAGGGGTCACTATGAGTCGGGGCCAACTTGATGGCAAACAACAACAATCTTTATGGGATCACATTGCCTGGTCTTTTTTTTCCACGAAGCCACTGGTAGATTCCAACCACCAACCTTTCAGCTGGCAGCCAACTGCTTAACCATTGCACCATGAAAGCTTCCTACTCCACATATAAATTGGCTAACAAGCCACACTTGAACATTGTGGTGAGGCTTTCTAGCCAGGTGGCATATGAAAACCCCACTGCTACTGGTTATACTCAAACAATGAGGGACACAGCCCTGTCTCTAAAAATGCCCTAATACCTATATGCCTGAATATATGCCTCATTATAGGGGGAGCTCTGGTGGAGTAATGCCTAAGGCATTTGACTGCTAACCAGAAGGCTGGAAGTTCAAGCCTACCAGCAACTCCTTGGGAGGAAGACTGGGTAATCTATTTCCGTAGAGATACTGCCTCGGAAACCCAAGGAGGATTCACTGTGAGTCGGGATTGACTCCATAGCAGTGAGTTGGGTTTGGTTTGGTTGTCTGCAAATATAAAGAGAGCTAAAGCAGAACTCAGAGTTCTTCTAAGTCAATCTTTTCCTCATTTTATAAAGAACACAAGGTCCAGGGACAAAGGACTTGCCTAAGGTCATTCAGCTGCATATAGTTAATCAGCAGCCAACTCAGGGCAAGAACCTAGATCTTCTGATTGGCACGGTCCATGAATTTTAACCACTTTGTTGTAGTTATGTGCCATCGAGTGGGAACCAACTCATAGTGACCCCTCCTTGGGTTTCTGAGGCGGTATCACTATGGAAGTAGATTGCCCAACCTTCCTTCCAGAGAGTGGCTGGTGGGTTTGATCCACCAGCTTTCTGATTAGCAGTCAAGTGCCTTAGGCACTATGCTACTATGTTATGGTAAATTCTGCAAGGATGTGTCATAAAATTAGCAGATCAGTCTGTTACTAAAGAATTTACTAACATAACATAAAAATTCATAGTTGGTATATCAAGGATTTTTATTTATTTTTTTATAGCTTTATTGAGATATAAGGAGCTCTGGTGATGTAGTGGTTAAGGACTTGACTGCTAACCAAAGGCTTGGTAGTTCAAACCCACCAGCTGCTCCACAAAAGAAAGATGGAGCAGTCTGTTTCTGTGAAGATTTTTAGCCTTGGAAACCCGATGCAGGTTGCAATGAGTTGGAATCAATTTGATGGCAGTGAGTTTGGTTTGGTTTTGGTTTTTATTGAGATGTATTTTACATATCATGTAATTCACCATTTAAGGTGCACAGTTCAGTGGTATTCCTAAATTCACAGATTTGTGCAACCATCACCACAATCTAGTTTTAGAACATTTTGAACACACTCATTAGTAGTCACTAACCGTTCCCACTTCCTCCAAGCCCACCCCAGTCTCACAGAACCACTAATCTACTTCCTGTCTTTATGCATTTGTCTATTCTGGACATTTCAATGTGGTTTTTCATTCACTTAGCATAATGTTGTCAAGGTTCACTCATGTTGTAGTATGTTTCAATATTTCATTAAAAAAATTTTTTTATTGTGATTTGGGTACAAATTTATAAAGCAGATTCATTTTCTGAGTCTCACAACCCCCCTGATTACAATCCTAACAATAAAAAGCTCTCCTCCCATCTCTTCCCTGTGACTACCCCATCCCTGTGCCCTTATCTATGCATTTCTGTCTGTTTAGCTTTCCCTCTATGCAAATGCTACCCTTCTGATGTCTCATGGTGGACTGATCTAAGGGGTGCATCTCCCTAGGGTAGGTGGGTGCATTCCTGTGAGGTAGGTGTTCTGTTTGTAGCCCTTTCTACTGTTTGCCTAGAGCTAATCCACAAAAGTGAGTCCGGTTCCAGGTCTGAAGGATAACCCAGGGCCATAATCTTGGGGGTTCCACCAGCCTCTATCCAACCAATAATTCTGGTCATTTTTGTGCTTTTGAATTTTGTTCTACATTTTTCCCTCCCACCATATGCAGGATCTCCAATTTTGATCCCTTTCCAAGTGGTTGGCTTTGGCAGCTGGGCACCATCTAGTTCTTCTGGTCTCAGGGTCCTGAAGGCTGAGGTCTCCTCAATACTTAATTGTTTTACTGCTAATAACAATCCACTGCATGGATAAACTACATTTTTTTAACTACACATCACATGCTGGTCATTTGGGTTGTTTCTGTATTTTGGCTATTACAAATAATGCTCTTTGAATATCTGTGTACAAATTTTTATGTAAACATATGTTTTCATTTTTCTTGGGCATTATTCCTAGGAGTAGAATTGCTACTCATTATGTCAAAGCTTTTTGAATATCTATCTGAGAACTGAAGTAGCTTTTGGAAGAACATTATTGGAAATTTAAAAAAATTTTCTTAAATGTGGACATAGATATAGAGTAACAGAGTAAATACAAATTCTATAAAGCAAGAGCTGCAGATTCTCTCATGTATGCCTTTAAGTGGAACAGGCAATTTGAGTTTTTGAAGACCTGTTATTCAGCTATTAACTATATCATCTATCAAAGCTTTCTAGAAGTAACAGTACTAAATGCAAAATTCTTTTCTCAAAGCTGGTTCCTTCATATGGAAGAATTTGTAATTACCCAGAGAGCAGGTGAAAACAAACATGCCATGGCAATATACGAACAAAGATTAACTGTGCTCTCTGACTCATAAGGTGAAATAGCAATGAACAGTTCGATATAAAATGAGAAGCTGTCATTCTCATCTTCCACAAATGGTGGAAGAATGATAACTACTCTGCCATTTCACTATGATATGTCTCTTATATTGAACAGACTGGATCATCCTCCAAAATATGTACTTGCCTGAACACTGATGATTATAGAATAGAGATGCTCAGGAAAGGGCCCTCAGCCGCCAAAGGCAAATCATTCCCAGGTGAGATTCAGAACCTGGGCTTCTTATGTAAACATGCAAGAAGAGAGCTGGAAGAGACAGCTAGTACAATGGAAGAGCAGTTTCTGGCCAGGTTTATGGCATGCAGGTGACAGAAAAGGGCTTGTGGTGCCAGATTCCAAAAGGTCTGTCTTATGAATGGTACCTACTACATACAGCATGCTGATCCATGATTCCTGGAGCTGGTACATACCATTACATCTAATGAAAAAGCCTTTCCCATTCTTTATCTGACAAACTCCTTCTTGCCTCCTACCCATGTTTCTTTCAAACACCACTTCCCCTCTGAATGTTTCTGTGAGCTCTGAAGGATGGGCGACTAGACCTTGTTTCTAGGTACTACAACTATTGACCGTGCCTCTATCTCCTTTTTTTTAGTTTGAATATATCCTGGGGACAGTTTCCATCAGTCTTTGTAATCCAGAATAGTGTCTGACCCGTTTTTTGAGTTAAGTGCTTACAATTTTTTGTAGGTGAATAGAGGGAAGGAATATATTTTTATCTTAAACTTCATGGTAGATAAGAAATGCCCAAAGTTTTAAAATAATAAATGTAAATTAAAGGCAGATTAAGGCTCAGTAGAGACAATAGTTAAGAAACCATTCCCTAAAGAAGACCTGGGTCATCATCCATCTGGTGACCAGAACAGCAAGTCATGAAATGGAGCCTCATGTGCAAACCACACAGGTCAGATCTTGACTTCAGTTCTGTGGAAGAGTTATTTGATAACTGTAAGATGATTCAGAACTGATATTTCCACATCTTTTTAAGGATATACTGCATTAAAATGCTTTTGACATTCCTGATTCTAGGGATGCTGTTGGAGAATGGGCTGATTTGGCTTGGGGGAACGATATTTTTGGATAATATCAACCTTGTAAATTTCCTTAAGCTTTTAGGAGGTATCATGACCATATTGTTGTTGTTATGTGCCGTCAAGTCGGACCCAACTCATAGCGACCCCTCCTTGGGTTTCTGAGGTAGTTATCACTATGGAAGTAGATTGCTCAATCATAACCATAAGTTGTATTATTTAATTCTATACACAGCATACATATTTTAAACAAAAAAAAGTCTTATTTCAGAAATGAAATTTAGTTTGGGTTCAAAAAGCAGGAGGGAAAAAAACTAGTTTTCAGGACGAAAAAGAAAACTAAGTCAAAAGACTGCCCAAGTCAATTCATTATTGCCTATGGTAAGCTTTTTTCCATTACATTATTATTCAGGATAAACTAAAATTTACTTCATTGCAAAACACAGAATGCCAGAAATAGTACATGAAAGTTTACTTTTCTTCACAAGTCTTTTTAGGTGGTACATAGTATTCTGGAGAGAGTTTGCCTTTAGGATTTTACCCATAGTCAGGGAATTCATTCTTTTCACTGGTATTTCACAGGTGTCATACAGCTCTTCTTACCTTCTACCAATGCTATCCTCTCCTTCCATATGATTCCCTTTACTTTTCCTCCTAAAGAGCCCATCTACTCTTGTAAGTGTACATTTAACTCTCATTACCCTTTTCATAAAGCTGAATACAAAATATTACGATTATTTTGTTTTAATATAGTAGGAAAGGTAAAGAACAGGGATAATAATAATAAAAGGGCCCACATGATGTTTCATCTTGCTGTGTTTATGAGCAATTGTAGGATGATATATGTATTGATCATTTAGATGACTGCAATCTGAATCAACTGTGTATGGACAGATTTTTATGGTTAAATTGAGCTGTCTTTTTTATTAATAGTACTTGCCACATATATATGATCTTTGATAGAAAGTTTAAATCCTATCATTTAGATGGCACAGTCCTGCATTTTGAGACTACAGTTCTGAAAAAGAGCTGATAAAAGGTACAGAGAAGTAACTACACTTATGATAATATCTCATTTGAACAGACAGATGGATGCTGTACCAGGTCATTTCTCACTGTAAGCTGTGAAGAAAGAATTGCTGTGCTGGTTACTTAAAGATCAGGTCCTCCTGTTGACAGGTTGAGAGGAAGTCATTTCTTTACAGGTAAATCAAAGTAGAACTGACAAACATGGGCAGCATTTAAAACAGGGATATCAGACACCAGACATCTGGGTCTCTACTTCTCTTCTCAATTGTACCTCTTTATCTATAGCAAATGCGCTTATCAGTCCTGGCATTTTTTTTCCCCCTTATAAGCCTGGACAAGGAGTCCTGGGTGGTGCAAATAGTTAAATGCTAGGCTACTAACTGAAAAGTTGGCTGTTTAAATCCACTCAGAAGTGCCTTGGAAGAAAAGCCTCACAATCTACTTTGGAAGGATTACAGCCCTTGAAAACTCTATGGAGTACAGTTCTACTCTGAAACACATGAGGGCGTCATGACTCAGAATCTATTCTGTGGCAACTGGTTTGGTTTTTCCCAAGCCCATGCCAAGGATCAGATTCCTTTTCAACACTACTTCAGGCAGTTTCAATTAACTAAAACCAAACCAAACCAAACTCACTGCCGTTGAATCAGATCCAACTCACAGCTACCCCTCCTTGGGTTTCCAAGACAGCATCACTGCAGAAGTAGATTGCCCAACCTTTCTTCCAAGGAGTGGCTGGTGGGTTTGAACCACCAGCCTTCTGGTTAGCAGTCAAATGCCTTAGCCACTATGCTACCAGAGCTCCCATCAATTAACTAGAGTTTATTACCATTGACTAAAAGGGATGTTATCTATAAACTCTTTCTAAAGCCCTGCCTGACTCCTTCAATCCACCCATTTGTTACTGAGGCCTACAATGAGATCCTTTCTATCCTCAAAGTACAGAGTTCTGAATTATGCTACATAATTTTTTTTTTTTGCCTTTTACTTTTCTCCTGGAATCATCAATTAATTGTGGACACTGTCATGGTGAAAATGATGATGATGTTTAGAAATGGCCAATCTGATGGACATATATTAGTGACGGAAGTAGAATGGCTTTATTCTTAAGAGATGCAGCCATGACTAGTAAGGATCCAAGGATTCAATGCATCCTAAGAAGAAAACCTAGAAATAGAAAAGCTTTTTTAGCTCAGTACAGTGCCATGCAAAATTAGTTCCAGAAATGGGTCATAAAGAAAGCAAGTATAAACTCTACAAATATATTGCTTTTTTTTGTTCCAGGACAATGGAGCTCTTCATTTCAACCCCTGTCTGTATTAGTCACAGGAAAATGGAGAGGCAGCAAGATTGTTAGGCAACAGACCCCTGGAATATTCCATAGAACCCTCTCTCTTTTACCCAACACTGGTTTTCAGCAATGAACTCACCTTATTCTGAAATTATTTCGTATACATGAATTATGACATAATATCTTTAGATAACAAACCTAAGATAAATGCATACTATAAACTTTAAATTGGTAGAAATTTCAGTTCATATGAGCTATCTGGGGAAGGTAAAATATCCATGGTGGTGCATCAGTCAAGAAATATTTATAGTTGCTCACCATGTGCCTGCCACTGTTGGGTGCTAGGGACGGGCCCAGTCCTTGACCTCAAGTGCACAGATTGCTCAGTAATGAAAGTTGTGAGTGGTTTGCCCCTTCATAGTACATAATATCTCAAGTTGGTAATGTTTGAATCTTTAGAAATAAGGGAACTACATCTTCTTGAATCACAATGCTGAAAAATTAAAAATCAGTAATAGGAAGATTGTTGTTGTTGTTGTTTGCCGTTGAGTCAGCCCCAACTCAGAGTGACCCCTCCTTGGGTTTCTGAGGCAGTATCACTACAGAAGTAGGATTGCCCAACCTTCCTTCTGAGTAGTGGCTGGTGGGTTTGAACCGCCAGCCTTCTGGTGAGCAGTCAAGTGCCTTAGGCACTATGCTACCAGAGCTCCTAAAATAGGAAGATTAGTGAAAAAAAACACAAATACATGGAAATCAAAAATATACTTCTCAAGAACCACTGGATAACAGAAGAAACAAAGAGTGAAATAAAAAATGACTAGAAACAAATGAGAAAGAAAATACAACATACCAAAACCTTTGGCACACAGTAAAAGCAGTACTCAGAGGTCAATGTATAGTAATTAATGCACATACCAAAAAAGAAGAAAGAACAAATATCAACACCTTCACACAACTACAACAATTAGAAAATGAGCAGTAAAAGAAGCCTATAGTCCTGTAGTTTCTAGAAGAAAACAAATAATAAAGATCAGAGGAGAAATAAATAAAGCTTAAACAGAAAAAATCAAGACTAGAGACTGGTTCTTCAAAAAGATTAATAAAATCAACAAACCACTGTCAAATTTAACTAAGGAAAAGAAAGAGAAACTGCAAATATGAACAATAAATGAAATGGCCAATATCACAACAGAACCAACCTAAACTAACTCAGATTTGAGATAGAAAATTTAAACAGACCTGGAACAAAGGAAAAAATTGAGCTGGTCATAAAAATACTCCCCACAAAAAAACAGTCCTGGCCTACAAGGAAATAGCTCAGAGGGCAAGAATGCATAGGAACGATGGCACAGGGAAAGGTAACCACAGGGAGGAAATGAGAAGAGAGCTGTTACATTGTGGGGATTGTGATCAATGTCATGAAACAAAATGTGTATGAACTGTTATATGGAAAATGAATTTGCTCTGTAAGAAAAAGGCCTGACCCAGACAGCTCCATTGCAGAATTCTAGCAAATATTCAGAAAAGAGCTGACCTAGCCTACTCAACTATTCCAGAACATAGAAAAGGATGGCATACTCTCAAACTCATCCTATGAAGCACACATAACCTGATAGCAAAATCAGGCAAAGACACCACTAAAAAGAAAAATTACAGACCAACATCCCTCACGAATACAGATGCAAAAATCTTCAACAAAATCCTACCCAAGAGAATCTAATACCATATCAAAAAATAATACACCATGACCAAGTGGGATTCCTAACAGGTATGCAAGGATCGTTCAACAGTAGAAAAACAATCAACGTAACTGCGATGTAGTAAACTACCTCGTATGGCTTTTCTAGCCATAAGTCTTTGTAAAGTCCATAGTGGAATTTGCTGTGAGAAACTGAGTAGCTCCTGATTGTTAAAATCACCCACCTGGGGTATTTCTGTTGGGAGCAGCACAAAGTTATGTTCTGGGAAGTTCGCTGTCTCTCAAGTGCTTAGAATTCTGATGTTATGATTGGTTAGTTTGGCCACTCTGCCAGGCTCAAAAGGAGGCCTCCTAGAGGCAGATGAGGTCTCTCTGACTGCTGGCTGAGAAGGACATGCTACTGAAAGAGACACGCGTTCCTGAGAGACATGCACTGCTGGGAAAGAGATGCAAGAGACATGCATTGCTGAGTGAGACATCGAGGGACATGCACTGTTAGGAGACAGACTGTGAGAGACTGTTGGCTGAGAGACGGCAGGCTGAGAGACTGAGCATTTTTCCTGAACTTGAATTGTAGCCTGGTGCTTCCCTAATAAACCCCATAATCTGTGAGTTCTGTGTGGCCACTGCAGTCAATTATCAAACTCAGCAGAAAGGTGGTGGGTGCTGCGGGAGGAACAGTTGGTGTCAGGGTTGGTGAAAGGGCTGGAGGGAGGCAGCATGTCTGGCCTCACAGTAATGGGCCTTGGGCTACTGATAGTGATTCTGTTTTCCTCTTGTGCGGTTAGAGGAGGTAAGAAGATGTGGCCTCCTTGCCCTTTTAGCGGTAACCCATCACATAACAAAAGAAAAGAACCACATGATCATATCAACCGATGCAAAAAAAGCATTTGATAAAATCCAACATCCATTCTTGATTAAAAAAAACTTTCAGCAAATATGAATAGTAGGGAAATTTCTCAACATAGTAAAGGGTATATACACAAAACTAACAGCTAACGATTGTCAATGAAGAGAGACTCAAGGCATTCCTCTTGAGAATGGGAACCAGAGAAGGATGCCCTCTATCACCACTTCTATTCAACACTGTATTAAAAGTCTTAGCCAGGGCAATAAGGCAAGAGAAATGAAAGGTATCCAAATTGGCAAAGAAGAAGTTCAAATATCTCTATTTGCAAATGACATGATCCGATATATGGTAAAATCAAGAGACTGCAAAAAAAAAGCCTGGAACTAATTGAAAGATTCAGAAAAGTGGCAGGATACAAGATCAATATATAAAAATCAGTTGGATTACTCTACATCAATAAATAGATCTCTGAAAAGGAAATAAGGACAACAATAGCTACTAAAAAGTTACAATACTTAGGAATAAATCTTACCAGGGACACAAAAGACCTATGCAAATAAAAATACAAAATATTACTATAAGAAACCTACAAAAAAATGGAAGAACATGCCATGCTCATGGATAGGAAGACTGAACATTGTAAAAACATCAATACTACTCCCAAAGCAATCTATACATTCAATAAAATCCTGATTCAAATTCCATCAACATTCTTTAAGGACATGGAAAAATCAATCACTAATTTTATGTGGCAATGAAAGAGAGCTTGGATGAGCAAAGCACTACTAAAGAAGAAAAACAAAGTAGGTGTCACATTCCTGGATTTTAAAACCAACTATACAGCCACAGTAGTCTAGATAGCCTAGTATTGGTATAACGACAGACATAGACAAGTAGGACAGAATTGAGAATCCAGAAAGAAATCCATCCACCTATAGATAGCTGATCTTTAGCAAAGGGCCAAAACTCATTTAATGGGGAAGAGATAGTCTCTTCAACACATGGTGCCAGCAAAACTGGATATCCATTTGCAGAATAATGAAACAAGATACATACCTTACACCATACACAAAAACGAACTCAAGACAGATCAAAGATTGAAACATAAAACCTAAAACTATAAAGTTCATCAAACATAAAACAGGGGCAAACTGAGGGCCCCCAATTTATGTCATAAATAGACAGACCATCAAGCATAACTTGAAATGCATAAAGAGCAGAAGATAAACCAGATGACTGGGACCTTCTAAAAATTAAAATTCTTATGTGCATCAAAAGACTTCTCCAAAACAGTAAAACAAGAACCCACAGACTGGGAAAAAAAAACAAAACAAAAAACTTGGCAACAACATATCTGACATAGGGCTTATGTCTATAATTTATAGTAAACTTTAACACCAAAAAGACAACCCAATTAAAAAATGGGCAGAAGACATGAACAGACCAAAGAAGATATTCAGGTGGCCAACACCCACATGAAGAAATGCTTGCAATCAGTTGCCACTGGAGAGATGCAAATCAAAACAACAATGAGATATCACCTCACCCCAGCAATAATAGCAAAGTTCAACAAGACAAAAAAACAACAAAGGCTGGCAAGGGTGTGGAGAGACTGAAACTGTCATATACTGCTGGTGGGAATGAAAAATGGTACTACTACTGTGAAAACAATATGGCACTTTCTTCAAAAGTTGGAAATAGAAATATCATTTGATTGATTCAGCAACCCCACTACTAGGAATATATCCTAAAGAGGTGATATCTGGGACATGAATAGATATATATATACCCTTGTTCATTGTAGCACTATTCACAACAGCAAAGAGATGGAAACAACCTAAGTGCCCATCAACAGATGGATGGATAATCAAAAAATGGTACATATACACAGTGGAATACTATGCAACATTAAAGAACAATGAAGAATCAGCATAACATGGATGGACTTGGAAGACATCATGCTGAGTGAAATGAGTTAATCATAGAAAGACAAATATTGTATGAGTTCATTATTATAAAAAGTCAAGGAAAGGTTTACACAGGGAAGAAAAGTATCTTTGTTGGTTAGTAGGGAAGGGAAGTGAGGGGAGGGAAAGTTGTTTGCTAGTTAAGAGACAGATGTTGATTTGGGTAAAGAAAAAGGCAATACAATAACATCGTGTGACCAGGACAGTATCACTAAGGAAAAGGAACACATTGACAGGTGCACAAGAGGTACAGACAATAAAGGTAAATACAATTACATACACAATACTGTAATAGCAAACACTAATCTATGGGTGGATACGTAGGTAGACAGGTAAGAAGATCAGGTATGGGTAGGTAAATGGGAATAAACCCATGAGCATACATAGGTTGGACAGATTATATTGTACATGAATATTGTATGTGCTATAAAAATGCCCATATGCAGTATAGAGCTAACACGGAAAAATGTTAGGATAACTTCTTAGCCACAGCTAAGCATCTTGAAGGAGTGACTCACCGGACATGCAGGCTTGGAATCATGGTTGTGGGGGACATCAAGGTCAACTAGCACAACATAGTACACAAAAACATTGTTCTATCACCTACTTTGACGAGTAGCGACTGGGGTCTTAAAAATTATGAGTGGCCATCTAAGAGGCAACTATTGGTCTCTCTTCATCCAGAGCAGAGTGAAGAAAATCAAAGACGCATGGAAATAATTAGTACAAAGGACTAATGGACTATGAAAACCTCAGCCTATGTGATCCTGAGACCACAAAAACTAGATGGTGCCCAGCTACCACCGCCAACCACTCAGAAAGGAATCAAAATTGGAAATCCTGCATAGAATAGGAGAAAAATGTGGAATAAAATTAAACAAAAAAGACCAGTGTTATTGGTCACATAGAGACTGGTGAAACTCCTGAAACTACTGATTTTATAGTCACCCTTCAGGTCTGGAATTGGACTCACTCCCATGGATAACTTTAAGCCAAACAGCAGACAGGTCTATGAGCTGAACAACTACACCAGAAAGATGTACTCTTTAGAACAATCAACCACAAGAGAACAGAAGGGCTGTGTTTGCACAAGGAGAAAGCCAGGGAGACAGGAATGCATAGGCTGGAAGGACAGAGGGAAAGGGTGATCAAAGGGAAGAAGGAGAGCTGTTACACTGCAGGAATTGTAATGAGTGTCACAAAACAAAATGTGTGTGAAGCACTGAATGTAAAATGTATCTACTTTGTAAAATTTCACCCAAATCACAAGGGAAAAAAAAAGAAATAAGAGAATTCATATATATCCAACTTATTTTCTAGAAATTCTGGTGACACAATTTTTAAGTGCTCTGTTTCTAACAGAAAGGTCAGCATCTAAACCCATTAGAGGCTCCGTCGCAGAAAAGACCTTGTGATCTACTCCAGAACAGATTATAGTTTAGGAAACCCTGTGGGGCCTGGTCTGTCCTCCAGGGTCACTCTGAGTTGGTATCTACTAGATGGCACACAACAACAACCAGGATAGCTGGAATTGAGAATATTAACATTTTCCTGAGCCATAGAAAGAGTGGTGTGGGTCAGAACCAAACTTCCAACTGCCACATGTCAAACACTGTGTTGTGAGTGTCTGCTATATCCTCTACTCCTTTCAGCTCTGAGTCTATGATAATATTTCAACTTTATTGGTACTGGCTTCATTCTATAACCTGGACTATTATTTCAATGGATCAGACCTAAAAGAGGCCTTACAGTACTTTCTAACAGATCTTGGCTCAAGTAATAACTTTTATTTCAAAGGAAACAAAACACCTGTGAAGAAAATTTTTCTCAGATGCAAACTACTGATACTTACCTCATTGTGATAAAGCTTAACTTTAAAAAGAAATTTCCTTATGGCTTCAGTGATTGATAGGAACAGTCTCTCTGGGCACTATTAAAGGAAATCAAAGAATTTTCTGTGATGTTTTTGTCAATAAGCAGAAAAAAGAAAACAGTATTTTTACTGCTATTATCCATAGGCTTAGATAGTTCTAGAAATTAAAATTTGCTATTCTGTATTCTAGAAGCTCTGGTGGCATAGTGCCTAAGGCATTTGACTGCTAACCAGAAGGCTGGTGGTTCAAACCCACAGCCATGCCTCAGAAGGAAGATTGGGCAATCTAATTCTGTAGTGATACCACCTCGGAAACCTAAGGAGGGGTCGCTATGAGTCAGATCTGACTCGACAGCAGTGTTTATTTGGTTTATTCTGTATTCTAAGAATTAAATTTAGATATTGAGGTAAATAATGTTTTTTAGCGAGGTTGCTGCTAACATTGCTATTATTTTTGTTTTCATTTTTCTCTTGAGGATTTGGAAGCAGAATAGACTCACATCATTCCAACTTTCTGACACCTTTACATATTTGAAACTAGAGCATATATGCCATGGAGAAAAACTTCTCAATGTTAGCAATTTGTATTTGTGTTCAATTTCTAGGCTTATATGTATCAGTAGTTTTATCTACCAATACCCAACCCACTGCCTTTGAGTGGGTTTTAACTCATAGTAATCCCACAGCATTTTCAAGGCTGTAAATCTTTAGGAAGCAGACTGCCACATCTTCTTTTTGCCGAGTGGCTGGTGAATGTCAACTACCAGCCTTTTGGTTAACAGCTGAGCACTTTAACAATTGTAACACCAGGGCTACTTTATCTATGTTGCACTTCTTTTTTCCATTAAAAGTAAACAGGGTACTTAATTTGATGCATCTATAAAACACAGGGTCTAAAATGTTGTTGTTGTTGTTGTTGTTATGGGCTGTCAAGTTGGACCCGACTCATAGTGACCCCTCCTTGGGTCTCCGAGGCGCTATCACTATGGAAGATTGCCCCACCTTCCTTCCTCCGAATGGCTGGTGGGTTTGAACTGCCAGCCTTCTGGTTAGCAGTCAAGTGCCTTAGGCACTATGCTTCCAGAGGGTGGCAGATATCAATTCCAGCATTGATTACTGAGGAATGACAGATGACATCCTTCCTGTTCTTTGCTGTTGCTCAGGAGAGCTGAACTATGGCTGGAGATGAGCTTCTGCCCCTTTATTTTCTCTTTCATTCCTTACAATCCTGAACCACATCTGGACAGCTGAGCTTCACCCCCCCAGTCTAATTATAAGCAACTACTGCTGTGGAGTCGGATCTCATAGTGACCCCTCCTTGGGTTTCCGCGGCAGTATGACTACAGAAGCAGATTGCCCAACTTTCCTTCCGAATTATAAGCAAATATCAGAAATTTCAGGTAAAAATCAATTTATTAGTTTAAGACTTTTTCAGTGCCATATTTTTTAGTATTAAACCTATTTAATCTTATAATGTATGAAGGGATGAAGAATTCTATTTAGAGACTTTCGAATAGTGTACCTATAGTAAACACCTAAATAGAGCCACAGAATCATTTTTGATTGTACAAAATCAATGCCATGATACATGCTATTGAAGGGGTGAAAGGGATGGCTAAGTTTATACAGAGTCACTAAGTAATAGATGCCCCTCCTCACTGACCCCAGTGGTCACAGGGCATCCCTGTGACCATATTTTAACATCATAGAGTTCTAAAATCCTGGAATGATTTTCCTGTTGTTACTACCTCCTTCTCCTCAAATCTCTCCATAACATTTCTCCAGGGAGAGAACTTTGACTTATTTGGTTTGTGCCTAGTACAGAGCCTGGAAATGACTGCTGAATAAATGAAAGAAACTTACTTTGATATGACACATATATGGGATAACATACATGGGATAAATATTATTTCAAGATGACAAAATAAGTGAGGCACAAACATTTTCCACTTATTAAACTTTTCCTGATTCAAGTAGAGCACATCTACATTTTATATTGCAAATAAATGTCTGTAGTACTGAAGTTGGTCATTATGACATCCAAAGGTGTGAAAGGTATGAAATGGTATTGTTGCCACCTTTTGAAAGGGAAAGGTCCTCTTCACAGGAGTATCTACCTTATATTTTTGGGAGGGAGAGGATTAACTTGGGAGTCTCAATATAGCAGAAATTAAACTTCGATTTCTCCAACCTATTTCAAAATGATTTGCAAGGAAGTAAGACAGGTTTCTATTTCTCCATAGACCATCTGACCAATTTCTGTTCATATCTATATGGGATAAAATGCAGATTTAAAAGGCAGAATACAAAAATATACAGGCTCAAATTTTAGCTGACCTTGATGAGTTAACAGAACGCTAGAAATCTTTTGCTAAAATTTGATCAGGTATTTCTATATATCCCTTTCTCCCATTAGTTACAGCGTAATGAAATACGCAAAGTGGTTTCAGAGAAAAACCCAATACCAGGAAAAGAATGATCTTACACTACACAGTTTGCACCAATTAATGTTCCCCCAGCAGTGCAGCAGAGTAAAATTCAGTCTACTAATATCACAAAAGCTTCTTTGAAAATACAAGTAAAATGCCACTAATTGAAAATATTTCTATGTCCAAATTAATAAATATACACCAAGAAAGGCAGAGACAAAAATATTCTTTCTAGAACTTGATTTCTGGAACCCAGCTGTCTCTCGTCACAAGTTTTAATTAACATGAACATTATAAGGAAACAAAAAATAACTGTTGACTAAGTACTTCATATTTTCAAAAATAAAACCCACAAATTACTAACATTCCCCATTGTCCCTCCCCCCGCTACGCGCAAACTTCCAAGAATGAGAACAAAACATGAATACATTCTCCCAGCAAAAATGTTACAACACTAGAGCATTTTGCTGTCTCCTTACCTCGAGTGCCGAAAAATGTAGTTGGGCTAGCCGATTTATTTGCTTGCTGCTTGATTATAAAACGGAAGGGACATCTCGCTTGCTCATTTATGGTTTTTTTTTTTTTTTTTTTTTTAAAAAAAAGGAAGCAGCGTGCATCAACCTTGTCTCATCCGCTGGATTGATAACCTGAACCTGGAAAAAGCGCCGCCCGCAAAGTGAGCGCCTGGAGCAGAACTGTCACTGAGTGGCCGCCCCTCCCTTTGGGTGACGCTCCATTTCCCGTTAGACTAAAAGGCAGTTCCGGAGAAGCCTGATTTTGTAGTTTCCAGCCCACCTTCAAAAAACAATCATTCCTTTCCCTATTTCTTCCCCAAGGTAACAACTTTTAATCTTTCACGTGATAGACCACGTGACCTTACCCAAACAATTCCACGGAAAGGCGCCCCCAGGAGTTTGCAAAGACTGTGGGTGCCCAAGAGAGGCCAGCTGGGCTCGCCTCCATGTACTCGGGCCAACGCCGCGTCTCACCCACGTGTTGGCTTCTCCCAGCCCCTGCTGTAGTCGACAATGAGGTTCTGACAAAGAGTTATAGCCGCGACTGCTGCTACAGGGATGACCTGGAAATGAAAGTGATGTGTACGGATTCGAGTTTCTGCGGATTGAGATTGTAGTAGAAGCAATGCATTAACCAAACCTCAATTCAAAACGGCCTTGTAGGAGCTTTAACGGAAATCTTTTCAACACACTCAATATTCTTTCTTTCAAAAGACATTTAATGATTGCATTGACTGGTAGGCCAGGGTCTGACGCTGTTTTCAGAGATGGAGTAGCTTATCAGGCTTTGGTGCCCATCACATCCATCACTCGCACTTCTTCCCACTGGCACAGCAAGAGAACACGTCGCCGCCTGGATTCTTAAACATCAAATGCCGGGGGCAGAGGTAGGGGGTGGTGGCTAAAGCAGACGCGCTGGGTGTTAGCGCATCCGGGAACATTGATGGTAGACGCTCGAGGTGGCCGTGAGCGGGGTCTCAACCTTCCAGCCATCCCAGTCTACAGGCCCGCCACCTCGGATTTTCTTCCTGAGCCAAGGTGGCGGTACTCCACCACAGGTCAACTTCTCAGTAACCAAGGTTAACTGCATGGATCTCCACCAGCCGATTTGGCGCAGGGTCAGCGAAGCTCCTATTCTGGCTTGCCCGTAGGCCCCGCCCACCGCTGTGCAGGTCCCGGCCTCGTCCCGGCCCCGCCCCGGCCCCGCGGCCCCGCCTCCCCACTTTCCAAGTCCCAGGGCGCGTTGCGCGGCCCGGGCCGGAAGTCAGCTAGTTCCTGGGTGTGTGTCTGTGTCTGGAAGCGACGCGCGGTCGGGACTAGCTCTGGGGATTCCCATCTCAGCCGGCACCACTATCACTGTCACCATCACACGGAGCCACTTTTAGTGGGGAGTGGACCCGGCCCATCGCCGGGCAGAGAAGATGTTGCCCCTGTCCATCAAGGACGATGAATACAAACCACCGAAGTTCAATCTGCTCGGCAAGATCTCGGGCTGGTTTAGGTGCGGGGTGCAGTGTTTGCGGGAAGGGGGGTGTCTGGCAGTGGGAAAGAAGGCCCAGACTTAAGGGTGGCGAAAGGCGAGGGAGGGACTGTCAGGACCCCTGTTCCCCTGCGTGAGGAAAGCAGCGTGTGGATTGGGGAGAAATCTTGAAAGGGAGACGCAGTTTCGGGGTCCAGGCTTCCCTTTGATTTTCCCGGTTTTCCCCACTTGTATTATGTCCAGGTCTATCTTGTCGGACAAGACGTCCCGGAACCTGTTTTTCTTCCTGTGCCTGAATCTATCTTTCGCTTTTGTGGAACTGCTCTACGGCATCTGGAGCAACTGGTAACCGACAGGGGAAAATGGTTGGGGCGGAAGCAAGCAGGGGGTGGGGGAGACGAAGCACTATTTGCTTAATGCCACGTAGCTCCTCATCAGGATCTGCAGGTCTTGGCATTGCCACCACCTTTGCTGCTGAATTGCTATCTCATCACCATAGCAATCTGGCATGGCTACTTCTAAGGTCCGGGTCCCATAAGGTGCAGTAGGCCCCCCCCCCCCCCCCGTGAGGCAAAAGTAACAGATCCCTACTTCTTTTGGCGGGTGGACAGTCTTTTACGTCTAACTTTGTACCTCTTAGCCTTGCCCTCTTGGAATTGGGAGAAAGTTGTTCCAGCCCCTCATCTTGAAAGCATGTGGGGGAGTGGCATTTGGATTTGACCCTTAAGATTTGGAGAAGGAGTATGTGAGATAATCTTGATTTGCTGTTAGGTCTTGAAATAAGGAAGGAGTTTATAAAAGGGATGCATAGAGGAATATGTGTGCTTGATTCTCTTCTCTCTTAAGTGCTCAAACTGTCCCAGGATTTTCCTCTGGTGTTGACTAATAAAAATTCCATTTAGTTTTCTAGCAGGCTAAATCTCTTGAGTTGATAATTTTTCGTGTCAGCTTTGGGTCTTTTTTGAAACTGCTTTGGGAAGAGTTATATCCACAGACTTAGGAAAATGAAGTACTATTATTTAGGTATTTGCTCTTGAATAACTTCAGATTTGTGAGATTGTTCACCTAACCACAAGGTCATGACAGCCCTTCTAGGTATACTGGTTTGTCTTTAGATTTCATAATCATATGAGCATCTGATGAAAGCCAACACTCAATTTTGTGTGAAACTTTAGGTGTTCCCTGAGATATATCTTAGACTCAGGTTATCAACCTCTGCTGCCTATGATTTATTTTGTATTAATTAGATAGAGAGCAGGAGAAAGAGGATAAAAGTCAGGAACCCGGACAGAAGAGCAGTTAGCCCCAGGGATACAGGAGAGGAGAGACAATTCAGGGACGCCCGAAGTAGCAAGAGGGAAGAGCAGGAGAAAGGGAATTAAAAGCCAGGAAGCCAGACAGAGGAACAGTCAGCCACAGGAACCCAGGTGGGGGTGATATGAGAGGTCTCCAACAGCAAGACAAACTTGTCAGTCGGTTTATCCTACTGTGGTGACATGTAGACGTGAGTTTTGAGGCTGAGCCTCTGGTGTTTAAAACCCAGCGAAATGCACCTGGTACACAGATAACAGCCCAGCTTATAGACTGAGACAGACTAGGAAGAAGGAAGAGGCTGTCCACTTCTCAAAGAATTGGCCAAGGAAAACCTTATGAATAGCAAAGAAACGCTGTTTGGTACATTACCGC
>NW_006921620.1:16424133-16440098 GCF_000298275.1 Orycteropus afer afer
GGCAGTGTTTCCTTCTGCTGTGGATGGGGTCGCTATGAGTCAGAAACGACTCGACGGCACTTAACAACAACAACAATTAGATAGACCCAGTCTTTCCTTTAAGGTCCATTTTTCAGAGAGAATGGCTGTCTTTGATCTTTACCTTTGTTGAGATTGAGCAGTAACTTCAGTCAAACCTCAGTTTTTGTGATATACGTACTTTTCTAAGAAATTCAATTTAATTCAGCTTTCAATTTAGTTTCATCAGAATACTCAACAGTCAATAGATAGGAAGATTATTGGTCTTGTCATCCCTTACTTGTAAAAGACATTAAAAATTACAAATTTTCTTCATAATGTATGTCAAACATTTTGAATCCTCTAGGAATCAGATATATATCCAAAAGATACCCTACCATACATGAATTTTTTTTTAATCCTGTAGTATGAAAACCTTTCAATGTATTGTACATGTTAAAAGCACTATTTCATACTTTATTTGTTATAAATGTCTTTTTGTCTTCCTAAATGATGCCATAATTTACTGACTGTATCAAAGCTGTGTCTTGGCTTTTATATGGATGTCTTGCTACAGTTACTTTATATCGCAACACATGTTTCACAGAGACCTTCTACTGCATAAATTACTATGTGAAATGTCTTGTTCAGGGGATTCGTATTTGAAATGCCTTGATTACCTCTTTCATGGAAAGTTAGGTGTACGTCCTAGTTCATTGCCTAGTGCAAGAACTATTATCTGGGATCAAAGTGACAAGAACAACTAGAAAAATTAGCTAGGAGCCTTAGGCAATGAGTTTATATTATTATGGGAGGAGCTATTCAGAAATGGAGGGTGAGAATGGTTATACAATTCAAAGAAGGTAATCAGTGTCACTGAAATGTATGTGTAGAAATGGTTGAATTGGTGTTATGTATTGCTTGGTATATTCTCCACAATAGCAACAACAGGTTAGGTACAGTCAGCCCTCCATATCTGCAGGTACTACTGTGCCTGTGGATTTAACCAACCACCAAAAAACCAAAACCAAACTTACTGCTGTCAAGTTGGATTACACTCATAGTGACCCCTCCTTGGGTTTCTGAGGTAGTATCACTACGGAAGTAGATTGCCCAACCTTCCTTCCAAGGAGGAGTGGCTGTTGGGTTTGAACCGCCAGCCTTCTGGTTAGCAGTCAGATGCCTTAGGCACTACACCACCACAGTTCCCATTGAAAATATTTGGGAAAAAAATAAAAAAAGCATTAAGTGCTCAGAGCAGAGCAGTCCTTCAAAGGCAGAGTGGGAGCACAAAGTGCTTTTTACATATCATTTACATTTATTAGGTATTACAATAACCTAGAGATGATTTAGAATATGTGGGAGGATATGTGTAGTTTATATGAAAATGTTGGCGCCATTTTATGTAAGGGACTTGAGCATCTGAAGATTTTGGTATCCTCGCATCCTGGAACCAATCCCTTGTAGTTATCAAGGGATGATTATATATAGTAATCCTTTTAATCTGTAGAGTCTAGTGAGGAAATTACTAAAACCTTCATTTTTCAAGCTATTTGTCAGTATACATTGGTATATAAAGAAATTGTAAGTCGTAGGTGACTTGTTCTTTTGCTCTTTGGCTTTCCACTCCTCTAATTTACTCTTTCTTGTGATGTATATCCCCCAGATTTGAAATCCAGTTCTGAAATAGTGACTATCTACTAGACAGGGATTTGTAATGAATTTGTTTTTCTCATGCCCATGTATGCTAACTTCCCTATCTACAACCTCTTTAACTACTTATTCACGAAAATTAATTTTTATCAGTAGATGGTGGAGTACGTATCTGTTTCCATTGATGCCTTGGCAGATTTAGAAATAACCTGGGCCCTTTTATAATCTGGCCTCCTATATTTTACTTAACTAAGGCACCACAGTTTTTAGTCTCCTTTGTGGCTTGATCAACCATTTCTTTAGGTGACGAGATTATCTTTTTCTGTAGACTCAAAGTTTTTTGAGTAAATTTCCCCCCTAGACCCATTCTCTATGTCATAGTCATTTCTAGGTTCATTGTTATTCTGTAAAAATTTAAGTTTCAAGATGTTAGGAACATACCAATATCTTTTTTTACCTACTATAGGATTAAAAGATGGATAAAACACATGCTTGTTGATAGAAGAGAAGAAGTTGGTCTAGTTGCAACAAATGTTATCTTCCACTGGTGGCTCTTCAGAGCCTTCATTTTAAAGGACGGATTTAATTATGTTGTGTTGTTGTTATTAGGTGCCATCGAGTCATCTCCAACTCATAGTGACCCTATATGCAGCAGAACGAAACACTGCCTGGTCCTGTGGCAGCTCCACAATCCTTTCTATACCTGAGTCCATTGTTGTAGCCACTGTGTCAGTCCTCCTTATTGAGGGCCTTCCCCTTTTTTGTTGACCCTCCACTTTACCAAGCATGTTGTCCTTCTCCAGGGAATGGTCTTTTCTGACAACATGACTGAAGTAGGTGAGACGAAGTCTGGCCATTCTCATTTCCAAGGAGAACTCCTGTTGCACTTCATCTAGGACAGATTTGTTAGTCTTTTTAGCAGTCCATGGTACTTTCAGCATTTTTCGCCAACACCACAACTCAAAAGCATCAACTCTTCTTTGGTCTTCCTTATTGTCCTTATTGTCCAACTCTCATATGCATATGAGGTAATTGAAAATACCATGGCTTGTGTCAGGTGTACCTTAGTCTTCAAGGAGACATCTTTGCTCTTCAGCACTTGAAAGAGGTCTTTTGTAGCACATTTGTCCAGTACCATATGTTGTCTATCTTGAATTAGAGTATCACAGGTTGTTAATGATTCTTCCTCCAATCCCGATGTCCCATTCTTCATATAGTCCAGCTTTTTGGATTATTTGCTCAGCATGTATATTGAATAAGTATGGTGAAAGGATGCAACCCTGATGCACTCCCTTCTTGATTTTAAACCATGCAGTGTCCCCTTGTTCTGTTCGAATGACTGACTGCCTCCTGGTCTTTGTATAGTTCCTCATGAGCACAATTAAGTGTTCTGGAATTCCCATTCTTTTAAATGTTATCCATAATTTGTTATGGTCCACACAATTGAATGCTTTTGTGTAGTCAATAAAGCACAAGTTAACATCTTTCTGGTATTCTTTGCTTTGAGCCAGGATTCATCTGACATCAGCGATGATAACCCTCGTTCCGTTTCCTCTTCTGGATCCAGCTTGCATCTCTGGAAGTTCTCTGTCAGTATACTGCTGCAACCATTTTTGAATTATCTTCAGTAAGATTTTACTTCCATGCAATATTAATGATGCTGGTCTGTAATTTCCACATTGTGTGGGATCATCTTTCTTTGGAATGGGTACAAATATGGATCTCTTCCAGTCATGTGGCCAGGTAGCTGTCTTCCAGATCTCTTGGTATAGCCTAGTGAGTGCCTCCAGTGCAGTATCTGTTTATTGAAACATCTGAATGGGTATTCCATCAGTTCCTGGAGGCTTGTTTTTCACCACTTATTCAGTGCAACCTCGACTTCTTCCTTTAACACCATTTGTTCTTGATCATATGCCACCTCCCAAAATGGATGAACGTCAACCAATTCTTTTTGGTACAGTGATTCTGTGTATTCTTTCCATCTTCTTTTGATGTTTCCTGCATCATTCAGTTTTACCCATAGAATCTTTCAGTATTACAACTTGAGGCTTAGATTTTTTCTTCGGTTTTTTCAGCTTAAGAAATGCTGAGTGTGTTCTTCTTTTTTTGGCTTTCCAACTCTAAGTCTGCACATTTCATTATGATAATTGACTTTGTCTTCTTAAGCTGCCCTTTGAAATCTTCTGTTCAGCTCTTTTATCTTGTCATTTCTTCTGTTTGCTTTAGCCACTTTATTCATGGGCAAGTTTCAGAATCTCTTGTGACATCCATTTTGGTCTTTTCTTCCTTTCTTGTCTTTTTAATGACCTTCTGCTTTCTTTGTGGATGATGTTCTTGATATTCCACAATTCTCCTGGTTTTTGGTCATTGATGTTCAGTGCATCGAATTGATTCTTTAGATGGTCTCTAAATTCAGGAGGAATATATTCAAGGTTATATTTTGGCTCCTGTGGACATGTTTTAATTGTCTTCAACTTCAACTTGAACTTGCATATGAGTAGTTGATGGTCTGTTCCACAGTCAGCTCCTTGTCTTTTTTTTTTTTTTTTTTTAATTTATATTGTGATTTGGGTGAAAGTTTACTGAGCAAATTCACTTTCTATGCAGCAGCTCACATGCACTTTGTCTCATGACATTGACTTCAATTTCCCATAGTGCAACAGCTCCCCTCCCCTTTCCTCCCCATAGTTACCTCTTCCCTGTGTCCTTCCAACCTATGCACTCATGTTCCCTGAGCTGTCTTCCTGTGCATACACTGCCCTTCTATTCGCCCATGATTGATCTTTCCAAGGATTTTATCTATGTAATATAAATGTTCAGCTCATATGCTTGTCTTTTGTTTCGCTGGAAGCTACAGGAGTGGGTTCAGTTCCAAACCTGAAGGGAAGCTAGGGGTCATAGTCTCAGTGGTTCCAACAGGGTCTATCAGATCAGCAAACCTGGTCCCTTTTTTTTTTTTTTTTAATCATTTTGAGTTTTGTTCCACATTGTTCTCCCACTTTATCCAGGATCTTCTACATAGATTGCCCTCCGAGTGGTGGATAGTAGTAGCCGGGCACCATCTAATTCTTTTGGTTTCCTAGTCATATGGGCTGAGGATTGCATAGTGTATCAGTTGCTTGGACTGATTGTTTCCATGTGTCTTTGGTTTTCTTCATTCTTTTTTGTTTTGGATGAGGAGAAACCGATTGTTGCATCTAGATGGCTGCTTGCAAGCTTTTAAGATCCCGGTCATTACTCGACAAAGTAGAATGTAGAACATTGTTTTTTGTGAAGTATGTTATGCCAGTTGAGCTTGGTGTCCCCTGCAACTATGGTCCTGAGCCCAAAGGTCCAATTACTTGCTCACTGTGGGTAGTTGCCTGTGTCCTGGACTTGTTTTTACTGATGATATTGAGCATCTCCACTGCCTCTTCCCACAAATGTAGTTGATTTGATTCCTGTGTATTCTGCCTGGTGAGGTCCATGCGTATAGCCCCCAGTTATGTTGAAAAAAAGTATTTGCTGTGAATAAGTCATTGGTCTTTTAGAATTCCATCATACCGTCTTTGTTATTGTTTCTTTCACCAGGGCCCTATTTTCCAGTGACTGATGCTGCTTCTTTGTTTCCAACTTTTGCATTCCAGTCACCACTAATTATCAATAAATCTTGATTGCATGTTCAATCAGTTTCAGACTGGTAAAAATCTTCAGTTTCTTTTGGCTTTAGTAGTTGTTGTGTAAATTTGATTAACAGTATTATTAATCCTGTGACTTCCAGCCAAACAGTAAACAGGTACATAAGGTGCACATTTATACCAGGTAGGTACACTCCCTGGAAAAAATCAACCATGGGAGATCAGAAGGGCAGTATTTGCACACAGAAATAGTTCAGAGGGCAGGAATGCATAGGAAGGAAGGATACATAGAAGAGGCAAACACAGGGAGGAAGTGGGAAGAGAGTTGTTAAATTATGGGGATCACAATCAGTGTCATGAAACAAAATGTATATGAACTGTTGTATGGAAAATGAATTTGCTCTGTAAACTTTCCACCCAAATCACAATTTAAAAAAAAAGGGAAAGAAAGTGGTATAAAACATTTTAGTTGGCCCCAAAACTTTACGCAGTGGAAATGGAGGGGAGAGATGAGGAGAGTTTTGGGTATGTTGAGATATTAAAAGCTCCATCTTATCCTTCTCCCTCACCCATTCCAAATCCAAACATTTCCAGATAAGTACCTGGCCGTAATAAGGAGCTTAATACTCCATTAAAGCAAGTATCGTGGGCTTTTTTATTGTCCTGAATATCTTTTTCTATTGTTAACCCCACCCAGAAGTTCCATTCCTTTTTTTCCTTTATACGACTTTCCATATTTGATTCTAGATTCCCTTGGTGTCTTTGGTGTAGCAAGAAACTCACATGTAATTTCTATCCATGGAGTATAGTAAAAAAGGATTTAGGCATAGCTTTATGTAAATATAGCTGTTTAGGAACACAGTTGGTGAGGTTAATTATTTTGGTGATTAAAATCTAAAATCCTCTTAAGTGTTGGACCCTTAACAAAGTGAAATAATTTTCTTTTAGGTGTGTGACACTAGACTTTTGGAGGCTGACTTTTTAAAATATATTGTAAGGCTTTTGAGGTTCTACTTTCTACTCATCTTCCTTCTATCCAAAGAGTCATGAAAGCACCCTTGATGGCAGCACAAACTGAGAAAATCAGTAGCATTCATCCATTGTGTTAACTCTTGGTACCTTCTCTTTATAGCACATCTCCCATTGAGTTACTATTGTGTGTCTGTCTCTGACTGAGATCCCCTTAAAGGTAGGAATCATAACAGGTTTATAAATCTAATGTAATGCCTAGTTTATAATAAGTGCTTAGTAAACATTTGAATTGAACTGAACTGAACTGAATTGGATTGGAACATAATACCATAGGAAAAGGGGCTTTTTGAGTTGTTTTGAAAAAAGAAAAGTGGTATAAAGTGGTCTTCCTTGTAGGCATGTGGTTATTATCATATAATTGACAGCACTGTACTTCAGAATAGATCTTGAAATGTTCTTTTTGATGAGGAATACTATGCTATTCTTCAGTTTGTCATTCCTGGTATAGTAGACCATATGATTGTCTGATTCAAAATGGGTAGTACCAGTCCATTTCAGCTTACTAATACTTAGGATATCTATCTTTATGTATTCCATTTCATTTTTGACAACTTCCAGTTTTCCTAGATTCATACTTCATATGTTTCATATTCTGATTATTAATGAATATTTTGCAGCTGATTCTTCTCATTTTGAGTCATGCCACATCTCCTGAAAACTTGACTCCATCCACATCATTAAGGTTGACTCTAACTTGAGGAGGAAGCTCTTATCAGTTGGTATTTTGAGTACCTTCCAACTTGAGGGGCTCATCTTCCAGCACTGTATCAGACAGAGTTTCAAGGCTATTCATGAAGTTTTCCAATAATAGACAGTGTTTCCCTGCTATTCATAAGGTTCTTTCTTGGTGGTCAGTTTTTTCTAGAAGTGGATGATCCTGTCCTTCTTCCCAGTCTGTCTTAGCCTAGAACTTCCAGTGAAACCTGTCCAGCATGAGTGACCCTGCTGGTGTTTGAAATACTGTTGGCATAGCTTTCAGCCTCACAGCAACATGTAAGCCACCACAAACTGTCAGATGAGTATTGCTGAGGGTGCAGTGGTAGAATTCTTGCCTTCCACAGGAGAGGCCTGAGTTTGATACCCAGCCAGTGCACCTCAAGCTCAGCCACCACCTGTCTGTGGAGGTTTGAATATTGCTGTGGTGCTTAGTGGGTTTCAGTGGAGAGCTTTCAGAGTAGGGCAGACTAGGAAAAAGGTCTGGTGATCTACTTCTGACAATTAGTTAGTGGGAATTCTCTGGATCACTGTGGTCCAGTCTGCAGCCAGTCATGAGGATGGGGCAGTGCTTGGCATCATTTGGTCTGTTGTGCATGGGCTCACCCTGAGTTGGGGGCCTACTTGACTGCAGCTAACAGTCTCAACAACAGGGTTCACTTGGTTTTCAAGTTCAAGAACAATCTTTTAAAAAAAAGGTTACTTAGCAAGCTAAAAGTTTATTTCCATCATGGCCTTTAGAGTTTCAGCTATCCCTGCCATCAGAATATCCAGAATAGAGAGAAAAAAAGGAAAGATTGTGCATGATATCTTTATCTGTACATTAACACACAGCACTTTATGTACAATGACTAGAACTTTATCGCATGATCATGCCTGCTTGCAAATGTGATCTTTGTGCTAGGCAGCTGTGTATTCAGCTAATAGTCAAAGATTCTTTCTTTTCCTAAGGGTGAAAAGGAATATGTGGATAGTGTAGGCTCAAGAAATTGGACTGGAGAGAGATACAAGTTAACCTGATGATTTGTATAGATGGAAAACAGAGATTCAGAGTATTTTATTTCCCAAAGTAACAGTGCAGCCTAGAAGTACTTCTTTTGCCCAAGTTTTTTTTTTTTTTTCCCCTCAACACACTGATTTTTTTTTTTTATGGTATCTCAATATAACTTGCTTTGCTGTTTTTATATTCTTAATGTTTTATGCTTAGTTCACTGTCTATTAAAAAAATATAATTGCGATAATTTTTTTTTTTAACCAAAACATTTACAACCTTAGACATAGAAGGAATTCAGCTAATTCTAAAGGTAAATTTTCTGTATTAGCAAAGTAAAGATTGGTTCAGGGAAGTATTTTAGGCAATGTCAGACATTGGTTTGGTCCTTGTCTGGACATTGATTTCTATATGATATGTCATAGCAAGTGTTTGTGAAGTAATTCTTTGATAAAGGAAAATACATCCATTAGTCACATATTTTTCTTTTGAGTTAATAGTTTTATGTGTCATAATCTTTTGTCAACTTTTTGCTTCTCAAAAGGCAACATTACTTACCAGTTATGGTAATGCTTTTGCTTTCATATAGTTTTATTTTTCACTTTATAAACTTAAATAAATGCTGCATTTGGCTGGAGATTTAACATACAAATAAATATAATGGGATGTAGTATAGTTGGGCAGGAGCTCTGGTAGCATAGTGGCTAAAGCACTTGACTGCTAACCAGAAGGCTGGCGGTTCAAACCCACCGGCCACTCCTCGGAAGGAAGGTTGGGCAATCCTACTTCCGTAGTGATACTGCCTCGGAAACCCAAGGAGGGGTCGCTATGAGTCAGGGCCGACTCGATGGCACATAACAACAGCAACAACAGTATAGTTGGGCAGTCTACTTCTGTAGTGATAACTGCCCTGGAAACTCAAGGGGGGGTCACTATGAGTAGGGTCCGACTTGATGGCACATAACAACAAACAATAACAAGTATAGTTGTGGGTCTTTAGTACAACTCTCATTAGTTTAATATGATTATTAATATTGATAGTCATTGGTTTCATTTCCCTTCTCTAACTCATGGAAAACTCCTGGTAAGAGGTTTGTAAATTATGATTATCCCTTAACTTCAATTTTGAATTGATGTTTTAACAACCAATATAAATAATGTAGTTATCTAAGTTATCAGTAGATCTTTTTTCAATTTTATTTTATGGGAAATTTTAAGCATATATAAAAGCAGAGAGAATAGTTCAGTGGTCCTCATGCTCCATCACTCAACTTTAACATTTATCAGCACATGGTCTATTGTTTTTTTTTTTTTTTTTTTGAATCTGTTATCCCTGTCCCACCACTAGATTATTTTATTGCAGATGCCAGATAGCATATAATTTCTTTCATAAATACTTCAGTAAGATAAGAGCTTCCCTTTTAATCTAACTCAACACTGTTATAACCTATACATTTTTAATAATTTATCAATATCAAATATTCTGAGTGTTCAGACATCCCTTATTTTCTGATTAATTACTTTTGCAGTTGATTTATAGATCGGAATTCAAACAAAGCCCACACAAAGCATTTGGTTGATAGTAGTTTCTCTTAATTTGCAGATTGTCCTTCTCCCTTTCTTTGTTTTTCATCTTCAATAGACTTGCAGGAATATCTGCTTTAAAAAGATTCTTTTGCCATTCTGTTCACATTTATTAAAATTGTTTTTCAATGTTCAGGTTTCTCCTTTATATTCTAAGAAGTTTTGCTTATTAAAATGTCTTTAAAAGTTAGTTACTTTTTTAAAAAAAGTTTAATAATACTAAGAGGAAAGGGTCAGTGTTTAAAGTAGGAACGTAAAATAATTATGAAGCATTTAGCAACTACATTTTTTATATCATGATTTCCTGAAGTCACCTTTGGTATATAAATCATATAACCTTAAATATTCCCTATGTAACCTTTATTTTATGTGGAAGTTTATTCTGTATAATTTAAGTAGTAATTCATGATCAGAAACATTTACTAATAATTGGATATGAGCAATAAAATTGACAGTTCTCTTGAGCATATGGTAGGTAAGTAGAGAACTAGAAGTAGACTGTTCTCAAGAATTTGTCACTCTTGTCTCAGCTAAGTAATTTTCAAATCATGATAATCAGGTTAACTGAAAATTCAGGTCTCAGACTGCAGTGCTTTGAGAGAACATGGTGTTCTTTCATCTCAGGAAAGAGTAGATTTTCAGGTACATTACATTTTAGTAAACACTAAAAATAAAACAGCATTCTAATGATAATTAAATACATTTAAAATATAAATAAAATTAAAATCTCATTTTGAGGAGTATTAAAATTGCTATGTTACAGCTATGCCTTTTTAATATGGAACATGGTTTTCCAAATTTTTTGCCATTAAGGCAGTGCTTGGTGTCTATTGGATGTATGTAAAGTAAACTTGTTTATCAAGAATAGTGTTTTACTAAATTTTTGTGTGTATCAATAAATTGGTAAATGTATTTATTTGGAATGAATATGTTACCTTCTAAAACAAATGCACAATCATTTAAAGTAAATGTCATAACATTTAATAGAACCTTTAAGAAATAAAAGCATTAAAAACCTTACATAGGGAGGAAAAAAAATGTATTAAATATGTAGACTATTGTAGTTACTAAAATTGACTTTTAAGTTTAGTTATACAATATCAGAAAGTTAAAGCAAGAAGGGAACAGGTTGGATAAAAATTGTATAAATATTGTCATATTTAACCACAATAACACAATTATCATTTTATCAAAGTAAAACCAAACCCTTTGCCATTGAGTCGATTCTGACTCCTCCTAATGATCCTGTGGGACAGAGTAGAACTGCCCCATAGGTAAGGCTGTAATCTCTACAGAAGTTGACACTCGTCTCTTGCCCACGGAGTGGTTGGTGGGTTTGAATCCCCCACCCTCTGTTTCGCACCTGAGCACTTAACCACTGAGCCACTGTCAGCATAAACCAAAAACCAAACTCAATGCCGCTGATTCAGATCCGACTCATAGCGACCCCGCCTTGGGTTTCCGAGGTGGCATCACTATGGAAGTAGATTGTTCAGTCTTCCTTCCAAGGAGTTGCTGGTGGGTTTGAACCGCCAGCCTTCTGGTTAACAGTCAAATGCCTTAAGCACTATGCCACCAGAGAGCTCCCACCATTAGCATAGATGCATGGTTTTCTGAAACCAAATTTTGAAAGGAGTTTTACTATATTTCTTCACTGGAGAATAGAAAACAAATAGACAATGTCTTTATTAGTGGTTTTGTAACACATATAGAGAAATTCTTGAAATGAATTCATTGTTTCATATCTTAAAATATAATAAAGTTAAATCACTGTTTTCAGTGTTACATAGCTGTAAAGGCCCAACAGTATAGATTTCTGGTTATCTAAGTATCCAAAATGCTTCAAGTATAAACTGTAAGAGAATGGCACGAACAACATGCCTTTTAGCTTGTCTTCCTCATATATCAGTGTTCTCATTTGGCTTTTCCATTAATTTATTCATTATTGTTTTCCTGAGTTGGGTATTAGATGAGATAATTTAAGTACTGCCTTTTTTTAAATCTTCTGAAGCATCTATGTTTGATTAAAATTTACAAAGTTCATGATAAAATTTAAGACATTTTTCAAAATATTTTGTAATGACTTGGGAGAGATTTCTAACTTACGGTGCTTTCTCATATGGACAGGTAATGTGTTTTGAGTTTTGTTTATAATTTTACAATTATTTCAAATTTTGTTTGTGTGTCAGTTATGAATAATTTCTATTGACTTCTCTTTAAGTCCACTGATTTCTTTCGTCAGTTTTGTCTGATCTGTTCATGGTTCATGAGCCAAATTGGCCTGCAACCTACTTTTGTAAATAGTTTCACTGGCATACCGTTATGCTGATTTGTTGACATATTGTCTGTAGCTGCTTCTGTACTACAGCAGGAAAGTGGAGCAGTTGTGACAGCTATCTTATGCCCTTAAAAGCATCTGAAAAAATTCTTCATTACTGATGTCTAGTTGTTTGTTTCTAGCATTTCTGTTGTCTCTTTTCCATTTATCTGATGAAATTTCCTATTGGTCCATGAATTTGATCCACTTTTCTATAGAATCTTTAACATATTAATCATAGTTATGATGGTTTCAATATTTGGACTATTTCTTTGTTTGATTCTATTGATTGCTTTATCTCTTGATATGTTATTTTTCTTTTTTTGTTTGTGTTGAAAGTTTTGAGCAAATGCTGGAGAATGAAAAAGAGCAGTGTCTATTGGGGTAAATAGTATTTATGACCAGAGGTGGGTGAGCTTGGGTAGGAACATATTTCCTTTGCTCTTTCAGTGATACATAGTAGAACATCTGTGTTTTATCGGTTCAGGATCCTGTGCCCAGGAGGGTTTCTTGCCCCTGCCTTAGTGGCTTTATATTTTATTTCTATAGTGGTTACTCTTGGGTTTGTAATATGAATCTACCTTATCATAAACAGTAACATTACTTGATGTATCATGTGAGAACCTTACAACAATATACTTCCATTTTCCTCTTCCATCATTTATGCTATTACAGGCAGACCTTGGATTATGAATGTCTGACGTACAGACAACTTCTTCTTATCTTTCGAACTGCTTCTATCATGGCCAACACAGGGAAATGGGAATAGACCCAAAGTTTTACAATTTGGTGGTTTCAGCTTGGTATCTGGAATGGAAAAATTACAGGTAGAATCCCTGGAATGTGAGACTCAGATGTGTAGTGTGCCCTTTATGGAGCCTGATACATGAGATTGGGTTAGTGACAGAACTGTAGGAGAGAGAAACTTTCAGAGTGGTGTAGTCAACTGCCATGTTTGAGCTGGGTGCCCCTATCTTTGAGTTGGGCAGCACTTAAAATCCGAGGGCAAGAGATTTGGTTGCTATGTATACTGCTCTCCTCTAAGAGGAAGATTAAATAGCAATGCTTCAACCCATAATTTTTCCCATTCCACTTTAAAAATTATAGTCTGTTCCAGTGATGCTTCCTCAGTTATGACTGAACCCAACAGAACTGGTCTGTAGCCCTGGCAAATTCTTAAAGACACAGTTAGAAATGGATCTCCTTTGTAACCTGGAACTGTGTGTATTGTTATATATTTTATTGTTACATATGTTATAAATCCCATAATACATTGTTGTCATCTTTGCTTTCTACTGGGGGTTAACAGTCATCTATAGAAAGCTAACAATGAAACTCAATGCCATTGAGTTGATTTTGGCTTATAGTAACCTTATAGGACAGAGTAGATTTCCAAGGCTATAAAAATCTTTTTGGAAGGAGACTGCCTTATCTTTCTCCCATGGAGCTGCTGGTGGGTTTGAACTGCCAGCCTTTTGTTTAGTAGCAAGTTCTTTAGCCACACTGTCCCAGTAGAGTTCCTTAATCTTATGTAAACAGCAGTTAATAAAAAAGGCTTTAAAGGCTTTAAGTGCCATAAAGTATATTACACTACTCTACTTTGGTGGTGTAGCATGGAAATAGCCATAGACAATATATAAACAAATCAGCATAAAAACTGTGTCCCTGTGAAACTGTTTACAAACAGGAAGCAGGTCAGTTTGCCTCATGAGCCGTAGCTTGCCAACCTCTGCTTTAGACAATTAATGATTGCTATTTTTAAAACAGTTTTATTGAGTTAAAATTCATAAACTATACATTTCATCCATTTAAAGGGTTCGGCTCTTTGGCTCTGTCTGTGAATTTACCTATTCTAGACATTTCATATGAATGGAATCACACAGTATTGTGATACTTTATGACTGATTTCTTCTACTTGGCTTAATATTTTTAAGGTTCATCTATCTTGTAGCACATATCAGTACTTTGTTTCTTTTTATTACTAAGTAATATTCTAGCAGTTTATGAGGGTTCTAAACTCTCTACATCCTTGGCAACACTTGTTTTATGTCTTTTTGATTATAGCCTCTCTATTGGGTGTGAAAGGAGCCCAGATGGCCCAGTGGTTAAAGTGCTCGACTGCTGACCAAAAGTACAGTGGTTCAAATCCACCAGCTGCTCTGCGGGAGAAAGATGTGGCAGTTTGCTCTGGAAAGATTATTGCCTTGGAAACCCTATGGGTCAGTTGTACCCTGTTTTGTAGGGACACTATAAGTTAAAAATGACTCAGTAGCAATGTTTTTTTTGCATTTCTTAATTTGCATTTCTCTGATGATTAATGATATTGGAGAAATGTTCATTCAGATCCTTGGCTCTTTACATTACCTTTTTTTAAGTGGCAAGAGTTCTTTATCTAGTCTAGATACAAGCTTTGTATCAGATAGATGATTGGCAGATATTTTCTCATATCCTTTGTGTTGTTTTCACTTTCTTGAAACTGTTACTTGAAGGACGAAACTTGAAGTTTTGATGTGTAATTTGTCTAGTTTTTCTTTTGTTCTTTGTGCTTTTGGTGGCATATCTAAGAAATGATTGCCTAACCAAAGGTCATAAATACTTACTGTGTTTTCTTCTAAGAATTTCATAGTTTGTGTTTAAGTCTGTGATCCATTTTAAGTTAATTTTTTGGTATGGTGTAAGGTAAGTGTTCAAATAATGTTTTGTATGTGGTTACCCAGGATCATTTCTTGAAAAGCTTTTTTTCTCTATTGAATTGCCTTGGCACTATAGTTGAAATCAGTTGACTATAAATGTGAGGGTTTATTTCTGGATTCGCAGTTCTATTTCATTGATGTACATGTCTGTCAGTACTGTGCTGTCTTGAATAATGTAGCTGTGTTGTACTGAATGACTTAATATGGCTCTTCCAGCTCTGGTCTTTGTAACTTCCATTGGATGATGACTGGGTGGAACTAGGCAAATGTGAGCTATATGTGGCCCACCAAGGGAAATGGATAGCTTGAGAGTAATGTAAATAAAGTACATGGCATTCTTATGGGGTTGGGACTATGCAAATAATGTGTGTGGAACCCTAACATGAAAATTAGTCAGTTTTGCTGTTCTGCTGGGCTTAAAATGAGCCATCCCAGAGGCAGAAAGGGGGATCTCATTACCATCAAGACAGAAGCAGCAGGGACTAGGCAGAAGGACTGCACAGACCCTCTTCAACAAAGAAAAGGGAAACCAATTAACACAGACACAGAAGATGATCTTGGACCTCTGAGCCTTGAAGGAAAGGATACAAAAGTGGACTAAACCCCAACTAGCAGAAGAATTTGTGTGAAAATATCAAAAAAGGAGACACATGGAGCTGTGGTCTGGCAGTGACCTGAGCGACCCTGACGGCACAGACGGCTTGGAGATTCCCGAGTGGTGGTAGGACCTAAGAATTAACCTAAAAATCACCCTGCTAGCCAGGGATTGCACGGAGGACTGTGTATGATGGCTGGGGAACAAACGGAGAAGGTGAAGAGAAAGGTGGGTTGAGCTGTGGACTTTTGCCGATCTGGAGAGCGCCACCATTTTGTAGGTTTAAAAAGCGGCTTGACTATTTTGGATATTTAAAGAGACAGTGCTCTGGCAGATTCCTGTGGTGGTAGGACTTAAGAATTAACCTAAAAATCCCCCTGCTAGCCAGGGACTGCATGGTGGCTGGGGAATAAACGGAGAAGGTGAAGAGAAAGGTGGGCTGAGCTGTGGACTTTTGCTGGTCCGGAGAGCACCGCCATTTTGAAGGTTTAAAAAGCGGCTTGACTATTTTGGATATTCAAAGAGACAGCGCTCTCGCAGATTTCTGGGACTTAAGAACACGTTCTGCTTTCCAGCAACCCCAAGGACACTTGGGGCCTGCAGGACTGAAAAGGTACGACATTCTTCTTGTTACTACACCCTACACCTGCTTGGTGAACGGAGGTGTGGCCATCCCCACTCCCACCTACCTTCTGGGCCCACAGGAACTCCATCACAGTCTGTGTGCTCAGATAGAGCCTGGGTGCCCTACCCAGTCCTCCACCGATTTTTT
>NW_006921620.1:16443018-16445068 GCF_000298275.1 Orycteropus afer afer
AGAGTATGGAGGGATGGTCACTGGGAAGAGGTAACTATGGGGACAAAGTGGGAGGGGAGCTGTTGCATTGTGGTAAACTGTGGTCAATGACATGAGATAAAGTATATGTGAACTGCTGTATGGAAAGTGAATTTGCTCTGTAAATCTTCACCCAAATCACAATAAATAAAAATAAAAAATAAAAATAAAAGAGACAAGCAGCAGCAGTAGGAGTGGAGCATGTCCTTATACCAGAGATCCCTGCACTGGACCTCTTTGGCAGAGAGACAGTGGCAGCAGAGGCTGCAGAACTAAGGACAAAAGACTGGTTTGAGACAGAATGACAGGCTTGCCAGCCCATAAAGTGAGAATGCTGAGTGCCTTTAGGCAGGAATCTTGCTGGCAGAGTCAGGTATACCTATCAGAAGAGCTAAAAGAGTTTTGTAACAGTTGTCCCAGCAGGGGAGAGGCCAGGCCAGAAGGCTCAGGGCCGAGGAGAGGCACACTTGTAGGCATGGTTGTGAGGAGGGCTGTCCTGATCGAAGGATTTGTATCCTGAGTGTTTCTGAACCTGAATTGCAACCTGTTACTTCCCTAATAAACCCCATAATCATGAGTGTTGTCTGTGAATTGTGTGGCCTTTGCAATGAATTATTGAACCCAGCAGAAAAGTGCTATGGAAGGTATGGTTGGTGTCAGAATTGGCAAAAAGGTTGGAGGATGGCAGCGTGTCTGACCTCTGCCTCATAGGAATCAGCCTTGGGCTGTGATGTTTTGGATCATTTTTCGCCCTTGTGAAATTAGAGGAAGTCAGAAGATGACGTTGCCTCCATGCCCTTTTTGAATTATTTGGAGTAAGCTGAAATTGAGAAGTGTGAGATCTCCAACTTTATTCTTTTTCAAGATTGTTTTGGCTATTAGGAGTCCCTTGCATTTCTACATGAACTTTAGGATCTGTGTGAATTTATCTAAAACTCTCAGTTGAGAGTTTGGTAAGGATTGTCCTGAATCTGCAGATCAATTTGGGGAATAGTGCCATCTTAGCAATGCTCCCACTCCTCACTTATCAACATTTTAGGTTCCAAAGACCAGCTCATTAATGCAAAAATACATGCTATGTGAAAATGCAGAATGACTACGCCAAATTATTGTCATTATATAACTTCTAAATTATATCATTACATAACTGCCAAACTACTGAGACTCATCACCCAGCCAAGTAAACACATAGCCTTAATCATCACGGACAGCGTTATTCTTGCCTTGTACCTCAACTTTTATTACTGCCAGATAGACATTGTTAATGCGCGAAATAGTCAGATAGTAGATTTTTTTTTTTTTTTACTATTGTCATAAATACAGAATATCAGATAATGGAATAATTGGTAAGAGAGGAATGTATTATCTTCCTCACCATGAACATGGGGTATATTTCCATTTGTTTATGTGTTCTTTAATATCTTTCAACAACCTTTTGTATTTTTCAGAGTATGTTTTGTACTACTTTTGTTAAATTTACTTGTAGTTTTTTTTTTTATTTTTGATGTTATAGTAAATGGAATTTTTAAAAATAGAAATACAATTGGTTTTTGCATATAGACCTTGTATCCCATCTGTCTTAGTTACCCAGTATTGCTATTACAAAAAAATACCAGGACTATGTGGATTTAAATAACAGAAATTTATTTTGTTGTAGTTCAGGAGACTAGAAGTCCAAATTCAGAGCATGAGTCTAGAGAAGAGATATGTCTTTTTCTATTTCTAGTATGTGCCAGCAATCCTTGTTGTGCCTGGCCTTGTAGATACATCTGTCATTTGTCTTTCCTCATATGTTGTATCTCTGTGTCTGTTCTGCCCTATTTATAAATAGAAGTGATTAGGTTTAGGGACCTGCGGTGTAGTAAATTACTTAGTGTGGCTTTTCTACCCATAAGTCTTTGTAAACTCCAAGGTGGGAATTGCTATTAGCAACTGAGGAGATCTTGATTTTAAAGTCGCCCACCTGGGTTATTTCTGTTGGGCGTGGCACAATACAATGTTCTGGGAGGTTCCCACTCTCTCTCACGTGCTT
>NW_006921620.1:16445428-16449686 GCF_000298275.1 Orycteropus afer afer
CTTGGGAGGAACGGTTGGTGAAAGGGCTGGAGGGAGGCAGCATGTCTGGCCTTGCAGTAATAGGCCTTGGGTTACTGCTGGTAACCCTGTCTTCCCTTTGTGGAATTAGAGGAGGTCGGAACATGTGGCCTCCTTGCCGTTTTTTGCAGGTCCACGCTACTCCAGTATGATCTCATTAACATAACAGAGGAAAAAATCTGTTTCCAAACAGTACCACATCTGCAGGTTCAGGAGCCAGGAATTCAATACACATTTTTTGGGGAATATAATTCATTTATTCTATAACACTGTTATATTGCTGAACTAACCTTAGTTTTTTTTTTTTTTTTAGTGAATTCCTTAAGATTTTTAATATATGATCTGTATACAAGATCATGTCACTTGGAAATAGAGATAGTTTTACTTTTTTTTTCAGTCTCTGTGCTGCACCCCCCATACACACACACTTCCTACCTGATTGTCTAGGCTAGAACATTTAGTACAATGTTGAATGCAAGTTGCAAGAGACTTCCTTGCCTTGTGCTTGATCTTAGAGAAGCATTCAGACTTTCACCATTAATGATGATGATATTAGCTGTGTTTTTTTTTATAGATGCTGTTTATCAGATTGAGAAAGTTCCTTCTATTCCACATTTATTGAATGTTTTTATCTTAAAGGGATGTTGAATTTTATCGTATGCTTTTCTGCATTTTATTGAGATAATCATGTGATTTTTGTCCTTTATTCCATTGATATGCTATCATAGGGAAGCTCTGGTGGTGTAGTGCCTAAGGCATTTGACTGCTAACCAGATGGCTGGCGGTTCAAACCCACCAGCCACTCCTTGGAAGAAAGATTGGGCAATCTACTTCCATAGTGATACTGCCTCCTCCGAAACCCAAGGAGGGGTCGCTGTGAGTCAGATCCAACTTGACGGCAGTGAGTTTGGTTTTTTTATGTTGTCATACATTAATTGATTTTCATGTATTAAACACACCTTGGGTTCTTGAGACAGACCCCACTTGATCATGGAGTATGATCTTTTTATATTACTGAATTCGATTTGCTAGAAGGTTGGGCAGTCCTACTTCCGTAGTGATACTGCCTTGGAAACCCAAGGAGGGGTCGCTTATGAATCGGGGCCGACTCGACGGCACATAACAACAACAACAACAACAACAACAACAGTATCTCATTGAGGACTTTTGAATGTGTATTCAAGAGATACTGGTCTGTGGTTTTCTTTTCTTTTGTTGTCTTTGTCTGGTTTTAGTATCAGTGTAATACTGGTCTTACACAAAAACTTGTGAAATATCCCCTTCTCTTTCGTTTTTTGGAAGAGTTTGTGAAGGATTGGTATTAATTCTTCTTTAAATGGTTAGTTGATTTGCCAGTGAAATACCTGCCCTGAGCTTTTCCTTTGTGGAAGTTTTAAAATTATTAATTTAATAATTTTGCTTGTTATAGGTCTATTCAGATTATTTATTTTTGATGGAGCCCTGGTGCATAGTACTTAAGCGCACAGCTGCTAACTGACAGGTTGGTGGTTCGAACACATTAGCTGGGAGAAAGATGTGGCAGTCTGCTTCCAAAAAAATTAGAGCCTTGGAAAGCCTATGAGGCAGTTCACTCTGTCACTGTGAATTGGAGTCAGCTTGACAGCAGTGGGTTTATTTATTTTTGAGTCAGTTTTTATAGATTGTATATTTGTCCATTTTATGTAAGTTAGCTAATTTGTTGATATGCACTTGTTCAATTATTTCTTTGTAATTCTTTTTATTTCTTTAAATGTTTTTCTTTAATTCCTGATTTTAGTAATTTGAGTCTTATTTCTTAGTCTAGCTAGATGTCAATTTTGTTGATTTAAAAAAAAAACTTTCAGTTTTATTGATTTTTTTGTACTGTTTTTTATTCTCAATTATCTTTTACAGATAGTAAAATAAGAATAAATATTCTTTATATTTACCTGCATATTTATCATTTTGATTACTCTTCATTCTGTATATAGATGAAGTTTCCATCTGGTGTGATACTCCTACCTGAAAAACTTCCTTCTTACTTTCTTTCACTCTGCTCTACTGGCAGTGGAATCTTTCAGCTTTGGTTGTCTGAAAGAGCCTTTACTTGGTGATAGTCTTTTTTTTTTTTTTTTTTTTTTTGTGGCAGAGTATGCATAATAAAACATTACCATTTCAGCGATTTATACCTGTGCAATTCAGTGACATTAATTATGTTCAGCACGTTGTGCAGCTATCACCATCGTCTGTTTCCAAACTGTTTTATCATCCTTTATAGAAATTTAGTATGCCTTAAGCAATAACTCCTTATTGCCCCCCCAACCGCCACTGTTACACTGCTAAATTTTCATCTCCATACATTTGTTTATTCTAGATATTTCATATAAATGGGTTCATATAATATTTGTCCCCTTTTTTTTTTTGGTATGACTTACTTTACTCAGTGTAACGTTTTCAGGTTTTATCCATGTCCTAGAATGTCATACTATGTATCAGTACTTCATTTCTCTTCATGGCTGAATAATATTCCATTGGATTATGTATAACACAGTTTTTTCATCCATTCATCTGTTGATGGACACTTGGGCTATTTCTACCTTTTGACTTTTATGACTAATGTTTCAATGAACATTAATGTATAGCTATCTGTTTCAGTCCCTGTTTTGGCATATACCTAGAAGTGGAGTTACTGGGTCATATGGTAATTCTACGTTTAGCTTTTTGAGGAACTGCAACACTGATTTCACAGTGGCTACTCTGGTAGCATAGTGGCTAAGACACTTGCCTGCTAACCAGACGGCTGGCGGTTCAAACCCACCAGCCACTCCTCGGAAGGAAGTTTGGGCAATCCTACTTCCGTAGTGATACTGCCTCGGAAACCCAAGGAGGGGTCGCTATGAGTCGAGTTTGACTTGATGGCACATAACAACAACAACAACAACATAATTTTTACAATCCCACTAGCAGTGGATGGGGGTTCCCATTTCTTCACATTTTTATCAACACTTCTTATTTTCTGCTTTTCTGATAGTAGCCATCTGGTGGTTTTGGGGAAACTGTCTCATTTTAGTTTTGATTTGCATTTCCTTAATAACTAAAGAAGGAGCTCTGGTGGTGTAGGAGTTAAAGCATTTGGCTGCTAACCAAGAGTTCAGTGGTTTGAACCCACCAGCCACTCGGTAGAAGAAAGTTGTTCTGGTTTGCTTCCGTAAAGATTTACAGCCTTGGAAGCCCAGTGGGGGTCACTATGAATTGAAATCAACTCGATAGCATTGAGTTTTAGAGAATGACTGAAGACGGAGCTTTGGTGATGTAGTGGTTAAGGCATTGGGCTGCTAAGAGGTCAGTGGTTTGAAACTACTAGCTGCTCCATGGAAGAAAGATGGAGCAATCTGCTTCTGTAAAGATGTATAGCCTTGCAAACCCAATGGGGGTCATTGTGGATTGGAATCAACTCAGTGGCAATGAGTTTGTTTCTGGTTTTGGTAATGACTAAAAGACTGACTGTGGAACAGACTCATCAGTTGCTCATATGCAAGTTTAAGTTGAAGTGGAAGAAAATTAAAACCAGTCCATGACAGCCAAAATACAACCTTGAGTATATCCCATCTGAATATAGAGACTGTTGGAATTTAGAGACGATCTGGAGAATAGATTTGATGCATTGAACACCAGTGCCTGAAGACCAGATGGTTTGTGGGATGACATCAAGTAATATCATGAATAAAGAAGGCAAAACATTATTAAAAAGACAGGAAAGGAAGAAAAGACCAAAATGGATGTCACGAGAGATTCAGAAACTTGCTCTTGAATGGAGAGTATCTAAAGTGAATGGAAAAAATGATGAAATAAAAGAGGTGAACAGAGATTTCAAAGGGTATCTTGAGAAGACAAAGTACTGTATTATAATTAAATGTGTAAAGATCTGGAGTTAGAAAAATCAAAAGGGAAGAACATAGTTGGTATTTCTCAAGCTGGAAGAACTGAACAAATACAAGCAGCAAGTTGCAATACTGAAGGATTCTATGGGAAAAATATTGATTGATGTAGGAAGCATCAAAAGAAGAAGGAAAGAATAGTCAGTGTACCAAAAAAAACTGATTGATGTTGAACCATTTGAGGAGTTAGAATATGATTAAAAAAAAAAAAAAAAAAAAAGATGTTATTGAAGAAAAAAGTCCAAGCTGCACTGAAGGAATTGGTGAAAAACAAGGCTCTAGGAATTGACAGAATACCCATTGAGATGTTTCAACAAAAAGAT
>NW_006921620.1:16451781-16511172 GCF_000298275.1 Orycteropus afer afer
GGGTGGGAGGGTAGGGTAGGGAACACTGTTAGATAGGTAGAGATAAGTATTGATTTGGGTGAAGAGAAGGGCAATGTACCAAATGTGAGTGATCAACATGGTAGCATTGAGGAAGAGGAAGACACAGAGAGATGCTTGGGAGGTACAGACAGCAAAGATGAACCCTTTTGGACATATAGAACTGTGTTGTCAGTGAAGGCAGACATTGATATATGGGTGGATAGGCAGGCTGAACTATTAGGTATGCCTATGCAGGGGCGCTCTGGTGGCACAGTGCCTAAGGGATTTGACTGCTAACCAGAAGGTTGACAGTTCAAACCCACCGGCCACTCCTCAGAAGGAAGGTTGGGCAATGTAGTAATACTGCCTCAGAAACCAAAAGAAAGGTCACTATGAGTCAGATCCAGCTCAACAGCAGTGAGTTTGGTCTTGGTTTGGATGCAGGGGGGGAGTGTGCCCATGATCATATATAGGGTTGGAAGACAGTGTTTCTACAAGTGTATTTGTATGTTCTATAAGAATTCCCAGGTATATATAATAGAGCTGACAAGGGCCAAGTTTGTGGTCATTTCTTGGCCACAACCAGCTACTTAGAGGGAGCAAATAGTTGGACCTGTGGGCTTGGGACTATGGTCGAAGGGGACATCAAGCTCAGTTGGAATAACATACTACACAAAAACGTTGTTCCACATCCTACTTTGGCGAGTAGCAACTGGGATCTTAAAAGCTTACAAGCGGCCATCTGGATGCAACAATAGATCTCTCCTCATCCAGAACAAAGAAGAATGAAGAAAACCAAAGATGCATGGAAACAATTAGTCCAAGCGATTGGTACACCATGCAGTTCTCAGCCTGTACGACTGTGAGACCAGAAGAACTAGATGGTGGTAGGCTACCACTGTCAACCACTCAGAGGAGGATCTGTGTAGGAGATCCTGAATAGAATGGGAGAACAATGTGGAATAAAACTCAAAATCATTAAAAAGAAAAAAAAAAAGGGACGAGGTTTGCTGGTCTGATAGATCCTGGTGGAACCTCTGAGACTATGGCTCCTAGTTGCCCTTCAGGTCTGGAATTGAACCCACTCTTGCTGGCTTCCAGTCAGACAAAAGACAGGCATATGAGCTGAACATTTACTTTAAGTAGATATACTCTTTGGAGAGATCAATCATGGGAGAATAGAAGGGCTGTGTATGCACAGGGAGACAACTTGGAGCAGGAGTGCATGGGAGGGAAGGACGGGGAAGAGGTAACTATGGGGAGAAAGTGGGAGGGGAGCTGTTGCATTGTGGGAAATTGCAGTCAATGTCATGAGACAAAGTGTATATGAGCTGCTATAGGGAAAGTGAATTTGCTCTGTAAACTTTTACCCAAATCACAATAAAAAGAAAAAAAAATAAAGTGATCCAACATAATGCAAAAATTATTGAACAATGTTAATGTCACACACATATAAAATTTTCCTGAAAAGAATTCAAAACCATTTGCAGTATATTGACAGGAATTGCTAGAAATTCAAGCCAAATTCAGAAGAGGGAGTACAATGAGGAATATCATTGCTAATGTCAGATGAATATTGGTTGAAAGCAAAGAATACCTGTGTTTTATTGACTATGCAAAGGCATTAGACTGGGTGGATCATAACAAATTATGGATAACATTGCATAGAATGGGAATCCCAGAACACTTAATTGTGCTCATGAAGAATCTGTGCATAGACCAGGAGGCTGTTCAAAAAGAACAAGGGGATACAGCAGGTTTACAAACAGGAGAGGTGTGCATCAGGATTGTACCCTTTCATTGTACTTACACAGTTTGTATGCTGAGCAAATAATCCGGGAATCTGGACTTTATGAAGAGAAAGGTGGGATCAGGATTGGAGCAAGACTTATTAATAAACTGTAATACACAGATGACATAACGTTACTTGCTGAAAGTGAAGAAGACCTGAAGCACTTACTCAAAGACTACAACTCAAAGAAGCTCAAAGACTATAACTGTCAGTATGGATCACACCTCAAAGAGGTGTGAAAACAAAAATCCTCACAACTGGGCTAATAAGTAACATCACAATAAATGGAGGAAAGATTGAGGTTTCAGGATCTATAATTAACACCCATGGAAGCAGCAGTCAAGAAATCAGACGATGTATTGGGCAAATCTTCTGCAACAGACCTCTTTAAAGTGTTAGAGAATAAAGATGTCTCCTTGAAAATTAAGGTGTGCTTAATTTTGGCCCAAGCCATGGTGCTTTCAGTGAGTGGTCTCATATGCATATGAAAGATGGACAGTGTATGAGGAAGACGCAGAAGAATTGATGCATTTAAATTGTGTTGGTGAAGAATATTGCAAATACCATGGAACGCCAAAAGAACAGATTTGTTTTGGAAGAAGAATAGATTATTGCTCCTTAGAAGTGAGAATGGCCAGACTTTGTCTCACATACCTTGGCCATGTTGTCAGAAGGGACTCATCCCTGGAGAAGGATATCATGTTTGGTAAAGTACAGGGTCAGCAAAAAAGGGGAAGACCTTCAAGAAAATGGTTTCAACACAGAGGCTGTAGTGTTGGGCTTAAGCATAGCAAGGATTGTTAGGATGGTGCAGGACTGGGCCGTGTTTCCTTGTGTTTGAACATAGGGTCGCTGTGAGTTGAAATTGACTTGAGGGCAGCTAACAACAACAATTAAAGATCTAGAGCATCTTTTCATGTGCTTATTGGTCATTTGTATACGACCTTTGGTGAAATGTGTATCTAAGTCTTTTGCGCAGTTTTTGATAAATTTGTCTTCTTTTTGTTGTTGAATTTGAGGAATTATTATTATATTCTAAATATTAGACCCTTATCACATAGATGATTCCCGAAGATTTCTCTCATTTTTAGATTGTTTCTTCCCATTGTGGATAAAATTCTTTTCTAATCAAAAATTTTAAATTTTGGTTAAGTCCAGTTTATAAATATTTTGTCTTTGTTGTTTATGCTTTTGTGTGCATATTAAGAATTGATTGTGGAAAGCTGCATCCCAGAACATTGCTCTTTTGTTTTAAGTTTTATGGTGTTAGTTCTTACATTTAGATCTCAGATCCATTTGAAGACAATGGATCTCAAATATGGTATGACGTATGGGTCCATCTTCATTCTTTTGAATGTGGAGATCCAATTGTCCCAGCAATATTTATTGAAGAGACTATTATCAACCTATTAAAAGGACTTAGAGCACTTACTGTAATAATCTGACCATAGATATATGGACACCTTCATTTCTGAAAGATATTTTAGGTTGATATAGAATTTTTAGGAGCTCTGGTAGCATAGTGGCTAAAGCACTTGACTGCTAACCAGAGGGCTGGCGGTTCAAACCCACCGGCCACTCCTCGGAAGGAAGGTTGGGCAATCCTACTTCCGTAGTGATACTGCCTCGGAAACCCAGGGAGGGGTCGCTATGAGTCGGGGCCGATTCGGCACATAACAACAACAACAACATAGAATTTTTGATTGATGGTATTTTTTATTTCGTTATTTTAAAGAAGTCATCTCATTGCATTCTGGTTTGAATAGTTTCTTATGAAACTCTGCTACCATTCTTACCATTGTTTCTTTGTATATAATTTTTTTTTTTCCCCTGCTGCTTTCAAAATTGTTTCTTTCATTTTGGTGTTGAGCAGTATATGAGTGTGTTTTCTTTGTGTGTATCCAGCTTGGAATTCTTTAAGCTTCTTGGATATGTGTTTCCTTCATTTATTTCAGAACATTCTCAAATATTTCCCTGCAAATACATAGTAAAGTCCCTATGAGACTTTGTTGACTGTTTTAGTACTTAAAATTTTTTTCCTTTGATCTTTTTATGTGTCTTTCAGATTTTTATTGCATGCTGGACATTATGTTTAAAAGAATACTAGAGGTTGAAGTTAATAGTATTTATGCCCAGAAATGAGCTTACCTCTTTTTCTTGTTGTTAGGACATTATTGTGGGCGTTTTGAACCTTATCTGGTCAGTAGTTGAGATGAGTTTTATGTTTTGTTGTTGCCAGTTATTTTCAACATGCCCTAGACTTCAAATATTTCTAGTGATGTGCACCTGCTACCTGTGCTTGGTACAGAATTTGGAGTTCTGGAGGGTTTTTATCTCAGTGTCGTTGCTCCATTCTCAGCCTTCAACAAGCCCTGTGCACCTGAGCCACAAAGGAGTTTCTGTGTGTGCTCCTGCTCTGCTCTCAACAGGAGATTGCTATTGCCTTGTCTTTAGTTAGTGGTCATACTTGACATGTGGGGGTTGGTAGGGGGTGGGTACTAGGTTCTCCTGCTGTAGCCTCATCCTTAGATAGTCCCTGTGTGTGAGTCAGGTTGCGTTTCCCTACCCTGTCTCTCCCCACCTTCCTAAGTATCCTTATACTAAGTTTTGGGGGTGGAGGGTGCTTGAACTAGGGCAAGTTTCCTACTCCTTCAAAATGCTTTGTAACTGTAAGATCCTGAAATAAAGTGGATTTTGGTCCAACCCCAATAGCAGAAGGCTGTTTTTTTCTACCTGTCCCTCAGTGGTAGTGAGAAAGAGGTTGGCAGATTCCTACCACTCATTCAGCAACAGATAGATTTTGCTTCTACCCCTCTTTCAGAATTGGCTGAGCTTTTCCTTGGGCAGAGAATATGAGAGTTTCCTTTCCAGACATTTAAAGATTGTCCTTAATATATTTATGTATCATATTTCAGTGTTGTCTGTTTAGAAGGGAAGTACCTGATGGGCAGAGGTTGAAACTTAAATTTTTAAAGAGGGATACCCATTTGGTTTTTATATAACATACCAATGTGTTTATTCTTTTCCAGCTTAGGCTTGATTTCCGACTCTTTTCACATGTTTTTCGATAGCACTGCCATTTTGGCTGGATTGGCAGCTTCTGTTATTTCCAAATGGAGAGATAATGATGCTTTCTCTTATGGGTAAGACTTTTCAAAATGTTTTTAATTGAAGTGTAAGATGTACAGAAAAATACACAAATCTTAATTAAGTGCAATGAATTTTCATAGAATGAACCCACTTGTGTAACTTGCACCCTTGAAAAGCTTTCATGCTTCCTCTACACCTTTCCAAGGGCAACCACTTTCCTGACTCCAGGTATTAGTTTTGCCTATTTTTGAGCATATAAATATAATTGAAATCTGTAATATGTACTTTGTGCATCTAAGTTTTTTTTGTTTTTGTTTTTGTTTAGTGAATAGGGGATTTTGATTTTACCAAAACTTCTTAGGTAAGATGTTACTATATAGGGGAATTTCTCAGCTTTTAGCATATTTTATTTTTTTTGAAGAAGAAGGTAAGAAAGGTTTCAGTATATGAAAATGGTCATGTTTCTCTCATTTTTTTCTTTTTGTATTTGGAGTGATACTTTGCTGTTAAGTTATTCAAAATTCACTATTTCCTAATAAGTTTTTTATATTCTTCGCCTTGTTTTTATGTAAAATACTTGTCATACTTTTGCTGAATTTGGACAATTAGATATCCGGAGAATGTTTTCTATACTGAAGTAAGGATACTGAATTATCTGGTCTTACTTCTGAGCTGAGTACCTGTAGAAGCCAAGTTTTCTTTTTGCCATATCTGATAGGAGGAAGCAATGGGTTTCTGCTCATTTGACTTGTGCTGCTTGAGTAAAACTTTTGTCTGCTCATGGACTATTTTGCCTTATAATTTTATCTGTGTGTAAGCACAGCTCAGACTAACTTTTTTTTTGTTCCCCACACCCTTTCACTTTCCTGCTCCCTTCTGTTTCCTACTTAGTTGTCAATTCTTTCCCTTCCTGAATTTTTCCCCCTTCCTTCTCCCTCTTCCCCATAATTGTTCTCCATTTTCTCTCCTCTCTCCATTTGTCTCTTTTAATTGCTTTCACTCATTTGCTCTTGTTCCTATCCTCATATTCATTCTCTTTCTCATCCTCTCCTGAACTCCTCTCCCCCTCCCTTGGTCTGTCTGTCTAGTATTTGGGCTTGTGCTCACAATCTTTCTTGATCCTCTCTCCTTCTTTCTTCTTTCTATTCTTTTCTTCTTTCCTTTCTCACTACTCAGCCTTTTCTTTCTTTTCGCTTGATCTGTCCTACCCTTCACTACTTGTCAAGTTTTCTCATTCTCCCGCTCTACCTTTTAACCTCTCCAACTCTCATTTCTTTTTCCTCTTCCTTTCCCAGTTGCTGTTCACAGATTCTCCTTCCCTGAATCTCCTTTTCCAGCGCAGTTTTGGTTGTTCTCTCCCAGATCCTGTCTCTTCTATGTACTGTCTTTTGCACTCATTATTCCCTCTCTTATTCTTCCTTCCTTACTACTTTATCTTTCTCTCCAGCTTTACTGTTCCTTATTTGTCAGTCACATACTCCCTCTTTCTTGCACATATTCTTACTCTCTTCATATATTTGTTGAGGGTTCACTATGAGTCAAATACTTTGCTATGTCTAATGATACAGAGGTGAATAAGACATTCCTGCCTTTAAGGAACTTGTGATCTGATGGGGAAACAATTATATGAAAATATCATAATAACTATACACAGTGACAAGTGGTAAAAAAAAGAGATACATGAAGTTCTGTGGTACAACTTGCTGATTTTAACTGTAACTAAATGAATATGATTATTTTTAAAATTAAAAAAAAAAACTGGAAAAGAAGATTGTCTTTTGATAGTATAGAGCAAGAGATCCTGTATATTTATAAATCCAAACAATTTGAAAGCTTAGATAAGAACATTTTTTATAGCACTATTTAAATAATCTCAAACTATAGCTATGATTATATTACAAGGGGCCCTGGTGGCACAGTGGTTAAGCACTCAACAGCGAACCAAAACGTAGGTGGGTTGAACCCACCAGCTGTTCCAGGGGAGAAAGATGTGGCAGTCTACTTTTGTAATGATTGCAGCCTTGGAAACCCTGTGAACAGTTCAGTTCTGTCCTTCAGGGTCATTAAGAGTCAGAATCAATTTGATAGCAATGGAGTCTTTTGGTACATAGCTGTTAAGGAGCTCTGGTTGCACAAATAGTTAAGCACTTAGCTCCTAACTGAAAGATTGGTGGTTCAGATCCACCCAGTGGTTCTGTAGTAGGAAAACATAGTGATCTGCTTCCATAAAGATTACAGCCAAATAAACCTTAGGAGAGTTCTCACATGGGGTTGCTATGAGTGGAAAAGTTGACTCAGCAGCACTTAACAACAACACTGTAGCTATTAAAGGAGTCTCTGGGTGGTGCAAAAGGTTAAGCACTCAACTTTCAGCCAAGAGGTTGACAGTTCAAGCCCACCTGAGGCACCTCGGAAGATGGGCCTGGTGATATGCTTCTGAAAGGTCATTTATTTGAATATGCTCTGGAGTAGTTCTACTCTGCACACATGGAGCTGTCAAAACATAGTTAAAATTTTTTTTAATGCCCACATTGCTTTTGTTGTTAGTTGCTCTCAAGCTGATTCTAAGTCATTAAAGAAAGATTATATATAAAGTTATATACTTCAGCTTTTTAGAAAGTTAGTGATTCATGTATGTTGTATATCAGAAATCTAATTGGAATATCTTATTCAGCAGTCTTTCTGGATAAACAGTAATTGACTAAAAATTCTTCATGTTTTCTTAATTCTTGGGATATCTTTTGTTTCACATGTAGAGTGTATTGCCACCTGTTATCAGATAGTTTTTAACAAAAGCTTTGAATGCCTTCAATAGCAAAGCAGGTTTTAATATTCAACTTGTTAATACAAGAAAGTATTTTTGCCACATTTTTAAAAATTCTTATACTGTTTTCTTTCTTTTCTTCTTCTTTTTTTTAAATTATTTCTTATACTGTCCTCTCATTTGCTTTTAAAAAAATCTTTTCGAGTAGGAAAAATTTAGAGAATAAAAACTTGAAACTATTAATAGTAAGAGGGAGCTCTGGTGGTGTAGTGCCTAAGGCATTTGACTGCTAACCAGGAGGCTGGTGGTTCAAACCTACCAGGCACTCCTCAGAAGGAAAGTTGGGCGATCTACTTCCATAATGATACTGCCTCAGAAACTCAAGAGGGTTCGCTATGAGTCGGAAATGACTCAACGGCACATAACAACAACAACATAGTAGTAAGTAGTGGCTAGATGTAACTACTGGTGTCAGCATACCAAAATGAAACTGAATAAGGTAAGCCTAGAGATGACTCCCAAAACAACTTTCAATTCAATGTGACTCATCACACTGAATTGAAGACTGACTCTTTAATAGAGAAAGCAATAGGATGACTCTATTTCTTTATATAAAAATCATCTTTGTGTCTTGCTACACTCCTATTTTTGAAATAGCTAAGTCAACATAAAAGTAATATACAGCTTGTAGGTAGTAGATGTATACATCCATACTTATTATATACATAGGCACATATATTTATGTATTTTTTCCCCTGATTGAAGAATCCAAACACCAGCCATACTTGATGAGGCAACAGCACACACACCACCTTCATGAATTACATGTTCTAGTTCTAAGACTCATTCTGTCCAAGTAAACATAGTCATTTGTAAATGCATGTGTGCCTGGATTTTACAGGGTTTTAATTTTAAACTTGCAACCAAGTTAGCAAATATATATTAAGCCTAATTAAATCACTTTAGTCCAACAGTTTACCAGAGTTTATGGAGCTCGTATTAAGCTGGGCTTTGGGGACAGAAAGATACTTGAAAAAACATTCCTGCCTTTGATCTTGAAATCTAGTGGAACTCAAGGGCAAAAGGCTTTCAGTCAGGTATTAACTATGGATTAGAAGCATGTGTTAAAAGAAAGTTCTTTTTATTCTTTTAATAGTACCCTGTTGATTTATTGGATAAATTCCTAAGTGTGGGTTGTGGAGAACAGGCTGCAAAGTATTTGAATTTAATGAACTTTATCTCCAGAAATAAATTATGTATATGCTTTGACAAATATATTAAGTCATTTGTGTTAGAAGGTAGAATTATACATTATTTCTGAGTGTAGCTATATATGCTATGTTGGAATGTAATTGGCAGGGCAAACTCCAACATAATTGGGTAGTGTACATTTTACTTAATTCTCTTCAAACATTTTAACAGTGAAAATTGCATTATCTAGGAGTTAACATAGAAAGTTAGAGAAAGCAGCATTTTGATGCTTCTGTTATATTGTTTACAGACCAGAGAGATTAACTGCTGTCAGCACCCTTTGAATGATGCTTGAATGTATAAAATGCCAAGTTAAAGTTGTTTCTGATGGCTTTAACTAACCCAAATATACCTTATGGAAGAATAAAATCTTTCCCAATGCTTCACACAGGTAGGAGGCAGAAAGCTTCAGAAGTCCTTGGAGAAAAAAGACAGGTATTTTGAAAATAGTTTTAATTAGAATTATATGAAGTTAGAATTGATTCTAAACATAGGTAATTGAAAAGTTTTTGCTAAGTTTATTAATCTTAGAAAAAGAGTTATAGAAATATAAATCTCAAGTTGTCTCAGGGATGATTCAGACATAGTTTTATTTTCCTTCAGGTCAAAGCTCTACTTTTTAAAGATTTGAAAACTGAAAGATACAAAAAAACAGAAAGTGTTAGGCATTCTTAGAAAAGAAGGGATTAATACATTATAAAACTCCCTTTTTCTAGTACCTTTCTTCTACTTTTTTTCCTTGGATCTTTCTTTCTTTGCCAACTTGTCTGGCCTTGTTCTTCTTTGTCCAGTGGCAACTTGAGATTTACATTTCTGTGGAAGGTCTTTCTAAACCTACTTACTCTACAAAGGTCTTTTGATTGGCTATTAGAAATCTATGTATTTCATGGCATTCTGGTATTAAACATAATTCATAATATTGAAAATGTATTCCCTCATTCATTTCTATAATTTTTGTGAAATAAAATATAGTATACTATAAATACTAGAACTTTGTTGGCTGGCCACTTAAAACTATCATATGATATGGTTTAGACTCTCTGAACATACGTAAATTTGTGATTTGGTTTTTGAGAAATAATAATTCAGTTGTTTACTTTGCTCTTCCTTAGGTATGTTAGAGCGGAAGTTCTGGCTGGCTTTGTCAATGGCCTATTTTTGATCTTCACTGCTTTTTTTATTTTCTCAGAAGGAGTTGAGGTATAGTAGATAATGATTAGAGTCAGTAAATTCTTTTCCATAATGAAAATCTTTGTTAAAGATACATAATAGAGCTGTTTTTACATATTAAGTTTTTATTGCGAGCAGGAGCCTTGAGTTACATAAAATAGTATGTGTGTATATGAATAGATTATAAAATAATTGAAAAAAATTAAATACATGTGAACCTACTTGAGATTAAAAACTAGTAAATGATAGTGCTTTGCAAACCATGAGTAATTAATGAATTTAAAATGATAAGCAGTATTCCAAGATACCAAAAAAGTACAGGTCTTGAACCAAATAGTTAAGCTTTTAAATATTTATATTTAAATATTTATAATCCTTACCTTTTGTGGAATATATGACTACTGGTTTTCTTTCTGTAAAGTATGTTGGCAGATTTTTTGGAAGTACTTTTAATTCTGAAAGTAACTGAAGTTTTTAAAAATTGCTTTATGTTTTTATCACTTGATCGGTTAGAACATATATCAATGCTATTTGTATTGTATTGTGTGTTTTCTAGAGAGCATTAGCCCCTCCAGATGTACACCATGAGAGACTGCTACTTGTTTCAATTCTTGGGTTTGTGGTAAACCTAATAGGAATATTTGTTTTCAAGCATGGCGGTCATGGACATTCTCATGGCTCTGGTATGATGGTTAGAACCCTTTGTTTCTTCATTTTCTACAAGATTTCTGTTCTAATCATTTACTTTTGAAAATTGATAAATTTTAAAAGTTAAACTATATTGATTTTTAATAACAAAAGTACTGTATTATACACACTCTTATGAATGCCTTCCTAGATTCTCTCTCCCACTTCTTCATGCCATTCCATCTCATTTCCTCCTCACATTATCATGTTATCTTTTTTGCATAATTTGACAACCTAATAGCGTTGCCAGTTTGGTGTGAATTCTTATAGACCTCTGTAGCTTGTCTGTTTAGTATGATACCATTTATATAAAAGATATACCAGAAAACCACAAAACAAATCTATTAAAATTTTTTATGGTGTGTCTACATACTTCTGAAATTTACTATACAGTTTGTCTGAGATCCTTCCATTTGGTATGTATTGGTCTACCTTGTCTTTTAAACAGCTACATAAAAGTCTGTGGTATGGGTTACTATAGTTTATTATCTAGTCTCTGTGGCTAGACTTGCCGTTTTTCACTATTCCATATGAAGTGTATCCTTGTGAACACAGTACAGTGTTTGTCCTGTATGGTTTTAGAGTATTAACTCCTACATTTAGTCTGTGAGCCATTTTGAGTTAATTTTTGTATATGGTGTGAGGTAAGGGTCCCAAACCATTCTTTTATGTGTGGATTTTTAGTTGTTCCAACATCATTTGTTGAAAAGATTGTTTTCCCCCATTGAGTTGTCTTGGCATCCTTGTAAAAAATTAGTTGACCATAATGTGAGGGTTGGAAAGTGTAAATTATTTAACTTTCTTCTTTTTCAAGATTGTTTTGGCTACTTGGGGTCCCTTGTACTTCTGTATGAATTTTAAGATCACCTTGCCAGTTTCTCCAAAGTAGTCACTTGGGATTTTAATAGGGATTGCATTGAATCTGCAGATCAGTTTGAGGAGCATTTTAACAGTGTTAAATCTTCTATTAATGAACATGAGATGTCTTTCCATTTATTTGTATCTTTAATTTCTTTCAGCAATATTTTATAATTGTTTCTTTTGTTTATCCCCTGGCATTTTGTTCTTTTTGCTTTTATTAAAAGTGGGATTATTTTTTTAATTCGTTTTTGGATTGTTCATTGTTATGGTATAGAAATACAATTGATCTCTGTATATTAATCTTGTATCCTGCCATGTTGCTGGACTCATTTATTAGTTCTAAAACATTTTTTTTCTGGCTTCTTTAGCATTTTGCTATGTATAAGATCATATCATTGGCATATAGAGGTAGTTTTGTATCTTCCTTTCCCGTGCCTTCCTTCTTTCCTTTCTTCACTCCCTCCTTCCCTCCCTCCTCCTTTCTTTCTTTCTTTCTTTCTTCTCTCTCTCTTTCTTTCTCTCCCTCCCTCCCTCCCTCTGCCTAAATCCAAATGTTATGTATAAGTGGTGAAATAGGCATCTTTGTCTTTTTTCCTGATCTTAGGAAGAAAGTATGTAGTCTCTGTTAAGTATAATGTTAGCTCAGGGTTTTCATGAATGCTAGTTGCCAAGGTAAGGATGTTCCCTTCTCTTCTAAATTTGTTGAGTATTTTTTATCATGATAGGGATGTTTGGTTTTGTCAATTACTTTTTTCTGGATCTGTTGAAATGGTTATGTGGTTTTCATACTTTATTCAATTACTATGGTATATTACATTGATTGAGTTTCAGGTAAACCACCTCTGCATTCTTGGGATAAATCCCTCTGATCATAGTGTATATAATCCTTTTTATATACTACTGCATTAAATTTACTAGTATTTTCTTGAAATTTTGTGTCTATATTCATAAGGAATATTTGTCTGTAGTTTTATTGTGATGTCTTTTTCTGGTTTTGTTACTAGGCCATACTGGTCTTATAAAATGAATTGGGAAATGTTCCCTTATCTTTTGTTTTTTTGGAGGAGTTTGTGAAATTCTGGTATTAATTCTTCTTTAAATGATAAAATTTACTATTGAAGCCATCTGGGCCTGGATTTTCATTGTTGAAAATTTTGAAAACAGTATTGTTGCTTGTGAGAGGTCTATTCAGGTTTTCTATTTCTTCTTGAGTAAGTTTTGGCAGTTTGGGTATTTCTAACAATTTATCCATTTCATGTAAGTTATCTAATTTGTTGGTATACATTTGTTTTTATTATTTCTTATATTTGTTTTTATTTCCTTGAGATTAGTAGTAATGTCCGTTCTTTCATTCCTGATTTTCATAATTTGGGTCTCTTTCATTTTTCTCTTTGTCATTGTAGTTAAAGGTTTGTCAGTTTTGTTGATCTTTTCAAAGAACCAAGTTTTGGTTTCATTAACTTTTTCCATTCTCTATTTTACTTTATTTCTGCTGTAATATATGGTATTTCCTTCTACTTGGTTTGGGTTTAGTTTGTTGTTTTTTAGCATGTTATATTTTTGTTTTTATTCATCTCAAAATATTTTCAAATTTCCCTGTGATTTCTTCTAGGACTCATTGGTTATTTAGGAGTGTGTTGCTTTATTTTCCCATGTTTCTGAATTTCTGTAATTTTTTCCTGTTGTTAATTTCTAATTTAATTCCTTTGTGTCAGATGACATCTTTATGCCTTTAGTATTTTTCAGTTTGTTGAAGCTTGTTTTATTGCCTAGCATTTGGTCTGTATTGGAAAATGGTCCATATGCACTTGAGAAGAATACATATTCTGCTGTTGGGGTGGAGTCTTTTAACAGATGCATGTTAGGTCTAGTTGGTGTACAATATTGTTCAACTCTTCTGTTGTTTTGATGATCTACTGCCTAATGGTATTGAAAGTGGGATATTGAAGTCTCTGGCTGTTATTGTTGAATTGCCTATATTTCCATTGATTTCTCTGTTTTTACTTCATGTACTTTGGAGCTCTGTTGTTCATTACATATAGGTTTGTAATTGTTATATCTTCTTGACAGATTGATCCTGTTATCAAGATAAGATATTCTTTCTTGTCTCTTGTAATAATTTTTGTCCTGAAGTCTGTTTTGTTTAATATTAGAATAGCCAGTCTAGCTTGCATGGTATATTTTTTCCATCCTTTCTCTGTCAGTTTCTTTAAACTCTCTTTAAATGTAGAGTTTCTTTTGTAGTCAGCATACAGGTGGATCATATTCTTGCCCATCCCCCATTTGACAGTCTCTGCTTTTTGATCAGAGTGTTTAAACCATTTACATTTAATGTAATTACTACTAAGGTAGGACTTATATCTGCCAGTTTAATATTTATTTTCTGTATCTTCTGTCCATTTTGTTTATTTCTTACTCAGTTTTTGCCTTTTATGTTGAATCATTTCTAGTTTTAATTCATTTGTTTCTTTGGATATATATTTTTAAGTTATTAATGGTTATCCTGGGGATTATGAGTAGCATGTTAAACTTAAAACAATATAGTACAGATTAATAGTATCTTAAACTTATTAATATATGAAAAGTTTTCAGTAGTATATCTCTAATCCCTCACCTTCCTTTATACTATAACTGTAAAACAAATTATATTTTTATACATTAGAAGTCTATCAACAGTTTTACAACTATTGTATGCAACTGTCTTTTAAAACAGGAGAAGAAGTGAGTTACAAATACAAAGATGTTGTATTCTTTATACTACAACAACAACAACATCTATGTAGTTAGGAGCTCTGGTAGCATAGTGCCTAAGGCACTTGACTGCTAACCAGAAGGCTGGCGGTTCAACCCACCAGCCGCTCCTCGGAAGGAAAGTTGGGCAGTCTACTTCCATAGTGATACTGCCTTGGAAACCCAAGGGGGGTTCGCTGTGAATTGGGTCTGACTCGATGGCACATGAAAACAACATCTATGTAGTTACCTTTATTTTTTGTGTGAATTGATCTGAATTATTATCTAGGGTTTTTTTTTTTTTTTTTTTTTTCCTTCAACCTGAAGGACTCTCTCTCTTTAATATTCTTTGCAGGGTAGGTTTTTGTTTATCTGGAAATACCTTAATTTCTCCTTTATTTTTTATGGGAGAGTTTAGCTGGATATAGAATTCTTGGTTGATAGTCTTTTTCTTTCAATACTTTGAACAAAAGATGTCCCACAATCTTTTGACCGCCATGGTTTCTTTTGAGAAGTCAGCTGTTGATGTTATTTAGGTACATTTGTATGTGACAATTTGTTTGTGTTTGACTTTCATAAGTTTGATTATCATGTTTCTTGAGTTTATTCAACTTGGAGTTTATTGAGCTTCTTGAATGTTGTTGTTGTTGTTATGTGCTGTCGAGTCAGACCCGACTCACAGTGACCCCTCCTTGGGTTGCTGAGGCAGTATCACCATGGAAGTCTTCATGTAATGTATGTCTTCTCCTCCATTTGGAAGATAGACACCACATTATATTGTGTGTCTTTCCTGGACTGATTCATTTCATATTCCATGCAATATGTGCCTATTGAGTTCTCTGGTAGCCATTTTTTTCTTTTTTTCCTAAAGATCTTGTTTTTATTTTTAACTTGACTTGTTAGGGTCTATGTAATTTAGCGGCCAGCCAGTGATTAGTCAAAAACATCAGAACATTGCCTAAAATGCCTTGCCTGTATGTCTTCTACTCTTTGCCAAAGGGATATGTTTGGCAAAGCGTGCCTTCAAACTTCAGACACTTTACAAGATGGCCTTACCTTTCACTTCTTGCTTGGACAGGGCCTCACAGCCATCAAGAGATGAGTGACTGCTGGCTTCCTTTCCTACATACTCCCTGCATGTATGCGGCTTAGGAATATGTTAAAGGTTTTCAGAGTTTCATCTAGTTCTCTGGGATTTCCTTTTAAATTCCGGTTCAGACTCTTGTTCTTCCTACCTGAAATCACAGCTTAGATATGGACACAAATTTGCTATTGTTTTGGTAACACCCTCTACCCTTTCCCCTCAGCTGAACTGAATTCTAATAGCTGCCGTTCTCTGAGAATAGGGATTTTCCCAGGGAACTACAAGTTCAGGCAAAGTATCTCTGAAAGAGATCAGATCTCTTTGTTGGCTGCAGTGCTACTGACTTTTGACTACCTTGTCACTGAACTGGGAGGGAGGGAGTTAGAATGTCCCAGTTGCCACTGTCTTACCAAGGCTCAGTAGATTCTCTTTGGCAAATCGTTTTAATTCTGTGCCTTTATCTAATTACTTGTGTTATGAAATGGTTGATTTTTAGTTGTTTTTAGAGAGAAACTAGTTCACCAAGGTCCATTCCAGAAGTTGGTCTCCCATATTTATGGTTTGCTATTTATTTAATAGCAACAACAATCAACGTTTATTTAACATAGGAGCTCCGATGGCATAGTGCCTAAGGCGTTTGACTGCTAACCAGAAGGCTGGTGGTTCAAACCCACCAGCCACTCCTCGGGAGGAAGGTTGGGCAATCTACTTCCATAGAGATACGTATGCCTTGGAAACCCAAGGAGGGGTCACTATGAATCGAATTGACTTGATGGCAATGAGTTTGATTTTTTTGTTTTTATTTATTTAATATAGTGCTGGGTTTTATTTATTGGTATTTGGAATTTATGTGAAATTTTTTCGTAATGTTATTTTTGATTTGGGTAGGATCCTGTCTTTTTCTATGCTTTACAATAGCTTCTATACAGTAGACTCTTTTTTTTTTTCCCCTGATGGTTTAGTAGTTTTTAGGGAGCCCTGGTGGCACAGTGGTTAAACCCTCAGCGGCTAACCTAAAGGTTGGCAATTCAAACCTACCAGCTCTTTCATGGGAAAAAGATGGGGCAGTCTGCTTCCATAAAGATTATAGCCTTGGAAACCCTAGGGGCTGTTCTACTCTGTCCTGCTGGGTTGGAATTAACTGGAACTGACTAGATAGCAATGGATTTAATTTTGTTTATGGAGAGAATATTTATCATTATTTTGTTTTTGGCTTTTTCTAAGGATTCTGCTTGCTTTAATATAAGTTTACTGATCCCTGCCTTTACTAAATACAACACTTTCCTTGCCTTTGTCTCAGTGTGACCATATGCATACATCTTGTTTCATCTTTGTCAGTGCATGTAATAATACTTTGCAAATTTTTTTGTCATGATTTTCATCTGTATTGTTTATTACTTTATCCCTAATGTCTAGAATAGCATCTAGAACATAGTATTTTTTAAGTAAGTATTTTCAAATGAATGACTAACATTATGTAATAAGTTTGAATATATCTCATCTTATCATCATCTCCAGCAAGGCCCATCACTTCCTTCCATGCTTTCATTTCCTTCCTGTACTCCACAGTAGGGACTCCATCAACATTGTTTAATGAATGAATAACATTTTTTACAAGTAAACGTTGATTGAATTTAATACGGTTTTAGAACCGAATTTTGCACTGATGTCAGTATTATTGTAACCATTTATGTAGTTATATTTTTACATGTCTTCTGTTCTGATACTCTTTGGTTTCTAGGTCATGGGCATAGTCACGCAGTCTTTAATGGTCCTCTGGATCAGGCACATGGCCATGGAGATCATTGCCATAGTCATGAATTGAAACATGGTGCTGCACATAGCCATGATCTTGTGCATGGATATGGACACTTTCATTCTCATGGTGAGTACAGCTTAGAGATTTTCAAAATGGACAGCCTTTTGAGTTATCATAAATTATATAGATTGATTTTCCTACTTGAAATAGTCTTTAAAAGATAATGCAAGCAACTTCCTTTCTAATGAATAAGTATAATTGGTTCCCACTTTATCTTTAAAATATCATGAAATTCACTTGGTATAAGGCAGTAATTATAGCCTTTTTTCAGTGGGTATATCATAATAAAATGCTACTGTTTTAGATGAGTGTAGTGAATGAGGATCATTTAGCAAATGAAAATCACATTTTAAAAAATATAAATAGGCATTTTGTATTATATAGACTTATAAAAATTCAATGGAGTTTTTAGACTTTTACATTTTTATTGTACTTTTTGATGGTTATCATTTGATGTTTACCTCCATATTCCTTACAAATCTGAATATACTTATATTTATAGCATTGAGTACTAAGTTACAAAGGATTTCTCAATTCAAATGATCAGTGTCCTCAAATAATTAATATTTAATTATATTTTAAATAGTTTATTCATGAAATTGGAGAGAATAGATTAATAGGCAGAAGGTGATTAAGTGATACAATTGGATGAATCTTTAAATTGTTTGCTGCCTTCAAGTCGGCCCCCTACTCATGACAAAAACCCTTTCATGGGGGGGGATCAGCCCACTTATGATTTCATAGGGTTTTTGTTGGTGGATTTTTTACAAGTAGAAAACCAGCATTTCTTTCTAGTCTTAGTCAGTTATAAATGAGTAACTAAGGTACATAAAAGATAAAATTTAGCCGAATTTTACCAAGTCAATTCTAACTCACAGTGTTCCTATAGGACACAATAGAACTGCCCCATAGAGTTTCCAAAACTAAATCTTTATAGAAGCAGACTGCCTTATCTTTCTCCCACAGAGTGGCTGGTAGGTTTACACAGCTGACATTTTGGTAGGCAGCCAAATGCTTTAACCATTACCATACCAGAGCTCCTATAATTTAGTGTAGTAACTTGTAAAAAGAAAATCTAGGGATTCGAACACAGGAAATTTGACCGAAACCTATGCTTTTGACCTGTTATTCTGCCTTCACTATAAACTAGTCAGGGACACAAAGGGAATGTGGTCATGATTTTATTTTGCTTGTAGAGACATTTTACTCTTGCTGGGAAATCATGCTTCATACTTATTGAATGCCATAGTGTGAGTAAAATACATATATGTGTGTGTGTGTGTGTGTGTGTGTGTGTATATATATATATATATATATATATGTATGTATGTACATGTATATATGTTTTAAAGTAGGGGAGCATGAATCTCAGACTTAAGCAGTAAAGGTCTATTTCTTGCTCTTCGGTAGATGAGATAGATTGAAGGCTTGTTCCTCATGACAATTCAGGGACCAGGTTCTTTTTGCCTGTGAGCTTCTTGGTCTTTAAGCCCTTGTGATCCTCCACTGGCTTCTCTGCTTTGAGTTGGGAGAGAGAGTACATAGAAGATCATATAGGGCATTCTTATGGTCCTGGAAGGGGTTAACGTCTCACCTTTATTTGTCCATAACTCAGTCATATAGCTTAGTTACTGCCATTGAGTCGCTTCTGACTCATAGTGATCCCTCCTCGGGTTTCCGAGGCAGTATCTCTACTCAAGGAGCCACGTGTTTTAGCTGTGTGTTGTTGTTTGCCGTCGAGTCGGACCCGACTCATAGCGACCCCTCCTTGGGTTTCCGAGGCAGTATCACTACGGAAGTAGATTGCCCCATCTTCCTTCCGAGGAGTGGCTGCTGGATTTGAACCGCCAGCCTTCTGGTTAGCAGTTAAGTGCCGTAGCCACTATGCTACCTACCTAAGAGGAAATAAAAATGGGTTTGGTAGGCAAGTAGCTAGTCTCCGCCACACATGTCAAATTATGTATCCAAGAGGATTTTCAGATTACATAGGTGTAATTTATGTCATCTTATATAACTATTTTATTAGTTACAGTACCTTTCAAAATAATTATATGAAAAAATGACTGCCCTTCAGGCATATGAGCTGAACATTTACATTAGATAGGTACATTCCTTGGAGAGATCAATCACGGGAGATTAAAAGGGCAGCATATGTACAGAGAGACAGCTTGGGTCCAGGAGTACATGGGAGGGAAGGACATAGGGAAGAAATGGCAGGGGAGCTGTTGCATTGTGGTAAATTGTAGTCAATGTCATGAGACAAAGTGTATGTGAGCTGCTGTATGGAAAGTGAATTTGCTCTGTAAACTTTCACCCAAATCACGATAAAAATAAAATAAAAAAAAGACTGTCCTTATCCTAACTTATTACTTGTAAACAGAAATCTCTTTTAAAGCCTGCCTCTCTAGTGCCATGATCAGGAACTAGATTTTTAGAACGGTTACTTTTGACAGTAAGCAGGATTTTCAGGGTAGCTTTCTCTTCCTCTACATAACAATGCCATATGCAGACAGAAATCTTTGTGCAGCCTTATGCTTTTATACATACTTGTGTAGCATTGTTATCATGTTCTGTGAACCTCTAGTGAAAAGAATTTGTCAGCCCCATGGTGCCTTGGGCCCCAAGAACTGTGACTCCCAGGCTGTCATGATCATCAAGCTTGTGAGTCCTCCTGATGATCCCTTTTAAACAAATGTTGCTAATCTTTCACCTTGCTTACATGTTTTCTGCTGATTAATAGTCTTCAAGGTATTTAAGTATGTTGTTGTTGTTGTTATGTGCCGTTGAGTCAGACCCGACTCATAGCGAACCCTCCTTGGGTTTCTGAGGCAGTATCACTACGGAAGTAGATTGCCCCATTTTCCTTCCAAGGAGTGGCTGGTGGGCTTGAACCACCAGCCTTCTGATAAGCAGTCAAGTGCCTTAGGCACTACGCTATCAGAGCTCCCATTTAAGTATAGTCATTAGAAAGGCAAAGTGAAAAAAGTATTTTTATCTCTTCTGTGTGAAAAGCTTGCCACATCCATCTAGAAGCTATGGGAAAGCTACTGTTAGCCAGAATCAAGTTATTCTGGATTGTGCTCTGGCTTCATTTCTTGGACTTCTTTCAACTTCAAGCTGTACATTTGGTGTTCTCTGAGTTTGCCATTATAAAATAAGCGTGTAGTTTTTGTTGTGTGTAAGTCAGTTTCCATTCATAGCACCACCCCCTGTGACAGAGTACCCCATAGGGTTTTCTTAGCAGTAATCTTTATGGAAGTGGATCACCAGATCTTTCTCCTGTGGAGCTGCTGGGTGGGTTTGAACTGCTAGTCATTCACTTAGCAGCCAAATGCTTAACCATTGTGCCACCAGGACTCTTTAAAACCAGGGACTTTCTTTCACTTTGTTTTTAATTACTGTGCTTTATGTAATAAGGAAAGGAGCTCTGGTGGTATAAGGATAAGACATTTGGCTCTAACTAGAAGGTCAGTGGTTCAAACCCACAAGCTACTCTGAGGGAGGAAGATGGGGCAGTATACTTCGGTAAAGATTTACAGCCTTGGAACCCCGATGGAGGTTGTTATGGGTCAGAATTGACTTGATGGCAGTGAGTTTGGTTTTGGGTTTTTAATATAATGATTTCTTAAATACTCATTACCCTTGGTGCATTTTGAAATTGCCTGTGTTTGTTTCCACTATAGTACTCTTTTAAATATTTTAAAATAATTTTGTAGGTATGATGTGGCTATATAGTCATATATTATTTATGTTACATTTGAATGAGAAATACTCTGAATTGCAAAGATATGAATCAGGAATTGAAGACATGTTCTAAAATAATTTAACTTATCTCTCTGCAGATGGTCCCTCCTTAAAAGAAACATCAGGACCCAGCAGACAGATTTTACAAGGTATGACAAGTAATTTGTATTTTATTTTTAGTTTTATGAAATTGGTTTCATAATTTTGAGTTGTCTGAAGTTTTACTTTAAGAAAAATACATAGCATAGTATTTATGTTTAAAATGTTAACCTTCATGTGTGGCTAATTGCCTCCATAGACAACTGTCTTCTTTGCTTTGAGACTAGAATAACTGGCTGCTGCTCAGCTACCATTACTGAGCATTTTGGTTAAAGATTGTGTAGAAGAATCTTGATCAAAGAAGGAAAAAATGCAGAACAGAATTTCAAATTCTCCTGGAATCTAGACTTTCTGGAGCCATTGAGGCTAGATGAACCCCCAAAACTATTTCCTTGAGGTGATCATTAAACCTTAAACCAAAAATATCCCCTGAAGTCTTCTTAAAACCAAATGATAGTTTAATTAGGAGAGCATATCTATCTTGAGCACTTTGCTCTTTTAAAGAATTATCCATATGGGATCAGCTTGACAATAGCACTTGAAAGGTTAGATAGGAAGCTTAGTGGACAGTAGTTTGTGATAATATGGGAGGAATAATTTAGAAAAGGAGGGTGACAATGGTTGCATAACTTGAAGAATGTAATCAGTCACTGAATTGTATATGTAGAAATTGTTGAATTAGTATATGTTCTGCTGTATATGTTTTCAACAACAAAATAAATCATTAAATAAAATGTTAACCTCCGTGAAACTAAACGAAACTCACTGCTGCCAAGTTGGATCCAACTCATAGCGACACCTCCTTGGGTTTCCAAGGTGGTATCACTATGGAAGTAGATTGCCCAACCTTCCTTCCAAGGATTACCCAACCTTCCTTCCAAAGAGTGTCTGGTGGGTTTGAACTGCCAGCCTTCTGGTTAGCAGTCAAATGCCTTAGGCACTACGCCTGGTTGTTTTATATATAGTAAGTCCATCAGCAAACATTCTTTTGATTGTCCCTTGACTGTTTTCTCAGATTTAATAAAAAGGGGAAAATATTCATAAATTATACTGGTTAAATACAAATTCTATCTGTACCTATGGCTATAGTAATACTATGAATATATTTACCTTTATAGGATTATCCAATAATTTTTCCAAGAATAATACTCGTTATGTATTTGTGTTTGGGAATTTTAAAATGTGATGCTAATTAAGACTTTGGTTATATCTTGTACACATCAACTGATGATATCTAAATAGGTGTTTTCTTGTTACATAAAATGGAGGGGTCTCTATGAGTCGGGGCCGACTCGACGGCAAATAACAACAACAACAACAACAAAATGATATATTATCAAAATTTATAAGCCACAGAAATTCAATATTGTCTGTATACTATAGTAGTGTCCTTTTTGAGGTATGACCCAGTCTTTGGCTCTGAGTTTCCACTTACATTTTACTTTCAAGATTTTCTAATTCCTATCTTCCCCTTCCTGCCTTTATTAACTTTTGACTTCAGTCCAGCTTTCTCAACAGCTTGTGATCCAATCTTGACTTTTTTCCTCCATATTTCTGATATAACTTTTGTATTTTATTACACATTGTGCAATACGTTCCTCCGTAAGTTTATTTTCAAGAGGCTTAAACATACCTTCCAGTCACTAGTATTTGATTTGAAAAACATACATAATTGTTTTAGAACAACATACACTGAAATAACTTGTAGCCATATATAAAACCAAACTCACTGCCTTCGAGTCAGATCTGACTCATAGCGACCCCTCCTTGTGTTTATGAGGTGGTATCGCTGAGGAAGTAAATTGCCCAATCTTCTTTCTGAGGAGCGGCTGGTGGGTTTGAACTACAAGCCTTCTGGTTAGCAGTCAAATGCCTTAGACACTACGCACCTGAGCTCCCACATATAGTTGATGTATGTATATCCAGTGCTATAAATTAGCCTCAATAACAAGAATTTATTTTTATTTTTGGAAATCAGGACAAGTTGGGGTAGGGAGGTTAGATTTGCCTTCCTAATGATCTTTTATATAGCCTTTCTTTTTAGGAGACCCTGGGTGGCACATAAAAGCTTGACTGCTAGCCAAAACATTGATGATTTGAACCCATCCAGTGGTTCCTTGAAAGACAGGCCACACCAGTCTACTTCTGCAAGGTCACAGCCTTGAAAACCCTATGGAGTACAGTTCTACTCTGCACACGTGGGGTAGCATGAATTGGAATTGACTTGATGGCAACTGGCAATAACATCTTTATATAAGCTATTGTGAAAATTGGCTTATTGTTTTCTGAGTATCCATCAGTTTACGGTGTCTGAAGCAAACTAGTAGATAGCTGAAGGAGAGCAATAACTGCCTGGTGTTAAAACTTTTCTGCAGAATGATCAGGAGTTCTGGTGGCGTAGTGCCTACGGCATTTGAATGCTAACCAGAAGGCTGGCAGTTTAAACCCATCAGCCACTCCTTGGAAGGAAGACTTGGGCAATCTACTTCCGTAGAGATAAAGCCTCAGAAATCCAAGGAGGGGTTGCTTTGAGTCAAAATCGACTTGATGGCAGTGAGTTTGGCTTTTTTTTGTTTGCAAAATGACCAAGTATAAATACACAGACATGAATAATGACAGGTTAACTGAATTTTTCCATTATTTGCTGTACCTTCAGTGTGACCAGCTGCATGCTTTCTGGGGCAGAATAATCAATATCCTACTGTCTTCCAAGGCTTTCAGTGTTTATATAATTTAAACATACTAGATTACATTTCTTTCTATAGTGATTTTTCTTCTTAAAGAGTTAGTAAGATTTAAGAAGGGCTTAGTTTCTGACGCTTGCTATTAAAACCAATTTTTAGGTCAGCAAATGAGATATATAACCAAGGACATTCCAGTGTGAGGAAAATCAAGAAGAAATGAATTTTTTCTTTTTCCTTTCAGTCTGTAGGTTTTTTTTTTTTAATTGTTGTTGTTAATTTCTGATTCTCCGAGAAACAATAATTGAAGAATATAGTTATAAAAGTATATGTATTTTAGGAGTTTGTATCTTAGGGACCCTCAGTCCACTTAAACCAAACCAAACCAAACACACTGCTATTGACTTGATTCCAACTCATAGTGACCTGTATTGGTTTTCCAGGGCTGTAAATCTTTATGGAAGTAGATTTCCTCATCTTTCTCCCATGAAGCAACTGGTGGGTTTGAGTCACTGACCAAATTCCTTACCTACTATGCCATCAGAGCTCCTTTCAAGCCCACTTAATGTTTATATTTTTGTTTTATTTTTAAAACTTAAAGTGGTTCCAACCCTTACTCCTGTTGTTAGTTGGCAGTGAGCCGATTCTGACTCATGGTGACCCCATGTGGACAGAGTAGAGTTTTCAAGGCTGTGAACTTTCGGAAGCAGATTTCTAGGCCTTATTTCAGAGGTGCTTCTGGGTAGGTTTGAACTGCCAGACTTTTGGTTAGTAGTCAAGTGCTTAACCTTTTGTGCCACTCTAGTACATACACAACAGTATATGTGCAAGTCGTGTCGAGGTTGTGAGTTTGGGCGTCACATGGAGCATGTTTTCTTCCTTTCCTTTTTCCAACACTATTTTAGTAAAATCGATTTAATTCTTTGCTGTTAGAAATACTATAGAGAAACTTAATTATTATTTTTTTTTTTTTTCTGTAAGTAAGCTTCTGACATGGCATTTTTGTTAGAGAAAAATTTTAGTTAACAGATCCATTAGCCTTTTGAAGAATTGTTATAAAGGTCAGAACTATACAAATGAAAAAGTGTATCTAAGTACTAATGGATTTTTGGTATAGTACTTGAAATAAAATTACATAGTAGCAAAGCAGATGAAGAGTATTTTGCTAGAGCATGATGATATTCGATTGGACTTTATTAGTAGTTTTTAAGTTGATTTTGAAATTAAAATTGACTTGACTTTGTTAGTTTCAAGTTTTAAAATGTTTTCAAGTTTGAGTAAATCTGCTTACCTTTAATTGTCCAGTGAATAATTTAAAAAATACTATTTCTGAAGTAGATACATACTTTTTATACTCCAGCTATTTATTTATAGGTGTCATAGTTGATTTTTTGAAGAATGTTCTATTTTTAGTAAGGCGTTGTTGAAGTCTGTTTAAGAGAAAATGTTTGTTATATAGTATTTTTTACCTATTAAACATCTAAATATTGAAGAATTTATATTCCCTTAGTTGCATATTTCCAGAAATATGTAATTTAATTTTTGACGTTTTTAGTGATTTTTCAAGCAAGTGTTATTTACTAAATGTTAATATATCTAGGTTCTTGAGCAATTAATATGTTAATGCCCTGGCCATTTAATATTTAATTAAATATTAAAGTTCAGAATGTGTTTTACATCCATTTTAAAGCAGTCTTATCCCTCCTCTCTTTCACATTGAGTTTGAGCTTAGTATGTAACAAAACATTTAGGATAATTAATAAATATATCAGGAGCTCTGATGGTGTAGTGCTTAAGGCATTTGACTGCTAACCAGAAGGCTGGTAGTTTAAACCCACCAGCTGCTCCTCGGAAGAAAGAGTAGGCAGTCTACTTCCGTAGAGATGCTGCCTCAGAAACCCAAGGGAGTGCTTACTATGAGTGGCATCAATTCTGTGACTTTATGGCAGTGATTTTGGTTTTGGTCCATAGGAAATTCATCTCAAGTGGCAATTATTTTAATCACCAGCAGAGGGCACTGTGTGTACATACATTTGTAGTTTTCAACTAATGTTTTCTTGACAATTCCTTTAGCCTGATGAAGTTTTCTTCCTATGACAAATAATTAACTCTTGAGCTCTTCTAACCAGATATGAGTATGCACAAGCAATTTTTAAAATCAATTCATTTCTCTACTTCTTCACATACATTATATCAAAATATTAAAGCTCATTAAAAGCAAATATAATTTATAAATCAGATTTTAACACTTGCTGATTTGGAAAAAAGAAAGATTATTTCAGCTGGGCAAGGGACTCACTCCTGTGTAGATGCTGTACACTGAATCCACATTCTTAACTGACTTTTCAAGTTGGTATTTAGTTTTTTTTTAATATATAAAATTAAGGCTGTAGTTTTAGGAAATATTTTTATTTTAAATTCATTGGAAAACATTATTTTGATTCTGATTATTCTTTATTTCTAGGTGTTTTTCTACACATTCTAGCAGATACACTTGGGAGTATTGGTGTAATTGCATCTGCCATCCTGATGCAAAATTTTGGTCTGATGATAGCAGATCCCATCTGTTCAATTCTTATAGCCATGCTTATAGTTATAAGGTAAGTGTTAGGATGTTACTTTTAATAATTAACACAAGAGATAGGTGATAAATATGCTACTTAAAATTACAGATCTAAAATACAAATTATGTTGGTTTTCTTTTGATCTTCAGCAAATTTCTTTGTAGATTATTTCTTTTTTCATCTTTCTGTTTTTTTCTTCCTTGGTTACCATTTATTTCTTGGACACAGATTGATGTGTTTTTTTTTGGTGTTTAACAATTGAACTTTTTGGTTTGTGATTCAAATCAGTAGTAGTCTTTTGAATCCAACACTACTATCTGTAGAGTAAAAAATTGAAAATATGAAATATATTACCTATAGTTAGAATCTTATTCCTGTGATATCTATATCTTGCACTAGGAAATGCAAAAGAATATTTACCATATCCTGCTAGAACTATTTTTACTTTGTGAAGTAACATTATCATTGCAGAAGTCTTATAAAAATGCTCCCCAAACTATATTTCTGTCTGTCTCCTCTCACTTAGGTTATAAAATTCTTGAGGAAGGATCTTTCTCTTAGCTCTTTATCTCTTTAATGACTGCCATAGTGCCAATGTGTATGTAAAAGTATAGGTATATGTGTTTGTGTGTGTATGTACATGCGTGTGTCTCATTTTTCAGTAAATGCTTGCTGGATTAGATTGTGTATTTTCTTAAGTTTATCTCACTCTGATACATTTTATTATTGATATGTTTTATCAGAATAAGATAATATATACTTTTATTTAACAGTCTTCAATTATTTAAAAATATGCATTTTTTTTATTGGACTTTTATTACCTTATTTATCCATATAAGAATCACCTGGGGATCTGTTAGGATCTCCTGAGAATCTTGTTAAAGAATAGATTCTGTTTCAGTATATCTGAGGTAGAAATGCAGATTCTAAGCAGGTCGATCTAGAATGAACTGGGTTGATCACTAAAAATGTCAAAAATTAAATTTTTTCTTTTAATATATCTTTTCTTTGTTTTTGAAAGAATCTACAGATTAGAAATTCTGTTTTGGTTACTGTTAAATTTGAGATCTCTCTTTGGGCATATATGTGGAAATTTCAAGTAGGTAGTGAGCTGTAGTAGTACAGTGCCTAAGGCACTTGACTGCCAACCAGAAGGATCGAGGTTCGCACCCATCAGCCACTCCTCAGAAGGAAGGTTGGGCAATCTACTTCTGTAGAGATACCACCTTGGAAACCTAAGGAGGGATCACTGTGAGTCTAATGAACCTGACAACAGTGAGTTTGGGGATTTTTTTTTTTTTTTTTTTAGGATTTGGGTGAAGATTTACAGAGTAAATTCACTTTTCATACAGCAGTTCACATATACTTTGTCTCATGTCATTGACCAAAATTTACAATGCGGCAGCTCCCCTCCCACTTCCTCCCCATAGTTACCTCCTCCCAGTGTCCATCCCTTCATACTCTTCTGCACCTGAGCTATCTCCCTGTGCATAAGCAGCCCTTCCTTCTCCCATGATTGTTCTCTCCAGGGCGTGTGTCTACTTGAGGTAAATGTTTAACTCACATGCCTGTACTTTGTTTGGCTGGAAACCACAGTTGTGGGTTCAATTCCAGACCTGAAGGGCAGCTAGGGGCCATAGTCTCAGTGGTTCCACCAGGCTCTACTGGACCAGCAAACCTGGTCCCCACCTTCTTTTTTTTTTCCTCCAAATGATTTTGAGTTTTGTTCCACATTGTTCTCCCTCTCTATGCAGGATCTCCTACATCCCTTCCAAGTGGATGGCAGTGGTAGCTGGGCACCATCTAGTTCTTCTGGTCTCATAGTTGTATAGGTTGCAGATTGGATGGTGTACCAGTTGCTAGGACTGATTGTTTCCATTAATTTTGGTTTTCTTCTTTCTTCTTGACGAGGAGAGACCCGTTGTTGCATCTAGATGGCAGCTTCCTAGCTTTTAAGGTCCCAGTCGCTACTCGCCAAAGTAGTAGGTGGAACAATGTTTTGTATAGTATGTTATGCCAATTGAGCTTGATGTCCCCTGTGACTATGGTCCCAAGCCCGCAGGATCAACTACTTGGTCCCTCTGGGTAGCTGGCTGTGACCAAGCAATGACCATAACCTTGCCCCTTGTCAGCTCTACTATACACCTGGGAATTCTGATCATTCACATGAACTTATAGGCCCATTGTCTGCCAACCCTATATATGATCTTGGATACACTCTCCATTTAGACATACCTGTTGTTTAGCTTGTTCACCTATCTATCCGTCCATATACCCATGTTTGCTTTCACTGACAACTCAGTACTGTATATGCAAAAGGGTTCATATTTGTTGTCTGTACTGCCCATGTAACTCTCTATGTCTTTCTCATCCTCAGTGCTGCCATATTGGTCACTCACATTTGGTACATTGCCCTTCTCTTCACCCAAATTAATATTTATCTCTATCTATCTAACAGCATTCCCTCCCCTCCCCTCCCACCCCTGGTAACCAACAAAGAAAATGTCCTCCAATAGACAAACCTTTCCTTAACTTTTACAATAACGGACTAATACAATATTTGTCCTTTTGTGACTGACTTATTTCACTCAGCATAATGTCCTCCAAGTTCATCCACGTTAAGCGGTGTTTTGCAGATTCTACATTATTCTTTAGCGTTGCATAGTATTCCATTGTGTGAATGTACCATAGTTTGGTTATCCATTCCTCAGTTGTTGGACATCTAGGTTGTGAGTTTGGGGATTTTTTTAGTTTAGTGAGTGTGTTATTGTTGTTAGATGCTAAGGAGTTGGTTCCAACTCATAGTGACCCTAAGTATAACAGAATGAAATGTTACCTGGTCCTGTGCCATCCTTAAAATAGTAGGTGTGTTTGAGCCTCTTGTTGCAGCCCTATGTCAGTCCATCTCATTGAGAGTCTCTCTCTTTTTGGTTCACCATCTACTTTAACAGCCATGATGGCTTTCTTCAACAACTTCTGTCCTATCTTCTAGAATCTAAGGAGCATTCTGCCTATATTTTTTCCAAGATAGATTTGTTTGTTCTCTTGGTAGTCCGTGGTATACTCAGTATTCCTTGCCAGTACCATAATTCAAATGTATCAATTCCTCTTCAGTCTTCCTGTATCTTCAGTATACAAATACGGAATTTTTCAGAGAAGTCAGCTGTATATAGAAGATTGGAAATTAGTCTACAAATGGACTACCAAAAGCAAAAAAAAAAAAAAACCAAACTCACTGCTGTCAAGTTGATTTGACTCATAGCGACGCCTCCTTGGGTTTCTGAGGTGATGTCTCTACGGAAGTAGATTGCCCAGTCTTCTTTCCAAGGAATGGCTGGTGGGTTTGAACCACCAAGCTCCTACATGTGAACTAGAGTAGCGTTTTTCTGGCATGAATGCTACCTTTCCCACCCCTTCCCTGGGAGCTCTGGTGGCATGGTGCCTAAGGCCTTTGACCGCTAACCAGAAGTCTGGCAGTTCAAACCCACCAGCTACTCCTCGGAAGGAAGATTGGGCAATCTACTTCCGTAAAGATAACACCTTGGAAACCCAAGAAGGGGTCTCTATGAATCGGAAACAACTCTTCGACAGTGAGTTTTTTCTTTTTTCCTGTTTGTCTGGAAGAAATGCTGTAGTATTCTTTCCTGCTAAACTTAGTTTAGCTTTTGAGCTCCTTTTTATATAGTGCTCAAACAGCCAATATTAATTAGCCAACCAAGATGAAACCTATTTGTCATACTTTTTTAGGTCCTACTTATCTACTTATTAAACTTTTTCTCAGTTGTTACCGTTGTTAACTGCCATCAAGTCTGCTTCTGACTCATACTGATTCCACGCGCACACACACACAAAAACAACTCACCGTCATCGAGTCAGTTCAACTCATACCAACCCATCCTTTGGTTTTCAAGGCAGTATTTCTGTGGAAGTAGATTGCCCAGTCTTCCTTCTGAGGAGTGGCTGGTGGGTTTGAACTGCCAGCCTTCTAGTTAGCTGTCAAATGCCTTAGGTACTACACCACCAGAACTCCCTCCATGCACAAAGAGAGTGGATTATTGTGGTCCATAAGGTTTTCGTTGGCTGATTTCATTTACATAAATGGTGCCTATAATTTGGTTCTTTTTCATTATTATTAAGCTTTATCATTTTAATTATTTGCTTCTGTTGTTTTTTTTTTTTTCTGATAACAAAAGTAATACTTGCTGGTTATAAAATATTCAGACCTTACTGAAATGTATAACTTACCTGTTGAAATGTTCTCATAATCTTACTCCTTGGAGATAAACAGAAAACTTTAATGTATCTTAAAGTCATTCAGCAGCTGTTTGAGTGCCTGCTCTGTGCCAGGAAGTAAATAATGTAGGCAAATACCTACCTTTGTGGAACTTACATTTTAGTGGGGAAGATAGTCAATAAAGCATTTGAATGTATAGACAGGTAATATAATTTCAGGTGGTGATAAATGCTATGAAGCAAGATATGGGGTTGGTAATTCAGAAGGGCTTGGAAAGGTGTCTGGATAAGATGACATTTGAGCAGAGACCTGCTCTATAAAGAATTGAGGCATGACACTGTTCAGAGGAAGAGCATTCCTGGTTGAGAGAATGTCAAGTATAAATACTGTGGTGAGAGTGGGCCTGACATGTTTGATGGACAGCAAGAAGGGCAGTGTAGATGGAGTCCAATGAGCAGGGCAGAGAGTGACAGATACATATATCTAGAGTTCATACATCAAAGGGGCAAGAAGGCCCCATCTTCTGACCTCCTCTAATCCCACAAGAAGAAGACAGAATCACCATCAGTAGACCAAGGCCTATTCTTGGGAGGCCAGATATGCTGCCTCCCTTCAGCCTTTTCACCAACTGTTCCTCTCACAGCACCCACCACCTCTCTGTTGGGTTCAGTAATTCTCTGCAGTGGCCACACAGAACTCACAGATAATAGGGTTTATTAGGGAAGCACCAGACTACAATTCACGTTGAGGAACACACTCAGGCTTTCTCAGCCTGCTGTCTCTCAGCCAACAGTCTCTCTCCCAACGGTGTGTGTCTCTCGGTGTCTATCTCTGCAGCATATGTCTCTTCCATCTCTCTCTCAGCAGCACATTTCTTTCACATCTCAGCCAGCAGTGAGAGATTTCTTCTGCCTCCAGCAGGGCTCCTTTGAGCCTGGCAGAGTGGCCAAACTTACCAGTCCCAACATGGAATTCTATACACCTGAGAGAGAGAGCGCGAACTTCGTGCCACTCTCAACAGAAATACCCCAGGTGGATAACTTTAACAATCAGAAGCTACTCAGTTGCTCATGGCAAATTCCACCACAGAGTTTACAAAGACTTGCGGCTAGAAAAGCCACACTATATAATTTACTACACTGCTTCAGGAGAGAAGTTGGGATGGAAGATGTAAATTTGGGTGTTATCAACTTCTGAATAGTATTTAAAACCATGAGATTGGATGAGTTCATACAGAGAATGAGTATAGATAGAGAGAAGAAGAGATCTGAGGACTGAGCCCTGGTGGAGGTGAGGAAAAGAAGGTAGCTCTAGCAAAGGAGAATAAAGTGGAAAGGCAAGTAAGATGAAAGGAAAGACACAGCTATGCAGTGTTTAGAAGCCGTGTGAAGAAAATGTGTCAAAAAGGGAGTAATCAACCCTGTTAAATGCTGCTGGGATTGAGAATTGATAATTTAGATGAGTGGTTTCAGAACAACAGTGAGGTTTCAGAAGAGCAATGAGAATAAAGCCTAATCTGAGTAGCCTCAAGAGAGCAAGGAGGAGGAGGAAATGGAGATCACAAGTCTAGTCAACTCTTTCAAGGCCTTATGTTGTATAAAGGGTGGCAGTATGATTGCCTGGCAGCACTGAAGGCCCACTTTGAGGTTTGTGGTCATGATTTTAAATTGAAAACAACCAGCATGTTTATGTATTTTTTCCTCCATCTTATATAGCTGCTTGGTAAAAGGTATAGAATAGATAGAGGTGAATTTAAAAGTTTTGAAGTTTTGTCAAGTAAATACTGACAAGAGTAAGGAAGAGACAAGGCAGGAATTATAGTGGTGGGAAATGAAGATTTAAATGCAGTGATAGAAGCTAAAAAGTAGTGACTAGGTTAATAGACTTGAGGTTCTGTTTGGTAAGAATGAGTGTTAAGAGTTATTGTTAAGGGAAATAGGAAGGGTTCAGATGGTGAGGTGCTTGAAATTGAGATCTTAAGGCCTAAAGTATGATTATAAAAACCGCTGTCATCAAGTTGATTCTGACTTAATAGCAACCCATAGGGTTTCCAAGACTAAATCTTTATGGAAGTAGATTGCCTCATCTTTCTCCTGCAGGTCAGCTGGTGGGTTAGAACTACTTCCCTGGTTAGCAGTCAAATGCCTTAATCAGTGTACTACCACAAGAACTCCTTAAGGTATCATAGGAGTGGGTATATGACATAAGGTGGAAGATAATACCATATAAAGCCAAGTGTTAGATGGGTTATCCATGTGAATATTTAAATCAGGAGGAATGAAAGAAGTGTAAGTGGGAAGATAATAAACCAGTTGCTAAACTCTTCAGTGACAGAAGGGAAGCTATCAAGATTTTTAACAGTGACAACTAGGATAAATAGAGGATGGAATCTTTTGATGGCATGATCCTTTAAGGAACTGTGTTTTGGGAGGAGCTAGGAAGAACTAGGGGAGCTCTGGTGGCATAGTGCCTAAGGCATTTATTTGACTGCTAACCAGAAGGCTGGAGGATCAAACCCACCAGCCACTCCTTAGATGGAAGACTGGGGAATCTACTTCTGTAGAGATACTGCCTTGGAAACCCAAGGAAGGGGTCGCTATGAGTCAGATCTGACTCAAGGGCAGTGAATTGAGTTGAGTTGGGTTGAGGAGGAACAAAGGAACCCTGGTGGCACAGTGCCTGAGGCATATGACTGCTAACTGGAAGGCTGGCGGAAGATGGGGCAGTCTACTTCTCTAAAGATATGCTGCTTTAGAAACCCAGTGGGGGTTGCTATGAGTCGGAATCAACTCGATGGCAGTGGGTTAGGAGGAACAGTGACCTGGAGGTGGCCATGATAATCAAGGAGGACATTTACCTCACCACAAGCCCTAGTACTACTTAGAGTTTTTGCTTTGTGCTGTTGAGTGGATTCTCAGTCATAGGCCCTGTGTGACGAGTAGAATGCCTTGTGTGGTTTCCTAAGCTGCATTCTTTACCGGAGCAGATTGTCAGGTCTTCTGTCCCACGGAGCTGCTGGTGGGTTGAAAACTTTGACCTCTCACTTTTCAAGCAAGCAAGAACTTGCTGTGCATATTCAGAGAAGAGGCTGAGGATTTAATGAAAATTACATATTTAAAGTAGTTTTTTAAATTATGGAAATACTTATTAGACAAAGAAACTTGGTAAAATACAAAAAAGAATAAGGAAAAAATTATCCGTAGTTTGATTAGCCTTGGAGAACCATATTAATATTTTTATGGGTTTCCTTTTGGCTGTTTTCTTTCATTCTGAGCTTCTTTTGTTTTTCTCTTAATACTTTTGTTTGTATTGTGTTCATATAATTATATTGTGACTTAACTTTTTTTTCCTTTTTTTCTGATTATAAAAGTAATGCAGGGTCATTATAGAAAACTGAAAACCATAAAGAAGTAAAGAAAAATCAGCATCCCAACACCCAGGGTCACATTACCACTGTTAACAGTATTTCTTTACATTAATTTTTCTGTCTTTATTATTATGATTATTATTTTACATTTAGTTTTTAGTGTATGTACTGATAATACTAAGTTTGGTCAGCATCAGGGCATTCACAGCTTCTGGATGGAGGAGAATAATTTTAAGTCATTTAAAGTTTTGGGATGATTTTTATTAAATAACAAAGGTTTAACTTTAATGATAGTAAATGGCAGCAAGATACAGAGCAACATATAAAAATTATTTATTTTTATATAAGTATGTATCTAAATTATATATTTCTCTTTAGGTGCATGAGTGGGAAATAAAGTAGATCCCTGAATGTTAATTGCTTATGTCTGGGTGGTGTAACATTTAAATTATGCTGCTTTTCTGATTTTTCTCAGGTAAACCAACATTTCTGACTTAACGCCTTACCTTCAAAAAGCAGTTTATTTTTGGAGTTCCTGCATGGTGCGAATGGTTAAGCCCTCAATTAGTAGCCAAGAGGTTGGTGGTTCAAACTTACCCAGAAGCACCACAGGCTTGGTGGTCTGTTTCTGAGAAACCACAGCCTTGAAAACCCTATGAGGCACAGTTCCCTGACACACATGGGGTAGACCTGAGTCCGAATTTGACTGAATGGCAGCAGCTAACAACAAAAATACAATGCGAATCTGAAACCATATCAAAAAGAAATTTTTTAAAGGAGAATAGTGACGAAAAGTAGCCCCAAAGTACAAAGATTTTCTGTTAAAGCAAACTTCATTTGCTTAAAAGTTTGCATGATGATGAAATACTTTGCAAAGAGAGCATTCTGAGATGTTTTTTAAAATTGGTTAAGGTTTTGCCTGATTAGCCAAGATTGATTTTAGGAAATAGATAAAAACTCTTAATCAGTAAAGTAAGTTTAATGAAGTAACTTTTCTTATGCACATGTATGTTTATAAGTCACTGAGAGCTAAAGAAATAATGGTACTCTATTCTCTAGGTCTAAGTGTTGCTCTGTTTAGAATATGCCATGGAAATAAATATGCTACTATAGTTTCTGGACTATCCAGTATTCATACTCACTTCCACAGTGAAAAGTGATTTCTTAGAAAAAGGCAGTTTTTCTCTCACCATTTTCTAACATAGTCAAAGGGTGATGTAGATTGCTAGGTAAAACTGGGTTGTAGTGTTATGAATTTTGTTTCCCATTGAAAAGCAGGAGATAAAGTGAAACAGTGAGAATGTGATTTTTAATTTTTTTTCATTTTTTGAAAATGTACTTCCTGTTAGAGATTGCAGAATGGTTTTGCTTTGTTTTTTCTTTTCCCATTAGGGAAGTGAATTGGAATGGAAAGTGAATTCATAGCTTAGAGGACAGAAATCAGAACAACTGTTTGTAGGTTTGAATCTCACTGCAGTTTACAAGCAATTTTATGTACATACATCTGTAGCTTGATCTTTGATTCATTGAAATAAAATGGACATCTATGTATTATGGAAAGTGAAAAATATAAGCAGGATACAGAAATAAGCTCTGTTACTGGTATGATAGTTCTTAAGCTTTGTTGGTTTTTTTTTTTTTTTTAATCAGTTTTCTGTAGTTTTCACTAGGTGTGATCGTATGATTCTTTGTATCCTTTTACAACAATCAATTGTAAATAGGAAGAAGATTTTTAACTAAAAGGAAATGTATTTGTGTTAGGTGCAAAAGGTTTTTAAATAATATGTTTCTTGTCAGAGTGAAGACAAAAGTACTTCAACTTTCAGAGACAAACTGTGTGGCACAGTCTTCAGAAATGACAGATAATGGCCATAAATAGAGGTATGAAGTGCAAAGAATACACACTAACGAAAAGAAAATGATAAACTTGAAATTCTTAATCACAGAGTGTCACCATTGTTCATGTGTACAGGGTTTTTGGCTAGATAGTGATTTTGACAAAACTTGTTGATTTCCTATTTAAATTTAGATAATTATTTGCAGCCTATAGTAAGTATAAACTGAGCGTTTTTAACATGTAGGAAGCTCTCCAAATCATCAGACACTCCTATAAATGAGAAATTATGTTTTTTCTTTCTTTCTTTTTTTTTAAGAAACAGTTTTGGGTGTTGCCTAACAATTTCCTTTGTGGTTTACCTTTGAAGTGAAGTTATGATTTATGAGCTGCATACTTTTAAGGACTAAGATAAAGATAAATAGTTTCCCAAGATTTTAGTTTGCTGCTTGTATATATATCTATATTATAAAATTCAACAGTTGGGAACATTATTTCATAAAAATTGTATTTTTAATCATGTATAAAATAAACCATCATAGAGAGAACATTTATAAATATTGATTAGTTGAACAGCCTTTCTCAACTGGAGTTCCTGGAGAGAATTAAGCCAGTTACCTAAGGCATCCAGTGTATGTAATTATCCTCTCACCTTTGCATCTAGAAAGGAACTGGTCAAGTACTTACTGTCTTTGAGAAAACTGAGAAATAGTCACTGACACAGTTCTGTGTTGAAAGTTCAGATGAAGAACCTTGGGTAACAAAAGGCTGGCAGAGGGTCTTAGATAAATCAGAGCAAATGCAGTTATGCCGAAAGGAATTTTACACTGACAACCTAACAATGTAAGAGTATTATTTAAAAAGCATTCAGTAGTTTTTGTTGAACCACCTGCTTTGTTCTTGACATTTTCTTAGGTTCTGAGGATATTGCTGTATCAGGTACTAATTCAGTTTGCACAAAACAAAAAAAAAAAAAACAAACTCACTGCCATCAAGTCAATTCCAACACATAGCGACCCCTCCTTGCATTTCCAAGGCCATATCTCTACGGAAGTAGATTGCCCAGTGGCTGATGGGTTTGAACCTCCAGCCTTCTGCTTAGCAATCAAATGTCTTAGGCACTACGCCACCAGAGCTCCAATAAACCACTTAGGAATATATTGAAAAATTCTTGACATGAGCAAAATCTCCACTCATTCTCCTCCCCCCTTTCCACCATCAGTACATGCACAATTCATAAATGTTCCTTAATTGTCAAAGCCTCCAAAGAATTGCTCATTCTAGTTTCAGGGCTTGGCAGTTCTAAGACTGGGGTTATCTTACGGCCAATCAGGAGGGGAACAGGTTTTTTTAGTTTGAGTATTGTGGTACTAGAGGGAGTTGTGTTTTCCATGTTCTTACCTGAAACTCATGGCATATTTTCTTTAAAAAAATTATACTCGTTCAGTTACTATAGAGTCTAACCACTTCTTACATGGTTTCCTATGGGATAATGTTGTTGCGCTGTTGTTAGGATAATGGTGGTTTTCATATCGGTGGTGTTAAATGCCATCCAGTGGATTCCGACTCAGCAAACCCATGTGACAGAGCAGCACTGCTCTGTAGAGTTTTCTTGGCTGTGATAGTGCAGAAGCAGATCACCAGCTCTTTCTTGCGAGGACTTGCTGGGTAGGTTTAAACCATCCACCTTTCTGTTAGTAACTGAGCACTTAATCGTTTGTGTTTTTGAATAGCAACTTAAAAATTCCTTGAACACAATCACTTTGTAAATTAGGAACCGCTTGTACTTTACTTAGGTAATCACAGCCTAGCCATCTCTCAGCACTTTTTTTGGTGATTTTGGTAGCTCACCCTATCTCTTTAGGTGTTCCACTACTTCATCAACTCCAGAATATTCAGATTTTCATGAATCAGTAAAGTTTTAAGAAAACACTTTTAAGCATTTTATCTCCAAGCAAAAGTTTTAGGTACATAGTAAAGCTTTTACATTTTTTCCAAATCATATTTTAATGAGAAATTACAGAAGCTTTCTTTAGAAAATAATTAATGTATGATATCTCTAGCTAAACTGTATTTGTAACTGAGAAGCACCACATCACAAATCTAAAATGGTCATGTGGAAGCAAGTGGAAAAAAGCCTTCTGAGATACCATTTTCCAGTCTGGGTTATTCAGTATTGTGGAAATTCATATGTTTCTGTTTTAAACACCAAGCACACTGTAGTTTTTCCCTCCAAGCTAAAGATAAACACTTTACCTAACATCAAATGAGAAGAGTTACTACTGAATTCTAATAAAAGAAACAGGAGCAAAGCTTCAGGCTTTAAAGACAGCATTTGATTCTTACTTGCTTGTTTTGTTAAGTGGAAAATTTCTGGACAAACAGCAGAGTATAAGTCTGCTTTCAGTCTAACCCTACCATTTTGTTGCTAGTATATTCAAATTATGGCTTCTCCAAGGAAATACTATGTATTTCATCTTTGACTTTGTTGAAGTTGAAAAGTGAAAATGAGGAAATTCAAAATCAGCATATTATTCCTTTGCCCCCAGAAGTTTTAGAACTGTTAATTCCAATAAGGAACTGTTTAATTTTGCTATTTTGTGGTTTACACTTTATATTTCTGTTACAAAGGAGGAAAGTAAAATATAAATAAATGGTTGTTGTTGTTGTTATGTGCCGTCAAGTCGGACCCGACTCATAGCGACCCCTCCTTGGGTTTCCGAGGCAGTATCACTACAGAAGTAGATTGCCTCATCTTCCTTCTGAGGAGTGGCTGGTGGGTTTGAACCGTCAGCCTTCTGGTTAGCAGTCACGTGCCTTAGGCACTGCTCTACCAGAGCTCCCAAATTAATGGTATAATGATTAAAAAACAAAACAAAAAAAACAGCAAACCCACTGCCATCAAGTAGATTCCAACTCATAGCGACCCCCATTGTGATTCATAGTTATTCTGTACTCTGCTGCTTCTGTACCTTTACTCATAGTATTGTTACCTAGGAGCTCTGGTGGTGCAGTGTAAAGCACTGGGTGGCTAACAAAAAGCCACCAGCCGCACCGTAGAAAAATGATGAGGCAGTCTGTTTTGTAAAGATTTATAGCCTTGGAAACCCTAGGGGGCGGCAGTTCTATTCTGTCTTGTAGGGTTGCTGTGAGTCAGAATCAACTCGATGGCAGTGGGTTGGTTGGTTCCATTATTCTTACTTGGAATGCCTTACTTCCTCATATTTTTCCTGTGACAGTCCTAACAATCCTTCAAGGTTCTACTCTAATGCTTATTCTTCTGTGAAGCTTTTTTCTGTTTCTGAAATACTTGTGTATAACTCTAAATTTATCTATGTATTTATTTGTTTATTCCAAATGATGGCACTGTATATAGTGTCTCTATGTACACACATATCCATACCAGCATGTGAAGTAGGACTGTTTATTCATCTCTGTATCATCATGCTTTGTGCACAGTGATATTTGTTGAATTCTGGTGACCTAGATTGGAAATCAAGAGGCTTGATTATGTTTCTGGCTCTGTGACATTCAATTTTCTGGGCTTCTGTTTCCTCAAATGTGGGTTTTGGGGGTCCTTTCTAACTTTCATGGTTGTATGATTACCTCTTCATGGAGTGTTTACACATGATCCCTTTAGCATGTTAAAAGCCAAGGCTAATAATACCCCCCCCAAAAAAAAAAAAAACTTACTGCTCTCTAGCAACCCCTTCTTGGGTTTCCAAGGCGGTATTACTATGGAAGTATATTGCCCAATCTTCCCTCCAAGGAGTGGCTGGTGGGTTTGAACCACCAGCCTCTGGTTAACAGTCAAATGCCTTAGGGAAGGAGTAATTTACAGAGTATAGTCTATTTCAAGATTAGTGAGCTGTCAGCATCTGAAAGCAAAAGAGTACTAGAAAGTAGAAACTAATTTGATATTACAGATTTTAATAGAGGTAACCAGGAGCCGTTTGTGGTAGTTAAATTTATATGTCAACTTGACTGGGCCTGGTTGAGTGGCTAGGCAGCTGGTGGTAGTTATTCCCTATGAAGACTGGCAGTCAACTCCATGATGGGATCTACCACAAGCAGCTGAGTAGTTGCCTTTGGGATGTGGTGTACTTTCTGTATATAAGGAGAAGCCTTGGGGATAGTCTCGAGCTTGTGGAATGCTTGGACCCTGCATGTAGCTGTGTCATTGTTCAGCAGCCTGCCATGCTCTGCTGATCTTGAGACTTAGGATGGAGTTGAATTAATGGCCTGTCGTGTGGTTTGGTAACATCGGGACTGTGCCTTTTTACTTGTCAACCTTGGGCTTGGCAGCTTCAGCAGCCAACAGCTGTCTGGGTGAAGAAAAGCCTCTAGCTTCAGTGGGCCGGGAGCTGCAGGCAGAGCTGAAGCCCAAGGTCAAGGGGCTTTCACCCAGCCCCTAGAACCTGGCACTTTGAACCTGGACATAAAGCCTCCAAATTATAAGAATAAATGCCTGTTTGTTCAAGCCATCCCATTTGTGGTATATTCTCGTCAGAGTGGCACTAGGTAAGCAGAACACTTATTAGATATAGATTTCAATAGAGGTAACCAGAAGCCATTTAAGTTATGAACTGGTAGAATGTAGGAATTTCATATTTTCTTTACACTATAACCTAGATTAAGCACTTAGATATTTTCATAAACGAAAACCAGACCCACTACCATCAAGTCAGTTCTGACTCATAGTGACCCCTATTGGGTTTATGAAAGTAGATTGCCTCATCTTCCTCCCTCAAAGCAGCTGGTGGGTTTGAACTGCCAACCTGCTGGTTGTCAGCCAAATGCCTTGCCCACTGCACCACCTGAGCTCCTTAGATAATTTCATATCATGGTGAAAAATGAAAGTCAGTCTTCTTAAAGTGTTGTTAAAGAATATATTCCTGAGAAATTACTCAAACTGTCTCTTTGTGTAAATGGAAAAAGCAGTACTCATCCAGTAGGGTACATACAGATGAGTATATCAGTGCTTGTCTAGAACTTCATTTTTGCTTAGCATTTTACATTGCTGGGGAAAATTAATCAATATTAAGTAACTAAAAACCTGCCAATAGGTTTTTATTTGTATGCCTACAAACCATACTGTAAACCCATGTGAGAAGGTGTTTGATTGCACATTTTATGCCTTAATTCAGAACATCCAATGCTGTGATTTTCTTTTTATGGCCCATGTTGGAAACTTTAAATTACTTGTGTTTAATATGTTTTAACTAAAACTTTCAAACTGAAAATATAATTCATTTGATTTATGGTAATATTTTCTATCTAACCTAATTGGAAGGAGTTGGAACTAACCAACTGTAGGCTTTAGAAACCCTATAGGGCAGTTCTACCCTATACTATAGGGTTGCTGGTCAACTCAATTGCCATCGACTCTATAGCAGTGGGTTTTTTTTTTCTTGTTTTAAATTTTATAAATAAATTACATTTATTTTATAAATATATATGTGTGTGTGTGTGTGTGTGTATGAGATGTTCCAAAAGACTTTATATATAAATATATATATGTGTAATATATTGTTATTCTGACATATTTCATGTAGCAGGAGTGATACATATTCTTTGTCTGTATTTGGAGGATAGTATAAGTGATTAATAAAATTTGCTTCACTCTTGTCATCTAACTTTACCGTATATCTGAACATAGAATATCCCAGTGTGACTGGAGGACCTTGTTTATGTTATTTGCCCTTAACAAGAATGTGCAAAAGCATACAGTACTGGGTTGTCAGTGAAGGCAAACACAGGTATACGGATGGGTAGATGGGTGGGCAGGCTGAACTATTATGTATGTCTGTGCAGCAGGGAGTGTACCCAAGACCATGTATAGGGTTGGCAGACAATGGTTTTACAAGTATATTTGTATGTTCTGTAAGAACTCCCGGGGCTATAGTACAGCTGACAAGGCACAAGATTGTAGTCACTTCTTCATCACAGCCAGTTACCCAGAGGGACTGAGTAGTTGAATCTGTGGGCCTCGGGACCATAGTCTCAGGGGACATCAAGCTTAATTGGCATAACATACTACATAAAACATTGTTCCACCTCCTACTTTGGTGAGTAGCGACTGGGATCTTAAAAGCTTGCAAGCAGCCATCTAGATACAAAGATGGGTCTCTCCTCATCCAGAGCAAAGAATAATGAAGAAAACTAAATATTCATGGAAACAATTAGTCCTCGTGACCGGTACACCATGTGATCCTCAGCCTATACGACTATGAGACCAGAAGAACTAGATGGTACCCAGCTACCACTGTCAACCACTTACAGGGGAATCAAAATCATTTGGGAAAAAAAAGGGGGACCAGGTTTGCTGGTCTGATAGAGCCTGGTGGAACCACTGAGACTGTGGTCCCTAGTTGCCCTTAAGGTCTGGAATTGAACCCATACCTGTGGCTTCCAGCCAAACAAAATACAGGCATATGAGTTGAACATGTACCTGAGGTAGATATACTACTTGGAGAGAACAATCATGGGAGAAAGAAGGGCTGTTTATGCATAGGGAGACAGTTCGGGGCAGGAGTGCATGGAGGGATGGACACAGGAAAGAGGTAACTATCGGGAGAAAGTGGGAGGAGAGCTGTTTCATTGTGATAAATTGTAGTCAGTGTCAAGAGACAGTGTGTGTGTGAACTGCTGTATGGAAAGTGAATTTGGTCTGTCAACTTTCACCCAAATCACAATTAAAAAAAAAAAAAAAAGAATGTGCATAAGGCAGAGAAAGACACAAAAGATTACCCTAGGTTTATGCTGTGTTTTTTAGAGGCTTGTTGGACATGAATATCTCATATTCTCTTTTTTCCTTTTGTTTGCTATTTATCTTAGTTTCTCTGTGCTGCTATAGCAGAAATACCACAGGTGAATGGCTTTAATCAACAAAACTAATTTTCTCACAATTCAGGATATTGGCTCTAGGGGAAGGCTTTTTTCTCTGCCAACTCTACGTAAAGGTTCCTGTCTCTTTAAGCTTCTCTTCTTAGGTTCCTTGGTGAACTTTATGTGAGGTGGTATCTGTCTTCCCCCATCTGTGTGTCCTTTTCTCTTTTGTTATCTTAAAGGTGATTGGCTTAAGACACACCACACTTGTACACTGATACATTCTCATTAACATAACAAAGAAACCTCTATTACTGAATATGCTTATACATCTAAGGCTATACCAATAGCTATGAGTCAATTACAACTCATAGTGACCCTATAGAACAGGGTGGGACTGCCCCATAGGGTTTCCAAGGCTGCAGTCTTTACTAAAGTAGATTAGCACATCTTTTTTCTGTGTAGTGTTGGTGGGTTTGAACGGCTGACCTTTGGGTTAGCAGCTGAACACTTAACTACTGTGCCACCAGAGTTCCTTTTCCAGAGGTGTAGGGGTTAGTATTTACAACACATATTTTTGAAGGGTACAGTTTAATCTTTAACAATACCCCAAAGATTTTTAAACCCTGCCACAGTTTACCATACTAATATTTTAGATGGGTGAGATGTGCGTTTTTCTTTTTTCAAATGGTTGAATTGTAATTGTGAAATGAGAGAGGAACATCGGAGAACTGCTTACTAGAGGGATGGTCTCAGACTGATCAGTTTTAGGAATGGGTAGTTGTGGGAGTAGGAGATCAGGAATTCTATTCTCTAAAATTATTCCCAACATCTGTTAGAAAGTCTGTGAGTACTCCCAACAGTATTCTTCTTGATTGATATAATTGGAATATAACCCTATGTGGTAAAGTTGTATGTCAGCTTGGCTGGGCCTGGTTGAGCGGCTGGGCAGCTGGATGTAGCATTACCCATGATGAGAATGGTAATCAACTCCATGGTGGAATCTACTGTGAACAACTGAGTAGCTGCCTTTAGGTATGTGGGTCTGCTTCCCATATATAAGTAGCAGCTTTGGGAATGGTCTCTAGCTTATGGCACATGTAGCCATGTCATTGTTCATGGCCTGCCATCCTCTGCCGACTTTGGGACTTAGAATGGACTTAAATTAATGGCCTGCCGTGTGGCTTGGTAACATCAGCACTATGCCATTTTATTTGTTGACCTTGGGCTTGTGAACCTCAGCAGCCAGCAGCTGTCTGAGTGAAGAGATACCTCTAGCTCCAGTGGGCCGGGAACAGGAGGCAGAGCTGAACGCCAAGGTTGAAGGGCTTTCACCCAGCCCCTAGAGCCTGGCATTTTGAACTCAGACTTAAAGCCTTCAAACTGTAAGAATAAACTCCTGTTTGTTAAAGCCATCCCATTTGTGGTATATTGTCAGAGTGGCACTAGGTAACCAGAACACTATATGTATTCCAGTTTAAGGACTCCTGTCCTGAATTACAGTAGTACTAAATAGTTTGTACTTTTCAGAACTTAATATGTTACTTTATATCTCTATATCTGTGATCACTGGGTATCTTCTCCCTGGAATGTCTTTCCTGCTAATATCTGCCTTCTAAACGTCTCTTACAAGATTCATCTCAGAGGACATCTTACTTCTGAAGCTTGTTTTCTACTCACTGCCGTCGAGTCAGATCCGACTCATAGCGACCCTTCCTTGGGTTTCCAAGGCGGTATGGTATCACTATGGAAGTAGATTGCCCAACCTTCCTTCCGAGGAGTGGCTGGTGGGTTTGAACTGCTGGGCTTCTGGTTAGCAGTTAGATGCCTTAGGCACTATGCCACCAGAGCTCCCAAAGTTTGTTTTACCACTGTTGTTACTGTTGTTGAGTCAGACCCGACTCATAGTGGTCCCTCCTTGGGTTTCCAAGGCTGTATCACTACGGAAGTAGTTACTGCACAGCCTTCCTTCTGAGGAGTGACAGGTGGGTTTGAACCGCCAGCCTTTTGGTTAGCAGTCAAGTGCTTTAGGCACTAAGCTACCAGAGCTCCTTGTTTTACCACTGCTATATAGAATCGTGTGTGTGTGAGTGTGTGTGTGCGCACGCGTGTGCATGTACGCATGCTGGTATGTATATGTGTCAACTTGGCTGGGCCTGGTTGAGTGGCTGGGCAGCTGAATGTAGTTATTCCACCTGGTGAGATAAGTAATTAACTCCATGTGGAATCTGTTGGAGCAGCTGAGTAGTTGCTTTGGCTATGTGGTTTGCTTCCCATATATAAGAAGCAGCTTTGGGAATGGTCTCTGGCTTATGGCACCCTTGAACCCTGCATTTAGCCGTGTTGTTTTTCAGCAGCCTGCCATGCTCTGCCAACCTTGGAACTTACAATGGACTTGAATTAATGGCCTGCTGTGTGGTTTGGTAACTTCAGGACTGTGCCATTTTATTTGTTGACCTTGGGCTTGCAAGCCTCAGCAGCCAGTAGCTGCCTGAGTGGAGAGATGCTTCTAGCTGCAGTGGGCCGGGAGCAGAAAGCAGAGCTAAAGCCCAAGGTTGAGGGGCTTTCACACAGCCCCTAGAGCCTGGCATTTTGAACTCGGACTTCTAGCCTCCTGAACTGTAAGAGAATAAACTCCTGTTTGTTGAGACCATCCCATTGGTGGTATATTCTTGTCAGAGTGGCACTAGGTAACCAGAACAGTGTGTGTGTGCGTGCCCTAAATACAGGTATGCATCACTTAACATTCATTCTGGAAATATCTGGCTGCAAATCTGTCCATGGTCTCATAAGGTTTTTTTTTTTCCAAAGGGAAAGCAGCTCTCCTATTGTTTATTTCTTCCTAATGGTTTCAAGATCCCAGATCTGCAGAGTGAGCAAGCAGTGAGGTTCCAGGGCGCATCCCAATCCCTGTAGTGCCTCCTCCTCTGCCTCTTCCTTCTCCTTCTCCTTGCTTCATTCACACACCCAGCACCATGCAGTCTTTTACTCACAGCACAGAGCAACACCTGCTATGGTTCCTCCACTCTTGTCGTGGGCACTGGTGGTGCTGGCTGGGCCCAGGGCACTTGTGAGCTGCATTAGCAGCTGCACATGATGAACAGGGCAGCGGCAGCTAGGGCCACCACTGGCAGCCATGTTCCCAGCATCCACAACCTGCTCCCTGCCTGATGCCTGTGGCCAACTCTCTGTAGGACTCCCAACCCCACCCCCACCCCCTGTTCCTGGGCATACACATGCACAAAGTCCCAATGCAGCTGACAGTGCAGGCTTCAGCGAGGCCAGCCTCTTATGTCCAGTGGATACAACTCTGAGGCTTTGTCCAGCAGGCTCCCATAAGGTTTTAATATAATAAGCTTTATAGAGATTTAACTGTGGATTGTATGAGGACTGCCTGCATATAATAGGGTGTTCACACAGCATTCGAATCACATAACATCGTATTTCACAGAATATTGTGGACATTTGGTGGTGAAAACTGTACTTCTGTCATAGCATCTGTCACATTTCATTAAATTTGTTTCTCCTACTAGACTAGAAGAGAATCACCGTATTTGTTACTTTTCTATTACTGCATAACAAATTATCACCTAGTACCAGCTAGAAACACTCATTATGTAACAGTTTCAGTGAGTCAGAAGTCCAGGTGTGGGTTACTTGGGTCCACTGGTCAGGGTCTCATAAGGCTGCAATGAAAGTATTGGCTGGGGCTGTGCTGCCATCTGAGGCTCAGAGTCCTCTTCCAAGCCCATGCGGTTGTTGGCAGAATTTATCTCCTTGCAGCTGTAGAACTTACAGCTTTTCTTCTTCAAGATTAGCAGGAGAGAGGCTCTGACCTCATGGAATGCCCTAGTCCCTCTTTTAAGGGCTTCTGTCTGGTTAAATGAGGGCTACTGGGGTACACAATGGTTAAGGAAATTAGTTAAGTAGGTTGGTGTTTCGAATCCACTCAGTGGCTCCATGGGAGAAAGACCTAGGTATCTGTTTTCTTAAAGGGTGTAACCTAGGAAACCATGTAAGACAGTTTTACTGTGTGACATTGGGCTACTGTGAGTTGGAATGGACTCCATGTTACACAATTACAATAGATCAGGATGTGGGGAGGAGGAATTGAAGGTGAGTTCATGGTTTCTGGCTTGGATGACTGGGACCTAACAACAACAAGCAATCTAAAATAATGTCTTTTGATTAATTCAAGATCAACTGATTTGGGACCTTAATATCTGCAAAATCCCTTCATCTTAGAGATATTCTTTTGGCTAGATATAAGTCCCAAGTTCCCTCCCTGTACTCAAGGGGAGGTGATAATACAAGAGCTTGACTTGGGGGTCACCCTAGGGTGTGTTTGCCACACCTTGGCTTTCTCCTCTCTGTTCTGAAAACCTAACCCACTGACTGGAAAAGAGTTGGTGTTGGCCAATGTGGAGTGGAAGGGTAGATGTGTGGGCAAGTGAATGGATGGAGGGCAAAACTGAAGCACAGGCTACTTGTCACTTTCTCAAGGTCTCAATCATGGTTATATAGCCTCTCTTACAGGCTTTTTTCTATACTCTACTTTCCTGTTAAATTCTTATTATTACCTGAAGATGTTCTCTAGAGAGGGAGGGGAAGGGATTAAGTGAGACTTTGAATATTTTTTTAATATAGTTTGACTTTGGAATTAGTTTGATTTTGAACTTCTACGTCTTCAAAATAAAATTTTAAAAAGGCAGAAATTGTTTTTTGATGGTTAATTTACTTGCTTCAAAAAGAAAAAAATCACCCTTTTTCTTCAATTTTAATGTTCATTATGTGTGTAATTAATTTCAAATATAATATAAAATTTTATATATAAAGCAGCATTTAAGTTACTTTTGCTTAATTAATTTTTAAAAAAACATGGTTTTTACTCCTGTCTCAGCAATTATTTTAATGTAGTCAGCATCCACTGTAATGCTATGATTAAAAACCTACTTTGAGATCATTAGAAATATATATTCTCACAATGATATTTTTCAAAATTTAATTTGGGTAAACAAATTAAGGATCCTTTTTCCTTTGCTTTTTATTTCATATGCTGGGTTTGCTCCTAACGAGCATGTGACTTTTGGAAGTTGGTGTTGAGGTTGGGCCCCAAATGAAAATTAAGTGTCAGAGATTTGTTTTGGGTCATGTTTAACCAAGCCAGTCAGCCCTCAGACAGTGGAAAACTTTTCATTGTTAGCTGTCACTGCCTCTTGCCAAGATCCTCTTGGGTCATTTCTTCTGTTCATCTGTTCCAGAGCTTTTTCACCTCTTCCTGTGGTCTAGGACTCCTGCACACTTTAAGGTCAGCTTCTCCCAAAGTCAGGACTCTCCTATATAGGCAAAGGTATTTTGGGAGAGTCATCAAAACAACTTTCATGGCTTTGTTGGAGACAGTATGGCCCAATAGTTAAAAGCATTCACTATGGATCTAAACTGCATGGGTTCAAATCATAATTTCAGTGTCTAACTATGTTACCTTGGGCAAGTTCCTTAACCTCAATTTTTCCTTTGTAAAGTGGAGATGATACTAATACTTATCTCATAAATTGTGTGTGGATTTAGTGTTGAACAGTGCCTGCTGCATAGGAGGCTTTGTATAATTGTTAATTGTTTGCCTGCCTGTCATCCTAAAAAAATACTGTGAAGAGATAGACTCCATCCCCTTATCTCCTCTTACTACTGTGACATTCTCTTGTTTCACAGTAACTAATTATTTACTAATTATCAAATGGGAAAAAGAAAGGGAAGGGAAGAGAGACAATAAGAAATTAATTTGTGTTGCATGTTGAACTCTTGCCCACTCAGAAAGATACTTCTTATCACTGTTACTGGTTATGATAGGCCAGGCCCCAAACCAAACCCTCTACCAACTACCTCCATTGCTTAAGAGGGCAAAAGGTTACACTTCAGATGATGTCCTTTTCTATTTTTCTCCTGTATTATTCTGTCACTGGATTTCTTCAAAGCAACATACTCAGCTATTTAGAAGCAAAGCTATAATGCTGTATTGTGAAGACATGAATGGAGTTTGGGCTACATGAGCTTGGATTAGTTAGAAATATACCTTTTTTTTTTCCCTCCACTTGAACAAGACACAGTTTAGCATCAGATTCTTAGTGACTTTATTGAACCTAGAGATTAATCAGTACTTTGGTCCCATTCCTCTTGAATTTTTCTTGCTGATCTTTTTTGCTAGCTCAAGGATGTACCTTTTTGTTCTGAGGTAAAATTTGTGGTATCTGAAGGTACTAGAATAGTAATTGATTTTATTTTGGTAGTCTGAATAATATTTCTTGCTGTCTCATCTAGTTTTTCTAAATGAGCCCTACTTTTTCCCTTTTATACATTTTTAAAATGCAGGCTTTCCTAAAGAGCTTCATCACCTGCCTTTGTCCACCCTAGCCTACCCACTGCTTTCAGTTGGTTACGAAGCTAGTTCCTCCAAGTCTCATTGTCTTTTCAGCACAAATATACCATATTTAGTACATACTGAGTTTATTCCTGCTAAATCTACTCTGAAGGGGGCTCTGGTGGTATAACAGTTACATGCTTAGCTGCTAACTGAAGGGTTGGTGGTTCAAACCTACCCTGTGGCTCCATAGGAGAATGACCTGAAGATCTGCTTCCATAAGATTACAGCCTAGACGACCATATGGGGCAGTTCTGCTTTCTCACGTGGGGTCGCTTTGAGTCTGAATTGACCAGAGGCACCTGACAACAACACAGCAATCTGTTTTCAAAGCAATGTATATTATGTGGAGCTTTCTGCCTTATTTCTTCATTGATTCCACTTTTTCGTATTTCTCTACCCCTTGACCAAAAGATAACAGTGTGAATTCCTATTCATTTTTCTTCTTTATTTGGACCTTTGCTCTTCATGAGGTTATATAAGTAATGGGTCATTTTACGATTTTTCTTGTATTGTTGTTGTTGTTGTTGTTGTTATGTGCCATCGAGTCAGACCCGACTCATAGCGACCCCTCCTTGGGTTTCCGAGGCAGTATCACTACGGAAGTAGGATTGCCCAACCTTCCTCCTGAGGAGTGGCTGGTGGGTTTGAACTGCCAGCCGTCTGGTTAGCAGGCAAGTGTCTTAGCCACTATGCTACCAGAGCTCCCTTTCTTGTATTACTGGTGTAATTTTAGTTTCTTATTCATGAAAACGAAGAAAGCACTTTTACTAAGATAGTGAACCAAAAAAAACCCCAAACTTACTGCCACTGAGTTGGATCCGACCCAAGCGACCCCTCCTTGGGTTTCCGAGGCAGTATCGTTACAGAAGTAGATTGCCCAACCTTCCTTTGGAGAAATAGCTAGTGGATTTGAACCTCCAGCTTTCTGGTTAGCAGTCAAATGCCTTAGGCACTAGGCCACCAGAGCTCCTACACTAAGATAATAAGTTGTAGTTAAGAATTGGGCATGTTGAATGCTTCTGCCTAAGTATAATGCTTTGTCACTTACGCTTGATTAGAAGACACTTTTACCTTCTATTTATTAAAGATTCTTTCTGGGAATGACTGAATTTGAGAGTTCTTTGCTGTTAAAGGTTGAAAGTCACATCAAACAAAGGCTATTCTATATTCCAGTAATATTTCACTAGCATTAAAAATTTTTAACTAGAGTATACATTCAGCTATGAGTTGGGTCTGACTCGACAGCACAAAACAACAACAACATACATTCAGCGGCCATGTTAATTAAGCACTTGTATACCAAGCACCATAATGGGCCACTGGAAATAAAAACAACTTTAGCATGATTTCTGACTCCAGAGGACTTAACCATGATGAGACACACTGCAGAGTAATGCAAAGAGCTTTAGTCTTGGAATTATCACATTCAACTCTGCCTCTTACCAGTGTATAACAAAGAACAAGTTGTCTTAACCATTCTGTTTCCTCATTTGTAAAATGAAGGAATTGTACTAAGTGCTTTCTTAAGACCTTGCCTCCTGACATTCTGTGATTCCAGAATTTTCTTACTGCTACTTAACACCATGTGAGAATCAAATTAGAAAAAAATTATGAAAGCACTTTATAAACTATTAAGTGTTACATAAACAAAGATGTTACTGTTTATTTACTAATTTGACATTATTTACTGATGTTTTCAGTCCAAGGACCACATGAATTAAGTGTTGTAACTAAATTCCAGAAGCTTAAGAGTGTGACCTTTTCCTGATTTTAACTTCAAGTACTAAGGGCACTTTAGAGTACCTTATTATCCCATTATTTAGTAAAATAGGTTGTCTATAAATACACATTGATTGAAACCATTGGTTTTGGAAAATCAGCATAGTAACAAAGTAAAGCACAATCCCTGTTGGTATGATTTTGAGCTGTCTGTTCTATGCTGTAAAGGAGCTCTGGTAGCACAGTGCCTAAGGCATATAACTGCTAACCAGAAGGTTGGCAGTTCAAACCACAGCCACTCCGCAGAAGGAAGACAAGGCAATCTACTTCTGTAAAGATTTAGTGCCTCAGGAACCCAGTGGGGGTCGCTATGAGTTGGAGTTGACTTGATGGCAGTGGGTTTTCGGTTCTATGCTGTTGTTAGGTGCCATCGAGTCAGTTCTGATTCACAGCGACCCTTTGACCAACAGAACAAAACACTGCCAGGTCCTGTGCCATCCTCACAACCACAGCTATGTTTCAGCCCTTTGTTATAGCTGCTCGCTGTGTTAGTTCATCTCGTTGAAGGTCTTCCCCTTTTTCACTGAGCCTCCACTTTATCAGGCATAGCATCCTTGTCCAGGGGCTGGTCCCTCCTGATAACATCTCCAAAGTATGTGAGATGAAGTCTTACCATCCTCACTTCTAAAGAGTATTCTGGCTGTACTTCTTCCAAAACGGATTTGTTCGTTCTTCTGGCAGTCCGTGGCGTACTCGGTATTCTTTACAAGCACCGTAATTCAAATGAATCCCTGTTCTATACTAGACTTTTGAAAGTCTAGGTTAATAGGTAACTGTCCATCATTATGGAATAATTGTGTTTTTGCAAATGTGACTGCATATTTTCAACTTGCCCTGGGACTACCATGTCTAAATATATAATATGTTATAATTTATGGTGAGTTGTTTTGGCTTTTTTTCCCTCTAAAGTTTTTCAAGTATATGATATCTGCTAGACCTTCAAATTTATAAATTGTTTTTGAGAGTATAGTTAACGTCCATGTTTGTAGATTATAAAAATCTCTGCTAATCTATAGGAGAATTTAGACCATAAGCTAATTCATAAAGTTGAATCAGTAATTGTTTCAATTTTATTGGATGTTTATTCTCTGATCTAAATACCAGTTTCAGCTCTTCGAATTTTTTATTGGTAAGCATTGATTGCCACCAGTATGCTCATTCTTTAAAAGTTCATAGTGCACACCCTTAATATTCTTTTATTTGGTTTGTTTATAATTACTACTCAGTAATTTTACTTACTGTTCAAATGTTGAGGCTCTTTCACTAATAGCTGCTTTTGAAATAAGATTTGAACATATTTTCATTTGCAGAGTTCCTGGCAATAAAGAGCAATAAATAACCGTTGCTCATTTAATTTGTTAACATTTAAGGTGAATGCTTTCAAATTAATTTTATGTTCATGTTTGTAAGATAGTAAAATTGGTTTACTTTCAGCTTTTGAAGAATAAAATCATTACCCTGTGATACTGATAAACTCATATACCTAATGATTCATCTCCTTTTACATACGCTAGGAAAGTGGTATTTCATTGTTAAAACTGTAATTGGGTTAGTCAGCCAGAGTGAACCTCTAATTGTTTCCAAATGCTTACTTTTTGGTTTGGATGCAACTCCAAGTCTTAGCTCAGTCAGGAATTTGCTAAGCTTTTTCTTTCCTACATATCCTTTCATTATGGCTAGATAGATCCATGCTAAAATTTGTTTTATGATCCCCATTAAGATAGTTAATCAGAAAAATATGGTAACTAACTCCTCTGTTAAGCATAATTTTAAAAGGCAAAAATTTAGAGTTTTACAGGTTTCTTTCTATTTTTAGACCTTTGAAATTGTTATGAAAATTGACATTAGTTCTAAATTGTATGACACTGTGATAGTAAGCAACTCTTTTTTCCCAACCTAATTATAACACCTACTGCTGGAATTCTTACATTATTTTAAAATTGGTCATGGAGAAAATTAGTGTGAAACATCCATGTGCTTTAGTGAAATGATTGCTACTGAGGAATCTTAATGTTATATTAAAATTCTACCTAAGCAAACACCCCACCCACCAGCTCTTACAGCTCAAGGTCCTTGGGGGAAAAGAAATCACTAAACCTAAGTATTCTAACGCAATAAATATTTTAACAATAAGTTTTCTAAAACAATAAAAGTTGTTTGCAAAAATATGTTTTATTCCTACTGCTAAAAAAAACAGACAAAGAAAGTTTCCATTGAATTGATCGCTACTCACGGAGGCCCCATGTGTATCAAAGTAGAACTTTTGCTCTATAGTGTTTAGTGGCTGATTTCTTTTTTTTTTTTTAAACTTAATGCCAGCCTTTCTTTGAGGTGCCTCTGGGTGGACTTGAGTTGCCAACCTTTCAGTTACACTACCCAGGGTGTTGAGGGCAGCTGCTAAGTAGTCCACAGTAATTTCATTGTCCATATTTATGTGCCTTCTGTTGCAATTGAGTCCATGTCCTCTTGTATTCCTGTTTTTCTTTTCTCTCCTTTTTTTTTTTATATTTTATTTTATTTTTTTTTATTAGGATTTGGGTGAAGATTTACAGAGTAAATTCACTTTTCATACAGCAGTTCACATATACTTTGTAAAGTAAATTATTAGCATGCTGATAAGGAAATTATTTACCAAAAGTTGATAGCAAATGAAATGGATACAGGCATAATCTTATGTTGTTAGTTGCTCTCAAGTCACCTCTGACTCATGCTGATGCCATGTACAACAGAACATCTGTACTATCATCACTATCATCGGTGTGCTCAAGTTCATTGCTATGACCACTGTGTTTTGAGTGCCTTCTAATCTAGGGGACTCATCTTCCAGCACTATATGGGACAATATTCTGTTGTGATCCAGAGGATTTTCATTGCCTGATTCTCAGAAGACTGCCCAACCTTTCTTCCTAGTCTGCCTTCGTCTGGAAGCTCTGTTGAAACCTGTCCACTATGGGTGACCCTACTGGGATTTGAAATATTGGTGGCATAGCTTCTAGCATCATAGTGAAATGCAAGCCAACACAGCATGACAAACTGATAGATGATTGTTCAGATATAATCTATAGTTGTTTTGAATTCAAAAGTGCTTTTTGCCAAATGGAGGGCCCTAAATAAGTGTCTCTTACCAGAGTTTCATTGACCTCTGGATAGACATTTTCAATGGTTATGAATTTTTCTTTCAAATTATATATTATGTTTTTGTTATTCCCATTGCCTAGCACATACTGGCATATGATAAGCATATGTTTTTTAAATGGAATTTTTCAAAATTGAATTTGAACTTTAAAATTCTGATCTGTTACTCTAGATGCCTGCTCATAATTATCTCCTTACGCAGGTTATTTTGATTGTCTGGGCTTCCATTTCCACAACTGTAATGTTCTATCTGGTTCTAGAAAATCTGATGCCAAGGAGATAGTGGGTGCTTAATAATTCATACTTTGTATTGATTTGTTAATAAAATTTATTTGTAAGATTAGCTAATTAATAACTGAGTGAATTCGTTTGCCAAGTATATTTTATGCCTCATATGAAAGCATTAAAGGACCTCTGGTGGTGTATTATGGTGGCATTAAGGAGGTCTGGTGGCACTGTAATAAGGCAGTCAGCTACTAACCAAAAGGTTGGTGGTTCAAATCTACTAGCTGTTCCATGGAAGAAAGATGAGGCAATCTGCCTTGCAGCCTTGGAAACCCTATGGGTTCTAACACTATGAGCCAGAGTGGCAGTGGGTTTGGTTTCGGTTGGTTTGTGGTGATACTGCTTTTTTAAAATGTATTAAAACAGCATGTACCCTTCATTTTCAAATATATTCTGTAATATTCCTAGTAGTTTGGCTACTCTTTCTTACTGAATGACAAATATTTTTAAGATAGAAGAACTTGTCTGCTTAACACACTCCTTTTTATAGATGGGAATAGTGATGTTCTGGAAGGTTATGCAGTTTGTCTAAAGCTATTTTAATGGTAGACAGAATTAGAGGTCAAGTATCATGATTCCATTTGAGTCTGTTTTCCAACTCACGTGTCTCCAGGCCTTAGTAATAGTATCTTGGAATAAAGATTGGAGAAGGAAAGGTCAAAATAGCTAAGCTTGGAAGACATATTTAGAAAAAATATTTTTTCCTATTGTTAAACATTGGTTTCAAACAAAATGATTTCTTGCCTCATTTTCTGAGAAGTACAATAAGGAAAGTAAGAAAACATAAAAATTTTAATTTTGATACATAAAAACCTTCCTGTGACATGCTTTTTTTTCCTGTGAAATGGGGATGGAGAGAAGAAAAAATGTCATGTAATTTATTTTTAAGTGGCTAATGATTTGACTGCTAACCAGAAGTCTGGCAGTTCAAACCTACCAGCCACTCCTCAGAAGGAAGATTGGGCAATCTGCTTCCGTAGTGATACCACCTCGGAAAGCCAAGGAGGGGTCTCTGTGAGTCGGAACTGACTCGATGGCAATGTGTTTTGCGTTTGGTCTACCAACATGTTTTTCTTTGTTTTTTGTTTTTTAAATCTTGGAAGGCTTTAATTAATAACAGTATACTGGATTGAAACATACCACTTTTCATTTTAGATGAAGAAATAACCAGTATTCTTTCACTGTCAAAATCCTTAAATCTGCTTCCAGTTGCTTTCCACCAATTTATTCCTCTTAACAAATTGCACCAAAGCTTGGTGACTAAAAAGACAAGTTTTTATTATTTTTTTTCTGTGATTCAGAAATACTGGGAATGGCTAATGGGGTTCTCTGCAGTCAAGGTGTTGGCCAGGACTATAGTCTTCTTAAGGCTCCTTTAGGGAAGAATCTGCTCACATCAGCGGTTGTTGACAGTATTTAGTTCTCTTGGGCTGCTCGACTAAGGGCCTCAGTTCCTCACTAGAAGCATCCCTCACTTCCTTGCCTGTGAGTCTCTTTACAGGATAGCTCACAATATAACAGCTATGAGTTAAGTGGGACAGCATGAGAGGTGGATGAACAAGACAGTTTCTTTTAACATAATCTTGGAAGTAACTTCTCATCACTTTTGCCATACTCTTTTCATTAGTAGCAAGAAGTCACTAGGTCTAGCCCACACTCAAAGGGAGGGAATTACACAAGGGCATGAATGCCAGAAACGCAGGAATCATGGGGACCCATCTTTGAAGCTGCCTAGCACAGTGCATTTGAGGAAATAAAACTAGAGGCAGAGGAACTACTTAAGCTATTATAATAATCCAGGTAAAGGATATGGAGATTATTGTAGATGTGTCATGGAATGGGAGGGAAGGTGATGGAGGCAATAAATATTTAGGATGTTAAATCATGAGAACTTGTTGATTTAGAGCATGGGAGTTATAAGGAAGAAGGAAGAATTAAGGGTGCCATCTAAATATTCTTGATTCTTAAATAATCATCTATCTGTAAAATATTTTTACTAGAAAGTGATGGAAACTCTTGTCCACATTGAGCTTTTTCATCTTCATTAGCTTTCATTCCCGCCTATATTTTAGTCATCTAGACTTGACCTTGACATTGCTTTCACTGTTTTTTTTCCACAATAGCCAGTTGTTGTTGTTGTTAGGTGCCATCAAGTCGGCTCCGACTCATAGCGACCCTGTGTACAACAGAACGAAATGCTGCCCGGTCCTGTGCCCCCTTAGCCAACTTCAAGCAGTAGAGTGGTGGCTTACTACCTTGACTCATTGGAATCACCTGAAGAACCTTTTCAAAATGTAGATATCTAGACCTTCCCTCAAAATTCTGGTTCAGTATGTTAGAAATTAAAACTCTAAGGTGAATTTTCTAAGGTGAATTTGATGTGTAGCTAAGTTAGAAAATGCCATTAGCATCACCCTAACCATTACAATTAGCAGTTGTTATGTTGCATTTAATCATCCATATATCCTAAAGCAGTAATTGCCAAATACTGGTTGAAGACTAGCTACACCATCAGTTCATGCAGACTTTTAGGCCCTGTCTATTCACTAGGTCTGTGGTAATGTCTAGGTTTCTGTATTTTTTAAATAATGAAACAGGACTGATGTGTTAAGCAGGTTGAAGTATATTTTATAAATGGACTGAAACAGCATATTAGTTTTGTTTGTATCTTCTTTAACAGTTCTGTTCAGATAAATGCATAGAAATATGAAGGATCAGTTGGAAATACTGGCTTTAGAAATTACCTTGGAAGGTTATAATCTTTGGAGTCATGTTTCAAATAGTGGTTGAATGACTGCTGTGTTTAGATTTTTAGATGGTTTAGTGTACTAAGTATTATAACTTTAGTCTGCTATACACTAATACTGTGTTTTCTCTAGTTCCTGTATTTTAGATAATGGTTTCCTGATCAAATTAAAAATTTGGAACAATGACTGGGTTCTTTTTTTCATTCTGATAAATTTTATTATATTCTGTATTACTTTATTGCAGGATGGGATTGTCAGAATGTGATTTTAACAAATTGGTTTTGTTCCTTTTCTTTAGTGTCATTCCTCTTCTAAGAGAATCTGTTGGAATATTGATGCAGAGAACTCCTCCCCTGTTGGAAAATACTCTGCCTCAGTGTTATCAGAGGGTAAGGTTCAGAGCTCCCAGGCAACTGGATTTTATGTTGTTTTTAAACTGTTAGGGTTTTTAACTTTTACAGAAATGGGTACCATGTGTGAATAATTTAGTATTTCTTCCCAGATTGAATGCTGACCATGAATGCCATTTATGTAAACCAAAACAAAATCCTTGGAAAATATTGAACTTTACTAAAGAAAATGTGGTAAAAATTTGTCCTCATCTAGAAATTGAAGGTTTCTTTCAAAATACAGAATATGAATAGCAGATGAGATAAGCATTTAGTCAGCATATATTTTTTGAGCTCCTGCTTTGTGGCAGACATTTCCAGGGTACTTGAGATGTCATGGTAAACAAGACAGACATCATTTCAAGGCACTTAAAGCCCAGTGGGGATACATAAATATATAAATAATTACAGTAGTAAAAATAAAACAGGGTGATATGATGGGTGGCTATATTGGATTCACTGAGGAAGTCATATTTAAGTTGAACTTTGATGACAAGAAGGAGCCAGCCATATGAAAATCTTGAAAAAGAGTGTTCCAGGCAAAAGAAAATGCTTATAACAAAAGTATTATGGCTGGAACTAACTCAGTGTGCTTGGGAAGCCAAAAGCTACTGTGGCTAAAGCATAATGAATAAAGGGAAGAGTGGCTTGTAAGATTGGAGAGAATGGCAGGGGCCCGATCAAGCAGAAGGTTTGGTCATAAAAGAGGTTTAGATTTAACTGTAATTCAATGGAAAGCATTGGAAAGCTTTTAGGTGGGGAAGTATCATAAATTTAAGTTATATTTTTAAAAGATTATTCTGGTGGCGTAGTGCCTAAGGTATCTGACTGCTAACCAGAAGGCTGGTGGTTCAAATCTACCAGCCACTCCTCAGAAGGAAGACTGGGAAATATGCTTCTGTAGAGATACTGCCTCGGAAACCCGAGGAGGAGTCACTATGATTCGGGACCGACTTGACATCAGTGAGTTTGGTTTGGTTTTGGTTATATAAAGAAGAAATTCTAGGGAGGAGGAAAACTTTTTTGAGATTGTGAATTCTATCACTTCCTAAGAGTCTACTTCATGGATTCTGTCCTTTATTTCCTTCCTTCCTTATTTCTTGGGCCTTTCTTTTTTTAAACTTCCTTAGCACATTTGTGTTTATTCTTGTTCTCTGATCGATAAGTTTGAAACTGAACTTTCCCAGCTTCTGTCTCAGCTGTGCCCTATAAATTTTGATATGAGTACTCTATACATAGCAGCTCAATACATACTTGTTAATTAAGTCAAACATTCCCTCCTGTTTTTAACTAGCGAGTCTGTTAACTGACATTGCACAATAACCTAAGTGGGAGAGGACACTTATATTTTATTATGTTAATATCTATACTTTATATTTTAGGTGCAGCAGTTGCAAGGTGTTTACAGTTTACAAGAGCAGCATTTCTGGACTTTATGTTCTGACGTTTATGTTGGGACCTTGAAATTAGTGGTAGCCCCTGATGCTGATGCAAGGTGGATTTTAAGCCAAACGCATAATATTTTTACTCAGGTATGCTATTTTATTCACTTCTTTTGAGGATCTTGAGATCTACTACATACATTAGTTTTAGAAATATTTAATATTTAAACATCTTAAATATGTACTACTACATTATGAAGTAAAGCTTTAATTTTTTTCAACCACAGAGATAAAATATGGGAGAACCTTATTTTAGTTAATACTCTTACAGAAGATAGTTCCTTTTTTTTCTTTAATGGTTGTACTGATTTGCATCCCTTCAAGAGAAAGTATATTCTCCTTTGAGAGGCACACAAGAGGTACAGACAACAAAGATAAACACTTTTGAATATACAATATTGCATTATCAGTAGTAACAGACATTAATACACAGGCAGATACATAGGTAGACAGACTGTGAATGATCTGGGCTGTCTAGACAAAAGAAAACATACCCATGACCACATATGAGTTTCGCAGATGACTATTTCTACAGTGTATTTGTATGTGTTGTAAGAATGTCCGTATAAATAGAACTAGCAAGGGGCAAGGTTATGG
>NW_006921620.1:16511272-16516399 GCF_000298275.1 Orycteropus afer afer
TTTTTTTCTGTGATTCAGAAATACTGGGAATGGCTAATGGGGTTCTCTGCAGTCAAGGTGTTGGCCAGGACTATAGTCTTCTTAAGGCTCCTTTAGGGAAGAATCTGCTCACATCAGCGGTTGTTGACAGTATTTAGTTCTCTTGGGCTGCTCGACTAAGGGCCTCAGTTCCTCACTAGAAGCATCCCTCACTTCCTTGCCTGTGAGTCTCTTTACAGGATAGCTCACAATATAACAGCTATGAGTTAAGTGGGACAGCATGAGAGGTGGATGAACAAGACAGTTTCTTTTAACATAATCTTGGAAGTAACTTCTCATCACTTTTGCCATACTCTTTTCATTAGTAGCAAGAAGTCACTAGGTCTAGCCCACACTCAAAGGGAGGGAATTACACAAGGGCATGAATGCCAGAAACGCAGGAATCATGGGGACCCATCTTTGAAGCTGCCTAGCACAGTGCATTTGAGGAAATAAAACTAGAGGCAGAGGAACTACTTAAGCTATTATAATAATCCAGGTAAAGGATATGGAGATTATTGTAGATGTGTCATGGAATGGGAGGGAAGGTGATGGAGGCAATAAATATTTAGGATGTTAAATCATGAGAACTTGTTGATTTAGAGCATGGGAGTTATAAGGAAGAAGGAAGAATTAAGGGTGCCATCTAAATATTCTTGATTCTTAAATAATCATCTATCTGTAAAATATTTTTACTAGAAAGTGATGGAAACTCTTGTCCACATTGAGCTTTTTCATCTTCATTAGCTTTCATTCCCGCCTATATTTTAGTCATCTAGACTTGACCTTGACATTGCTTTCACTGTTTTTTTTCCACAATAGCCAGTTGTTGTTGTTGTTAGGTGCCATCAAGTCGGCTCCGACTCATAGCGACCCTGTGTACAACAGAACGAAATGCTGCCCGGTCCTGTGCCCCCTTAGCCAACTTCAAGCAGTAGAGTGGTGGCTTACTACCTTGACTCATTGGAATCACCTGAAGAACCTTTTCAAAATGTAGATATCTAGACCTTCCCTCAAAATTCTGGTTCAGTATGTTAGAAATTAAAACTCTAAGGTGAATTTTCTAAGGTGAATTTGATGTGTAGCTAAGTTAGAAAATGCCATTAGCATCACCCTAACCATTACAATTAGCAGTTGTTATGTTGCATTTAATCATCCATATATCCTAAAGCAGTAATTGCCAAATACTGGTTGAAGACTAGCTACACCATCAGTTCATGCAGACTTTTAGGCCCTGTCTATTCACTAGGTCTGTGGTAATGTCTAGGTTTCTGTATTTTTTAAATAATGAAACAGGACTGATGTGTTAAGCAGGTTGAAGTATATTTTATAAATGGACTGAAACAGCATATTAGTTTTGTTTGTATCTTCTTTAACAGTTCTGTTCAGATAAATGCATAGAAATATGAAGGATCAGTTGGAAATACTGGCTTTAGAAATTACCTTGGAAGGTTATAATCTTTGGAGTCATGTTTCAAATAGTGGTTGAATGACTGCTGTGTTTAGATTTTTAGATGGTTTAGTGTACTAAGTATTATAACTTTAGTCTGCTATACACTAATACTGTGTTTTCTCTAGTTCCTGTATTTTAGATAATGGTTTCCTGATCAAATTAAAAATTTGGAACAATGACTGGGTTCTTTTTTTCATTCTGATAAATTTTATTATATTCTGTATTACTTTATTGCAGGATGGGATTGTCAGAATGTGATTTTAACAAATTGGTTTTGTTCCTTTTCTTTAGTGTCATTCCTCTTCTAAGAGAATCTGTTGGAATATTGATGCAGAGAACTCCTCCCCTGTTGGAAAATACTCTGCCTCAGTGTTATCAGAGGGTAAGGTTCAGAGCTCCCAGGCAACTGGATTTTATGTTGTTTTTAAACTGTTAGGGTTTTTAACTTTTACAGAAATGGGTACCATGTGTGAATAATTTAGTATTTCTTCCCAGATTGAATGCTGACCATGAATGCCATTTATGTAAACCAAAACAAAATCCTTGGAAAATATTGAACTTTACTAAAGAAAATGTGGTAAAAATTTGTCCTCATCTAGAAATTGAAGGTTTCTTTCAAAATACAGAATATGAATAGCAGATGAGATAAGCATTTAGTCAGCATATATTTTTTGAGCTCCTGCTTTGTGGCAGACATTTCCAGGGTACTTGAGATGTCATGGTAAACAAGACAGACATCATTTCAAGGCACTTAAAGCCCAGTGGGGATACATAAATATATAAATAATTACAGTAGTAAAAATAAAACAGGGTGATATGATGGGTGGCTATATTGGATTCACTGAGGAAGTCATATTTAAGTTGAACTTTGATGACAAGAAGGAGCCAGCCATATGAAAATCTTGAAAAAGAGTGTTCCAGGCAAAAGAAAATGCTTATAACAAAAGTATTATGGCTGGAACTAACTCAGTGTGCTTGGGAAGCCAAAAGCTACTGTGGCTAAAGCATAATGAATAAAGGGAAGAGTGGCTTGTAAGATTGGAGAGAATGGCAGGGGCCCGATCAAGCAGAAGGTTTGGTCATAAAAGAGGTTTAGATTTAACTGTAATTCAATGGAAAGCATTGGAAAGCTTTTAGGTGGGGAAGTATCATAAATTTAAGTTATATTTTTAAAAGATTATTCTGGTGGCGTAGTGCCTAAGGTATCTGACTGCTAACCAGAAGGCTGGTGGTTCAAATCTACCAGCCACTCCTCAGAAGGAAGACTGGGAAATATGCTTCTGTAGAGATACTGCCTCGGAAACCCGAGGAGGAGTCACTATGATTCGGGACCGACTTGACATCAGTGAGTTTGGTTTGGTTTTGGTTATATAAAGAAGAAATTCTAGGGAGGAGGAAAACTTTTTTGAGATTGTGAATTCTATCACTTCCTAAGAGTCTACTTCATGGATTCTGTCCTTTATTTCCTTCCTTCCTTATTTCTTGGGCCTTTCTTTTTTTAAACTTCCTTAGCACATTTGTGTTTATTCTTGTTCTCTGATCGATAAGTTTGAAACTGAACTTTCCCAGCTTCTGTCTCAGCTGTGCCCTATAAATTTTGATATGAGTACTCTATACATAGCAGCTCAATACATACTTGTTAATTAAGTCAAACATTCCCTCCTGTTTTTAACTAGCGAGTCTGTTAACTGACATTGCACAATAACCTAAGTGGGAGAGGACACTTATATTTTATTATGTTAATATCTATACTTTATATTTTAGGTGCAGCAGTTGCAAGGTGTTTACAGTTTACAAGAGCAGCATTTCTGGACTTTATGTTCTGACGTTTATGTTGGGACCTTGAAATTAGTGGTAGCCCCTGATGCTGATGCAAGGTGGATTTTAAGCCAAACGCATAATATTTTTACTCAGGTATGCTATTTTATTCACTTCTTTTGAGGATCTTGAGATCTACTACATACATTAGTTTTAGAAATATTTAATATTTAAACATCTTAAATATGTACTACTACATTATGAAGTAAAGCTTTAATTTTTTTCAACCACAGAGATAAAATATGGGAGAACCTTATTTTAGTTAATACTCTTACAGAAGATAGTTCCTTTTTTTTCTTTAATGGTTGTACTGATTTGCATCCCTTCAAGAGAAAGTATATTCTCCTTTGAGAGGCACACAAGAGGTACAGACAACAAAGATAAACACTTTTGAATATACAATATTGCATTATCAGTAGTAACAGACATTAATACACAGGCAGATACATAGGTAGACAGACTGTGAATGATCTGGGCTGTCTAGACAAAAGAAAACATACCCATGACCACATATGAGTTTCGCAGATGACTATTTCTACAGTGTATTTATATGTGTTGTAAGAATGTCCGTATAAATAGAACTAGCAAGGGGCAAGGTTATGGTAACTTCTTAGCCACCCAGCCACCTTGAGGGAGAGAGTTGTTGGACCTGTGGGCTTGGAACCATGGTCTTGGGGAACAGCAAGCCCAGTTGGCGTAACATACTACACAAAAACATTGTTCTACATCCTACTTTGGTGAGTAGCAACTAGGGTCTTAAAAGCTTGCAAGTCACCATCTAGATGCAGCAGTTGGTCTCTCCTCATCTGGAGCAAAGAAGAATGAAGAAACCCAAACACACATGGAAACAGTCCAAGGGACTAGTGGACTATGCAGACTTCAGCCTACATGACCATGACACCAGAAGAAATAGATGATGCCCAGCTACCATTGTCAACTACTCAGAAAGGGATCGTTGTAGGAGATACTGGATAGAATAGGAGAAAAATATGGAACAAATCCCAAAATCATAAAAATGACCAGTCTTAGGAGCTCTGGTAGCATAGTGCCTAAGGCACTTGACTGCTAACCAGAAGGCTGGTGTTTCAAACCCACCAGCCCCTCCTTGGAAGGAAGGTTGGCCAATCTACTTCCGTAGTGATGCTGCCTTGGAAACTCAAGGAAGGGTCGCTATGAGTTGGGTACAACTTGATGGCACATAACAACAACAACAACAACAACAGGTCTGATAGAAACTGGTGAAATCTCTGAGACTATGGCCCCTAGTCACACTTCAGCCCTGGAATTGAATTCACTTCTGTGGCTTCCAGCCAAACAAGAGACAGGCATATGGGGTGAACATTTATACTCGGTAACTATACTCCTTAGAATAATCAGTCATGGGTGATCAGAGGGCAATACTTGCACAGGGAGATCGCTCACAGGGTGGGAATGCATAGGAAAGAAGGACACAGGAGGAAGTGGGAAGAGAGCTGTCACATCATGAGGATTGCATTAAATGTCATGCAACAAAATGTACATGAACTGCTGTATGGAAAATGAATTTGCTTTGTAAATTTTTACCCTATCACAATTTAAAAAAAAAAGAGAGAGAGAGAGAAAGTAGATTCTCCTTTGCTGTATAGTTTTTATAAGACATTTGATGCCATTTGAAACCAAGAATTCTAAAATAGCATTTGGAATAAGAATAGTAGCTTTCAGTGCCTTTGTTGTTGTTATGTGCTGTCAAGTCGGACCTGACTCATAGTGACCCTCCTTGGGTTTCTGAGGCAGTATCACTACGGAAGTAGATTGCCCCATCTTCCTTCCGAGGAGTGGCTGGTGGGTTTGAACCACCA
>NW_006921620.1:16516499-16565122 GCF_000298275.1 Orycteropus afer afer
TTGAACCACCAGCCTTCTGATTAGCAGTCAAGTGCCTTAGGCACCATGCTACCAGAGCTCCCCCAAAGACAGCTAAGCAGGTTTATATTTCACCATTCCTTTCTTACTCTAGAGCTCCGGCAGAACGGTGGTTAAAGCATTGGACTGCTAACCTTAATAAGGTCAGCAGTTTGAACCCACCAGTAGCTCTGTGGGAGAAAGATGAGGCAGATTGCTTCTGTAAAGATTAACAGCCTTGGCAGCAGTTCTACTCTGTCCTATAAAGTCACTACGAATCGGAATCACCTCAGTGGCAGTGGGTTTGGTTTGGTTTTCTCATTCCTGGGTAGAAATAGAATATTTACTATTGAAATGACTATTAGCTGCAGTCATTTGAGAGATTCAACAAATTTCACTGAAACAGCAAATTATCAAGAGAATTAATGGCCTTGGGAACACAGTCATTCACACCAAGCTATTCAGGCTAGTTTCCTTAATTCTCAGTTTCATACCACAGTGGGCCCACTGACTAGCATGTCAGTTAGTACAGCATCCACCGTGTTACTTCACCAGGTATCCTTTATCAGGATCCATCTCCCAGCTTCTGCATGCTTTGCTCCCTAGAGGCTGGCACACTCAACTTTCTTCATAAAATCACCCTTGATATACTGCAGCCCCTTCTCCATGCTAAGAGTCGTAAGTGCCTAGCAGCCTGTAGCCAGTGACTGCTTGGTGAAGGAGTATGAAAGCTCAGTTCCCTTGCCTCAAGGTGGCACAGTTAGCTCTGGCCACTGAAGGGAGGATTAATGGAACACAGTACTAGGCATGATACAGCAGAGTCGGTATGGGGATTGCCTCAGAAGGGAAGGAAATGCCTGGCAAAATGTACAGTTTACTGCCCTCCTTTCGTTCCTGAAACAATGGACTTAAGTTAATGGCCTACTGTGTGGTTTGCCAACATAGGGACCATGCCTTTTTCCTTATCAACCTTGGGGCTTCTCAGCCTCGGCAGCCAGCAGCTGTCTAAGTGAAGAAACGTCTCTAGCTCCAGTGGGTCAGGAGCAGGAGGCAGAGCTGGACCCCAGGGTTGAGGGGCTTTCATCCAGCCCCTAGAGCCTGGCACTTTGAACTTGGACTTAAAGCCTCCAAATTAGAATAAACTCCTGTTTGTTTAGGCCATCCCATTTGTGGCATATGTCTCGTCAGAGCGATACTAGGTAACCAGAACATATATCACAAATATTTTTTGCAGCACATATAGATACACGTATAACAATATCTTCTGTCAAATGTACATAACTATTCATGGTTGTAATCCCATTTGCCTTCTCACATCTGTTCAACTTGCCTATCTTTGTATCCATTTGTATATTATTGTTATTACTGTTATTGTAGGATTTTGTATGTAATAGTGTTTACCTTTTACCTTAACTCTTCTGCTCCTCCCAACAATGTCTTCCTTTGCCTTGATCATTTTATCCTGACTTCCCCCTTATTGTATATTGCCTTTCCCTTCATCCAAGTTAATATGTGTCTACCATCTAGTTAGTGATTCACCCTTCTTTCCCCTCCTACCCTGGTAACCTTTATTGAATGTTTCTGTGGGTAAATCTTTACTTGACTTTTTATAGTAGTGGTCTCATACAAAATATTTGTCCTTTTGTGGCTGACCAGTTTTACTCAGCATGATATCATCTGGGGTCATCCATATCATAAGGTCCTTTACAGATTATTTTTTAACAATGTGTGGGAGTTCTGATGGCTTAGTGCCTAAGGCATCTGAGTGCTAACCAGGAGGCTGGCAGTTCAAACCCATCAGCCAATCCTTGGAAGGAAGATTGGGCAATCTACTTCCGTAGAGATACCACCTTGGAAACCCAAGGAGGGATCGGCTATGGGTTGGGACTGACTTGACAGCAGTGAGTTTTGAGTTTTAATATTCCAGTATGTGTATGTAACATAGTTTGTTTATCCAATAATCTGTTGATGGATACTTGGTTAGTTCCATCTTTTTTGCTAGTATAAATAATGCTGTGATGAACATGGGTTCACATGTATCTGTTTGCATCATGGCTCTTATTTCTTTAGGATATATACCTAGGAGTGGGTTTGCTAGATCATATGGTATTTCTATTTACAGCTTTTGAAGGAAGCACCATCTTGTTTTTCATAATGGTTGCACCATTTTACAATACCACTAACAGTGGATGACAGTTCCAGTCTCTCCACACCCTCTCTGGCATTTATTTTCTGGGTTGTTTTGTTTTGTTTTGTTTTTTATGCTGGAATGAGATGATAATTTCATTTTTGCTTTGATTTGTATCTCTCTAATGGCTGTGGTGGCATAGTGCCTAAGGCATTTGACTGCTAACCAAAAGGCTGGTGGTTCAAACCCACCAGCCACTCCTTGGAAGGAAAGTTGGGCAATTTACTTCCATAATGATACCGCCTTGGAAACCCAAGGAGGGGTCGCTATGAGTCAGATCTGACTCGATGGTAGTACGTTGCATTGTTTTGTGTTTAATGGCTAATGACTGTGAGTATTTCTTTATGTATTTCTTGGGTGCCTGAATGTCTTCTTGGTGAAGTGTCTGTTCATATCCTCCTCTGCCCTTGTTTAACTGGATTGTTTCATTTTTTTATTGAGGTGTTGAAGTTTTCTAAGAATTTTAAAAATTAGTCCCTTGTTCAATATGTCATCGCCAAAAATTTCTTCGTAGTCTGTAGGTTCTCTTTTTAGTTTTTGGTGAAGACTTTTGAAGCACACGAATGTTTAATTTTTAAAAGATCCTAGTCATGTAGTTTGTCTTCTGCTGTTTCTGCATTTTCATTTATGTTTGATGGTATATTTATGCCACATATTAGAATGCCTGAGTTTGCCCCTGTCTTTTCTTTGATGATAGTTACAGTTTTAGGTTTTACATTTAGATCTTTGATCCATTTTCAGTTAGTTTTTGTCTATGGTTAAAGATAAGGATCGTGTTTCCTTTTTATGCAAATGGATATCCAGTTTTGCTAGCATCATTAGTTAAAGTGACTATCTCTTCTCTGTTTAATTTTGTTCCTTTGTCAAACATCTGCTGTCCATAGGTGGATGTATTTACTTCTGGGATCTCAATTCTGTAAGTCTATGTGTATGATTATTCCAATACTGTTTTAATTAACATAGCTGATTAGTCGATTTTAAGATACAGAACTGTGAGGCCACCTCCTGTGTTGTTCTTCTTTAGTAGTGCTTCACTTATCCAGGATTTCTTTCTTTTCCATATAAAGTTGGTGATTAGTTTTTCTATCTCTTTAAAGAATGATGATGGGCTCTGGATTGGGTTACATTGTATCTGTATATTGCTGTATATTCCTTTGGCTAGTATTGACATTTTCACAGAGCTAAGTCTTCTATCCATAAGCATTCTATTTTCTTCCTTTTATGTAGGTCTCTTTTGGTTTCTTACACTAATGTTTTGTAGTTTTTCTTCATATAAGTCTCCTGTATCTCTGGTTAGATTTATTCCTCAGTACTGCATCTTTTGGTTGACTGTTACAAATGGTATTGTTTTCTTGATTTCCTTTTCAGAGTTGTCTTTGTTAGTGTAGTGGAATCTGACTGCTTTTTCATGTTGATCTTGTACTCTGCAGCTTTGCTGGATTTTCTGTGTATAAGATCATATCATCATCTACATATGGAGATAGTTTTATGCCTCCTTTGCTAATTCGGATGCCTTTTATTTCCCTTTCTTGCCTATTGCTTAGGATTGGACTTCAGTACAATAGCAAATGGGAGTTGGTGGTAAAGGGCATCCTTGTCTGGTTCCCATTCACAAGCAGAATATGTTTTTCAGTTTCTCTCTGTTGAGAATAATGTTGGCCATTGGTTTTGTGTATATGCCTTTAATTTTGTTAAGGAATTTCCTTTTCAAATTTGGTGAGTGTTTTTATCAAAATGAGTGTTGAATTTTGTCAAATGCCTGTTCTGCATTGATTGATACCATGTGGCTCTTTTCCTTTGTTTTATGTAGTAGATTATGTTGATTGTTTTCTAATGTTGAACCATCCTTGCATACCTGGTATGAGTATCACTTGGTCATGATAAATTGCTTTTTTGATATATTGTTGGATTCTGTTGACTCAAAATTATTGAGAATTTTTGTGTTAGTGTTCATGAGGGATAATGGTCTGTAATTTTTTCTTTTTTCAGTGGTGTCTGCCCGGCTTTCATATCAGGGTTATGCTTGCTTCATAAAATTGATTCAGGAGTATTCCGTCCTTTTCTATGTTCTGAAATAGTTTGGATAGAATGGCGTCAACGCTTCTCTGAATGTTTGGTAGAATTCTCCGGTGAAGCTGTCTGGGCCAGTACTTTTTTTTTTTTATGACTGGCTCAGTTCCTTTTTTTGTGATGTGTCTGTTTAAATATTCTACCTTGGATTGTATTAGTGGGTAGGTAGTGTGTTTCTAGAAATTTGTCCATTTCTTCAAGATTGTCAAATTTTTTTGGAGTACAGTTCTTCATAGTACTGTTATCCTTTTTATTTCAGTTGGTTCTATTGTGACATTGTCTGTTTCATTTCTTATTCATCTTCTCCTTCTTTCCCTTTGTTAAATTTGCTAGTGGTTTGTCATATTTATTAATCCTTTAAAGAAAACAGCTGCTAGTCTTGTTAATTCTTCCTGTTATTTTTCTGTTTCATTTATTTCTGCTTAAATCTTTATTATTTCCTTTCTTCCAGTGATTGTAAGTTATTATTTTCTTTTTCTAGTTTTTGGAGATGTTGGATTAAGGTACTGATTTTCGTTCTTTATCGATGTGTGTGTTTATTACTATAAATTGTCCTCTGAGCACTGCTTTTGCTGTGTCCCAAAGACTTTGGTATGTTGTGTTCCTGTTCTTGTTTGACTCAAGGAATTATTTCATTGTTTTACTTCTTCTGTTACCCAGTAGTTTTTAAGTGGGGTGTTAGTCAGTTTCCATGTATTTATTTTTCCTCGATCTTGTTTTGGATTTCTACTTTTATAGTGTTGTGATGTGAGAAGATACATTGTAGTATTTCAGTGTTTTAAAATTTATTGAGGGTTCCTTTTTGGGCTAACATATGGTTTATAATGGAAAATGATCTGTGTGTGCTGGAAACGATTGTATATCGTACTGTTTTTGGATAGAGTACTCTGTGTGTCTATGAGGTCAATTTGGTGGTTTTCTTTAGATCTTCTGTATCTTTGTTGAGTTTCTTTCTACTCGTTCTATCCTTTGTCAAAGTGGTGTATTAAAGTCTCCTATTATTTTGGACTGGTCTGTTTCTCTTTTCAGTTGTTACAGTTTGATTATGTATTTTAGGACATTTTCATTGGGTGCATAGATATTTATTACAGTTATATACTCTTGTTGGATTGACCCTTTAATCATTACATAATGTCTTTTCTTGTGTCTTTTGCCTTAAATTCTATTTTATTAGAAATTAATATTGCTATTCCTGCTTCTTTTTGGTTGCCATTTACTTGATATATTGTTTTCCATCCTTTGCTCTTCAGCTTATTTTTGTCTTTGTGTTAAATGTGTCTTTTGTAGACAGCATTTTGATGGATTATGCTTTCTTATTCATTCTGCCACTGTCACTGCTGCATTTAATCCATTTACATTCAGTGTAATCATCAATATGTTGAATGTACTTCTGTCATTTTGCTATGAGTGTTTTTAATTTTTTCCTTTGAGTATGTAATGTTGATGGTTTCTTTGTTCCATATAGTTTTATGTGCTGCATTCATTTTGCTTATGGGTATTCTTAATAATTTTCATTATTGCTGTTGTTTTAGTGTTTATTGAGTCTCTATGATTTTCTTGTTTTTTACTTTAGTGAGAAGGTTTATTAATTTTCTTTTAGCACATCCTGTAGTTTATCATTACTTTCCCAAGTTTAAAACCGTCTGTTCTGTCATATATCATCTTGATTTCCTCTCCATTTGGAAGTTGTATAACTATACCATTAATTCCCTCTTTGTGCTTTGTAGTTGTCATCATTTATAGATTGTCTTCTCTCTTCCCTATTTGCAGTCCTGCAGGTTTATTTGTTTTTCATATTTTTGTATCTGGGTTGATTTCCAGGTTATGTTATCATATGTCTTAATTTCAGATTGTTGTGTGCCATTGTTGACTCTCTATCCAGAGGTTTCCCTTTCACAGGTGTTGTAAGGTTGGTCTGAGATTTTTTACAAATCCTCTTAATTTCTGTTTATCTGGAAGTCTCCAAATTTCACCATTGTATTTGAGGGACAATTTTGGTGCATATATAATTCTTGGATGAGAGTTTTTTTCTTTCAAGGTTTTATATATGTCATCCCATTGCCTTCTTGCCTTCATGGTTTCTGCCAAGAAATCAGAGCTTAGTTTTATTGTCTTTTATAGGTGTCACAGAGGAGTAGGCTCACGTGCTGCTGACCACAGGTAGTAGGGGTATGGCACCTGCTCTTTGGGATCAAGAAAGGGGGTGAGGAGAGAGGAAAAAAAGGGGGGAGGAAGAAGAGAGAAGAACTAAGAAGAAAGAAAAAGAAAAAGGTGGGACAGCACTGGGAGTGTGGAGGGGGCTTTGACCAGCCACTGGGTGGGTATGTGTGGGGAGTGCTGCACCTGTGGTCACTGGGAGATTATGCAGGTTAAGGGGGTGGGGATCATACCCCTCTGGTTACCAGTTAACAGTGTGGGTGATGATGCAGTTCTGGGCAAACAGAAGTGGTTATCTAGTTCCATCCCCAATTGGAATGCTGCTTACAGTAATTCAAAATGACCATGCTGTGCTGAGACAGATGGCAGTTAACTGCTCTGTATGCCTCCTTTCTTGCTGTTTTCATTCAGTCTCTTCCTCTAATCAGCATCTGATCTAGTTTATCTTTTCCTTTGAAGCTGTGGGTTCCAGGATTGTCATCCATATCCATTTTAGTTGGTTTCTCAAGTCTTTGTTATAGAGGGTGTGGCTAGTATAGCTGCCTAGTGTGCCATCTTGGATCCCCCTGCTTCAGTTCTGTGTTGACTTCATTCCTCGGTGTATTTCTTACAGAAAGCATTGAAATACTGATGAACTTTGTTCTAAAAGGCCAAAAAGAGTATTTCCTCAATAATAAATTATAGCTTTTGGTTTTGTTATATTTTTAGCTGTCTTTCTTTATAGCTGATCTTCAATCAGAATTAAAATAATAGTCTTTGGTTAAGAAATTGCTCTCATTAAAAATGACAAGAGGATAACTTTAAAGTTAAAGCCAACATCAGAAGTTTGGGAATTTTAACTTCCGATTTGGTTTATAAAACTATAGGTTTGTGACTATGTTAGAAATGTTTATTAGGCATGTTGTATTTAATCTTATTCCATAATTACTGATCTTTAACTTCTAAAGAAGAATAACTTGCTTTTTATGAATATAGTAATGTAAATAAATTAGTGAAAGTCCCTTTAGTATTTAGATTCCTTTGAGATTGCTATTATCTAAAAGATAATCCAGTTTTTAAATTATAAGATTTTCTGCTGACCTGAGAAAAAGTACCTTCCTGTTTTTTTCCCTTGGATTAGCTTTTTAAAACTGAATTATCATTGAGAATTGATGAAATGGAAAGCGTATTTTTTTGTGTTTACTCTATACAAAAGGGGCAGGGAGGCAGCATCATCTGACCTCCTCTAATTTCACAAGAGGAAGACAGAATCACCATCAGCAGCCCAAGGCCTGTTCCCATGAGGCCAGATATGCCGCCACCCTCCAGCCCTCTTACCAATCCTGACACCAGTCGTTCCTCCTGTGGCACCCACCATCTCTCTGCTAGGTTTGATAGTTCACTGCAGTGGCCACACAGAACTCACAGATTATAGGGTTTATTAGGGAAGCAATAGGCTACAATTCAAGTTCAGGAATGTGCTCAGTCTCTCTCAGCCGGCTGTCTCTCACCTATTAGTCTCTCTCGGTCTCTTTCTCAGCAGTGTATGTCTTTCTTTCAGCAGTGTGGTTCTCTCATACCTCTCTCTCAGCAGTGCATTTCTCTCATTAGCACGCCTTTCTCGGCCAGTAGTCAGAGAGACTCCTTCTGCCTCTGGGAGGGCTCCTTTGAAGCCTGGCAGAGTGGCCAGACTAACCAGTCCCAACCTCAGAATTCTGTACACCTGAGAGAGAGCAATCTTCCCAGAAGATTGCTTTGTGTTGCTCCAGGTGGATGACTTTAACAAGCAGCTACTAGTTACTTATGGCAAAGTGGGAGTTACAAATGCTATGACCACAAAAGCCATATCATATAATTTACTACACCACAATGTATAAACAGGAATAGAAAGTAAAATGCTCATTTACTAAGACAATTAACGTCTTACGCTTCTTGTTTTCAGCTGGCCAATATCATCTGTTATTTTTTTTATAATAGCACATTTAACAATTATAACTATAATCCTAATTTTTAAAAAATACACTTTTGTTAGAAATACTGTTTGCACCAAACCCAAAACCAAATACCATGGAGTTGATCCGACTCAGAGTGACCCTATATGATGAATGTTGGCAGTTTGAAGAAAAATCTAGAAATGTATGGAATTCATTGTCCTGTTCCCCCAAGCAACAAAAGACAAATGATACTACATCATTTCTCCTTGGTGGAACTTCTCCTCTGATCTCTACCTGTTCTATTCTTCTGCCTCTTCCCTTTATGCCTACTAAGTCCTAAGCCACTAGCTTCCTCCTTTCACTTTTGTGCTCTATTTTGTGGCATCAAAATAGAAGGTAACAGTGATACCCAGGAAGGAGCTAAAAAGTCTCCTCACAAGCCTAAATGGGGATTCAAGTTTCAGAAGTCCTCCACCTCCATCACTCTGCTGGGTTCATAATCTCTTCCTGTCTCTGACTTAAGATCTTACTCAGTCTTGTTAGGTTGGCTTGGGGAGAGAGAATGGGAGAATATAAGTATTGCTTTTGCTTTCCAGCTTTCCAGGTTTTCCTTATCCATCTCTCCATTATCTTTCTTCACTATACATCCTTGATGTGTACCAGAACCCAACCAGTATGATGTAAGGCCAACAAGTACTTCAGTTTGTTGTCCTTGGATTTCTGAGGTGGTATCACTATGGAAGTAGATTGCCCAACCCTCCTTCTGAGGAGTGGCTGGTGGGTTTGAACCACCAGCCTTCTGGTTAGTAGTCAAGTGCCTTAGGCACTGCACTACCAGAGCTCCCAATAACAGCATCAGGTACCCTTTATTGAGAACCCACTGCGTACCAAGTAATAGGTACCTAATATATTAACCAGTCCTCATAAGCAGGTGCTTTTCACAGGTAAAAATAATTGAAACGCAAGTAATTATTCTTGACTTAAGATTTAAGAATATAATTTAATGTTAATTTACACCATATGTCAGAAATGATCTAGGCTTCACATAGAAGGCTAAGATTATTTTTCAAGGCTTTATATTAAGGGGATAAACATATATACAGTTAACAACTAAAGTAGTAATTTTCTGTAGGTTTTGATTAGTAGAGAATGTAAGCTAACATATAATTTCCTATAGTCATATTTCTGTTTATTTTTTTCCAATTTCTTTACTTCTGTTAAAAATGATCAAAACTCAAGGAAATTGAAATGTCAGACTTATATTCTGAGCAGTATTCTATATTCATATAAGGAGACCATTCTGATTTAAAAGAAAAAAAGCAAATGGCTTGAAGTAGGCCAGTTACAGTGAAGCTTATAAAGAGAAGAGGAGGGAGAAGAATAGAAGTTAACCATTGGCTAACCTTAACATGATTGATTGATTTTACTGAAATAAACTGGAGTTGGGTCACAGGGTGATCTGTGGCCCTCTACCCACCTGCAGGCATGACACCTTTTGAAATCTAAATTAAGTAAGCCTGGCTTCCAACAGGAGAGAAAAGACTGACACTTTTGAGTGGGGGTGGGAAACAAACAAATACTGGTAGGATTAATCTTGGGTCTGGAATTGCGCTTCATTTTTTCAACTGTATAGAAAACCTAGTTTACATTCAGAGAGGTCACTTACCAAAGAATTCTTCGGAAATTCCTCTCCTCAAAGGAAATTGAAGGAGGAAAATGGGAAAACTTGAAGCTGCTCCCATAGAGACAGATAGATGAAGCACAGTGCCTTTAAAAAAAAAAAAAAAAAAAAAAAACCTGTTAGGCTGAGCCTTTGTAGAAAGCTGTTGTCCCTGGGTGGGGGAAAGGTATCAGTTTGAGTAATTAACTCATGATTATGCAAAGATCAGTTTACTTAGTCTCTTTGTTTTTCCTTTCTTTTTTAATTGCCTTGGGCTACTTCATTTCTTATTACCATCTTCACTGTATTAGGACTAGGGATAAGGAAGACAGCAGAGAGAATAAAAGGAGCTCAAATGACATTCGATTTATTTTGCTTTCATTTAACTATTGAAAGAAAAAAGACAATATATTTGGGCAATAGTTGTTTTCTTTTAAGGTTAGATATTCATGACTTTTGCCTAAATAGAGTCATTTCATGGACCATCTGGGTTGAATAAATCAAATCATATAATAATTATAATCAATAATAATTTGTAATAGCCTTTTATAGCATATGAATTCCTTTCTCATACATTTCACAGGAAATCCTTACAACAGTATCTGGTATGTTTTTGTTAAATATGTGTCAAATATTGGACAAATGTCTAACAATTCTGTGAGATAAATAGGATTGCTATTTATCAACATCGTTTTAAATTGAGAAAAACTAAGATTTAATTTTGTCAAAACCCTAAATGTACAAAGAAACACCAAAATTAATGTAATAGAATATATTTATTGTGAGTCCATACAATTGGAATTGGGCAGTGTCAACGCAAAAGTATTGGAAAGGGACTCCAAAGACAGGATAGTGAAAACAGGTTATGCAGGACTTTGTCATGTTAATTTTTCAGAAGATAGCATCAGAACAGGTGCAGGGTTCCAGGGCTGGTCAGGGCAGAAACAGTGACTAAGGATGTGCCATAAGTTTTCCAGTCAGACTCTGTGGGTCCTGCTCCTGGAAACTGGCTCCAGGGCAAAAATGATCTCCACTAAGCTGCTTATTAGGCTGTTTGACTTGAAGGTGACTTTAGGGAAACAGTTCCCTAAAGGCTCAAGACTCAAAAGGACATCCAAGGGCAGATGGCTTGGGTGGAACACCCCAACTCGGGGGTCACAATTAAAATGTTTCTCAGTTTTAATTTTTAGATCAAGATCATAGAGATAGTAAGGTCTTTTTTTTTTTTTTTTTATCTGCCAGAAGCCTCTTAATCTTTAAGGAGAGAGTGCTTTTAAATGTACTTTCAGTAGAGAGCGCTTTTTGAATAAAAGATTACCATTAAAAAAAAAAAAAACTAACTGCTGTGGAGTCCTTTCCAACTCTTGGCGACTCCTCCTTGGGTTTCCATAGCAATGATTTTATTTTGTAATGAGCAGGGGAGAAAAGTTGTCTAGGGTCTACGTAGCTTTTCATTCTATGAGTAATTCCTAACTCCTGTTACACGTTAGTATTGCATAGAACACTCCTACTTGAATGCTCTTGGGAGCTCTGGTAGCATAGTGGCTAAGACACTTGCCTGCTAACCAGACGGCTGGAGGTTCAAACCCACCAGCCACTCCTCGGAAAGAAGGTTGGGCAATCCTACTTCCGTAGTGATACTGCCTCGGAAACCCAAGGAGGGGTCGCTATGAGTTGGGGCCGACTCGACGGCACATAACAACAACAACAACTTGAATGCTAGGGAAAAAAAATGCTAGAAAGTAGGGCTTTGAGTAGCCCAGAAATTACTATAAGAAGATATTGTTAATAGACTTTTATCTTCCATTCTTATTTTTTCCTTTCTTTTAAATACTCCTATTTACCTTTCTTCTGTGGTACTGATAAGAAAGGGCTTATTGTGACTGATCACATGCTTTATTCAATACTTACTATATACTGGGTAGCGTAGTGCCTAAGGCACTTGACTGCTAACCAGAAGGTTGGTGGTTCAAACCCACCAGCCACTCCTAGGAAGGAAGGTTGGGCATTTTACTTCCCTAGTGATACTGCCTCAGGAACCCAGGGAGGGGTCACTATGAGTCAGGTTGAGTCCACGGCACATAACAACATTTGCAGTGTGGGGAATTGGCAGTGTAAAAAAAGATAATAGCCTTGACCTTGATTATTACATTATAAATGTGAGGAGATTGACAAATAAACACGATGAATAAGTAAGTTTTATAATATATCTGAAGGCAGTGTTATGGGAGATCAAGAATGCAGAGGTATTTTCCATCTCTTGTGCCGAGTTTTGTTTTTTTCTCTGTAGCATATAATCATCTTACATACTCCCCTTCCTCCAGTTCCCAGTAGAATGTAATAAGCTCTGCAAGCGCAAGTTTATTATTTGTTTCGTTCACAGGATAGTGCCTTACACACAATAGATACACAAGAAATATTTGTTGGATGAATGAATTAAATGAATTTTATATAGGGTCATCAGGGGAGCTGTACTGATCTTTGAGTAGAGATATGACAAGAGAGGCCATATGCCATGTGGGTATTTCCAGGAAATGCGCTCCAGTAAGGAGGGCCAGTGTGGCTGAATCAGATTGAACATAGAGTAAGAGATGAGATCAGAGAGGCTGTCACAGGCCAGATCACAAGGGGGCTTTATAGGCCATTTTAAGGACTGTGGGCCTGTCGAGATGAAGTATGCTGTTGAGTTTCAAGTGAAGGATTGGCATCACTCTAGTTGCTTTGCTGGGAAGGAATAGACCAAAGGAGAGCAAAGGCAGAAGCAGTAAAACCAGAAAGGAAGCCATTGCAAAATCTAGGGAAGAGATGATAGTGGCTTGGACCAGGGTGTTAACAATGGAGGTGATTCTGGTATGTGTATTTTGAAGTAAGGCTAACAGAATTTGCTAATAGGTTAGCTATTGGGTGGGAAAAGGGGGGGATAAAAAAAAAAAAGGCTTTCAGTTGAGCTGTAGAAAACCACAGGATCATCCAGTCTGAAGCGAGGAGATAAAGAATTCAAGTTGGCTCTGTTGAGCTGCCGAGTAGCTGGTAGATTTATGACTTGAGTTGAAGGAGTAAGTTCCACTTTGGAAATACAAATTTGGAAGGTGTGAGCAGGTAGGATGCACTTAAAGTCTGGATACTAGATGAGATCAAGTGTTCTGAGGATTGAGCCTTCGGGTACTCCAGTGTGTAGTGTTCAAAGATAGGAAGAAGAACCAGCAAGGGATTGTGAAAGAGCAGTAGAAGGACAAACAAGTGAGTATTCTGTTTCAGTAGGAGTTATTGCTCATAGAATAAGTAGTAAGATGAGGACTGAGAATTAAGCAGGAGTGTAAACTTGAAGAAACAAGATAGAAACTTGACAGTTTTGGGTAAGGGATGAAAGCCAAAAGTTAGGTTGAAATTGGTTCAGTGGGACTGTAGGCAGAAGGGAGGGGGGAGGTTAGGAAAGATTTTTTCAAAATGGGAGAAATTACAGTATGTTTGTATGCTGATGGGAATGATCTTGTAGGAAGGGAAAAATTGATAATGTAAGAGTAATGGAGGGCAGTTTTGGAAGCAGTGTCTGTGAATAGCAAGATAATATCCAAAATTAAAGAGCAGAATTAGAGTGTAAAATCATTAAATAACCAGTAGGTGGTGTGGTAGTTAAGGATGTATGTCAAGTTGGCTGGGCCGTGGTTTTGAGTGGCTGGGCAGCTGGATGTAGTTATTCCCCATAATGAGATTATAATCACCTCCAGGGTGCAATCTTCTGTGAGCAATTAAGTAGTTGCCTTCAGTGTGTGGCCTGCTTCCAGTGTGTAAGAAAAAGCTTTGAGAAAGGTCTCTAGCTTTTGGCACATTCAGATCCTGCCATTTTCTGAGTCTTCATCTCCACTTCCTGGATGTGAACCAGTGACCAGCCAGTCTTGGCATTATTTGAACTAGTGGCCTGCCATCTTGCCTACTGATCTTGGCATTCTGCCATTTTACCTACTGACCTTGGGTTTGTCAGCCTTAGCAGCCAGCTGCTGCCTGAGTCAGGAGATGCCTCTAGCTCCAGTGGGCCTAAAATAAAGAGGTAGCGCTGAAGCCCAAAGTGGAGAGATCTTCAGTCAGCCCCTAGAGCTGGCACTGAATTTGAACTTCTAGCCTCCTAAAAGGAGCTCTGGTAGCACAGTGCCTAAAGCACTTGACTGCTAACCAGAAGGCTGGCGGTTCAAACCCACCAGCCATTCCTCAGAAGGAAGGTTGGGCAATCAATCCTCCTTCTGTAGTGATACTGCCTTGGAAACCCAAGGGGAGGGGTCGCTGTGAGTTGGGGCTGACTCGACGGCACATAACAACAGCAGCCTCCCAATCTGTAAGAGAATAAATTCCTGTTTGTTAAAGCCATCCACTTGAGGTATTTCTGTTATAGCAGCACTGGAGAACCAAGACAGATGGTTACACTTATTAAAGTTTTTACTATCCTTTATCATAGGATTTAGACTGGGCTGATTTGTTGGTTTTATTTAGTTGCAAATCAGTTGAGCAGGATGGTAGAGGTTTTATAAACATTTTATAAACATTTTTATAAATGTCACATGCTTTTCTTTTGTAGTGGTAAATAAAATCTCTGTTTTGGAATTTATGAATACATTTATTTCGAAAATAATTTTCTAATGCTTTATGATGGATAAGAGAATTATTTCCCAGAAGCACAATAGAAAAATATTCTTTCTGTATTCAGATCAATTAGATTTCTCCTATTTTTATCAAATATGTAGTCTCTTACTGGCTTGATTTTCTAATTTTTTTTTTTTTTTCCAGGCTGGGGTGAGACAGCTTTATGTACAGATTGACTTTGCGGCCATGTAGGAATGAAAATAAATTATGTTTTGGACCATCCTTTTCTGGTACTGTACAACCCAGAACATGGTACCCAGCTTTTTAAAAGAGAATCATCACTACCACCCTCTAGCACCTAGTAGACCAGGTAGAGTCAGCCATCTTTGCTCTGCCCAGAGTTCACAGCTAAGGGATGAGAATTAAAATCCTAACTCCAGGACTTCTGGTCTTATCTTTTGTGCTCTTCCCTCCAAACCATTTTGATTTCTGAGGTTTCTGATTTTGTTCCATGTTGTTGATTTTTCTTTATTTCTATCCCGCACCCTCCCACCCCCACCTCTCATCACTAGCCAGTAGGAAATTCAGGCTGTGGGCCTCCAGTCATCTGGAATGTCTTCACTAAAGTTGCTCGAAACCACTGCTTTCATTCCCACAAAACCAGTGTTACTTAAAAAAAAAAAAAAAAAGTGGAAATCTGTTTTATATGTAAAGTCACAATTGTTGACGTTTTTCAGTATAATCATATGTTTGTAAAATTGTTTGTACTTTGCAAACTTACGAACCAAACCATATTGGGTTTTTAAAGTGCCTTTGTATCAGAAAATGTATTTGCCAGCATAGAAATGTACCATCCAAGGTCATGTTTGTGTCTTTTTAAAATGGATACTCTGTAATCTATTCAAAATAAGACTCTTGCTAGTGATGTATACAGATTTCTTTTTGTATGTGTATGTATTTCCAGCTTAGGTTCAAATGTGTAAAAACTTTCATTGTTTTATCAAACAAATAAAAGGTATTATTTTGCTTTTAAAAACAAATTCCATTATCACATTAAATTACTTGGTGGATTGTGTTTTCAGAACCTTGCAAATGCATCTGTTATACAAAAGGTGGTTTTGACTTAAACATTTGCTAAATTCCAAATTTCTATATAAGCTTTTACCTATGATAGTTTCCTGTATCTCCTCCTGTTGTTTCTATGGATTTTATTAATGGAAGGAAAAGGCCAGGCAGACTGAATGGCAGGCAAACTTCCCCAAACAGAAATACATCTATTCTGTTTTTTTATACTTAATCAAGAGAAAGGGCTTAACGTATGCACAACTTCCTCATTTTTGCTAACTGCTAAATGCATCTTTGTGAAGGGTGGCCTTGAGTGACAACATAACTGAGTTACAACAAAGACAAACCCTACTTAAAACCATCTGTTTGTTTTTTGGGGACAGCTTATAGTTGGTAATGTGGACAAAATACAATGTTGCAGCACATAATTTGCTGATGTTATCATTCTCAGATGTTCACTCAGATGTTCAAAGATCAGATTTATAAAGATACTGATAATGAAAGGCAGTAATAATGAAAACTTCAAAGGAAAATAAGGTATCCAACTTACATCAGAACCTACTTACAGTACAGTTGGTGGAATGGAACCCAGTAGTAAGACGGGGAACACTGGTATATGGTTTTTCTTCAGCTTGGTGTTCCTCATGCTGTCATCCATGTGCTGTCTTCTGCAGCACAGGCAATAGGAAGTGGTAACAGACATTGGCATTGTGATGTCCCTTGTAACGAGAATGTTTCAGCATTCTTCCAAACCTATAGTGTATACCAGTAGCAAAATACTGACTTCAGTGCTGATAGAAAACCACCTTTTTAAAGCAGTCAAATCATTAACTTGAAATGCACTTGATCAGAGGGCTAGCTGCTATGGAATAATAAATCACTTTGTACAGAGATTACTAATATGACAGGATCCTGTTATGTAACCCTGGGATTTAAGAATATTTAAATTGCTTATTGAAGAATTTTACGTCTAACTGGGGACTGTCTTTAAGAGCAGTCTAGTTCTACCTCTATTTTACAGATGAGAAAATTGGAGCCCAAAAAAGTCATTTATTTACTCAAAGTCACAGACATAATTAGGGGCCAAGACGAGACTATAGTATCCAGGTCTTCTGACTCCAAGTCTAGAGCTCTTTCTACTTTATTGTGCTGCCTCTTCAGCATAACATTTCTCTTTCTGTAAATGTGATAAAAGTCATTTGTAAAAAAAGGACATCTGACCTCCATTTTTTAGCACATTAAGGCACTTTCTAATTGAGTTTTATCTCATTTTTCATTTCTAATTATAAGGTTTAGAATATTATTTCCATGGTCTTATTAATGAAAGATATAATTTTTTTTTTTCACTTTTTTACTCTTATGAAACCAGTCCTGATTTTAGGAAAAAGAAAAAGACATGGTACATTGGATTATTTTAACCTGTGAATTTTTCTGTTGTTTCTATTGACTTGCCCAAGGCTAAATCCAACATAACAACTACATAGTTTGTTTATATTTTGTAAACTGGTACCATTTAGGAACTTGACTAATTCACAGATCATATAATTTCAGTCTTGGTATTTTAGTTTTCAGTCACTAAAGAGCTTTTACATTTTTTAAGATTATTCTCAGAGCCATGTGTTGGGCATTTAACTTGTATAGAACATAACCAGTCTTTTCAATCAATGGGTTAAAAGTTTGAAGTCTTGTTAGAATCCCAAATGCTAAACTCATGGCCTTGAGAAAGTTAGTTATTTTTTTTCCATGTTTGTCGTCATCTTCAAAACAAATTATTTTCTCATTCTAGAACTCTGGTAAAAAGGGAATTACTTTATTCTTTGAAAACATTCATTAAAACTTTCATCAGTGCAGGAAGATTGTTTCAAATCTTGATCTGTGTAAAGCTTTAATGATCTAGATCTTTACCGTAGAATCAAGACAGACTCAAATACATTAAAAAAGTTATGTATCAGAAAAGTGTACAGAAAAGTTTAAGTATATAGTTCTATTTAAAGGCCAAATGGATGTAGGTCTTTTTGATGATGGTGTCTAGTTTATGTTTAATCATTTTGTAATTGCAGAAAGGGTGGGGAATAAGCTTTATGTGCCAGTCACTTCTTGTAGCCTTTTTTATATTATCACATTTAACCCTCACATATTTCTATAAATTTTATTAACTTTTGCATGATTTTATGATTGACAAGGAATTTCACACTATATTTTTACCTAATTCTTTTAGTAATCCACATGAGGAAGGAATTCTTAGCCCATTTCACAGATAAGGAAGCCCTTGCTAAAAAACCCTTGTTAGAGACTGTGTTAAGGCACATAACAACAGCAACAACAGAGAATTTAAATGACTTGCCTAAGGGTTACCAAAGGTAAGACTTTGGTTGTAAAGCCAGTGCTTTTTCTGCCAGACCAGTTTTATGTCCTTCAACAACTTTTCAAAGATCTAATGGTACATCTACAATGTCAGTGAACAATCACCATGACAAACTGATATGGAGGAACAGTTGTTATGCAATATTAGACCCCTGCCCTCTGCAATGGCTTATCCATTGATCTCAAACTGTGAAGGCTAAAAAGAGCATTCAGAGCTCCTTAAAGCACTTTGAAGACTTTTTATTTTTAAAAAAAGAACAGTACAATCTTTTATTGACACACAGTAACCTTGGTGACAACGGTTAACCGCTTAGCTGCTAACCCTAAGGTTGGTGGTTCACACCCATCCAGTGGCTCTGTGGGAGAAAGATGTAGCATTCTTTTTCTGTAAAGGTTACAGCCAAGAAAACCCTATGGGGCAGTTTTACTCTGTCACATGGAGTCACTCTGAGTTGGTATAGCGTAGGCTGCACACATCGACAAACTCTTAAAGGGACTGACTCTCAAAAGATAAAGCCCTCTGTGCCAGTGTAAGTAGAGAAGCTGGACTCCTGGCCAAGAAAGTGTAACTTACTTTATCAGGGAATTGTTTTCCAAGAAGTACAAATAATTTTGTGCTGCAGGAGAAGGATACGTAGGATTTGAAATAACAACAGTGTTTTATACATACCTTTTCAAAAGGAAGAAATAGTGTCATGAATAGTAATAATCAATGCTTAAACATAATTCAACTTTGAACTCTTCTACAGTTTTGAAAATTTAATATTTGTAATTTTGACCATAATGGTGGAAATTATCTTTTTCTCATATATCCTTTTTGCCCCAAACTTAGGCAAGATATACACTATATGCTTAATGTTTGATGAAATAGTAAATATTGTAGATGGTAATGGATAGAAAAGTGAAGGTTAGGGACAGGTTAAACCAGTCATCTACTGTTTCTTACATGAGACACCTTAGCATTTCTTTGGCATTTTTGCACAAACAAGTGACTTTATTCACTTTGATGTTTTTTTTTTTTTGCAAGTAGCTTTACGAGCTGCTCATTCTTTTTATACAAGAACAATGGTTATATGCAGAAATGTTCAATCCATTTTTCATGATGCTGGACAGGAATTCAGTGAATTGGCAATGTGGAAAAGGAGCTACGATGGTACAGTGGTTAAGGCATTTGTTAACCAAAAGGTTTGTGGCTTGAACCCACCAGCCACTCCATAGGAGAAATGTTAGGCAGTCTGCTTCCGTAGGATTTACAGCCTTGGAAATTTTATGGGTTCTGCTCTGTCCTTGTAGGGTTACTATGAGTTGGAATCAATTCTATGACATGGGTTTGGTTTTTTGGTTTGGAAGTATGGAACCTCAGTCACTTGAATTTTTGTATTTTGTATAGCCAAATCAAAAACGACATTTTCTGTTTTTACTGAAAATTGCCATATTCATATTGTTTTTAATGACCTCTGAATAACATGTCTCTTACTTCATTTATCTCTAGCTGTATTATTCAAAACTCTTTCAGAGGTATTTCTTGAAGGTGCTGCTATAAAAACAACACTCTATGTATTCATTAAGTGGCTTAAGTATTTCTTAAAGTAGTTTTTGTCCTTTTTCTCCTCCAAATACTAAATTTTAGTATTCTCTTAGATTTCTTCCCTTATTTTTCTTCTCTTTGCTCCTTCTACTGTATATAGAATTTCCATTTTATACTACTAGGAATATAGCTTTATTCTGAATTTTATATTTGAATTTTGTTTATATAGCACATAAACATAGGATGCATAGGATCATGTATAGCCTTCAGCCTCAATGAAGAGTCTGTTTTGGACTAGAGTTATCCTGTTAAAAGTTTGTCAGGTAACCCTGTTTGCTTCCACCAATAGCAGCAGCAAACTCACTGACATTTTTGCCAAATGATATATATTTGTGGGCTTGATAAATAAACTGAATGGGATCTTTTCTATCAGAATACTGTGTAAGGAAAAATAGCCAGAACCTTACCATATCCCAAATATCCCTACAACCCTTTATCTCCCTGCTTTTAATAGTATCTAAACAGATGGCAAATTCTGTATGTAGGTTTGATTCCTTAGGTGACGATGATGGCATCAAACATTTGTAATCAAACGTGAGTATAAGGCAAGGTTGTCAAAGTTTGTCTTAGGCTAGGTTCTCCAGAGGAGTAAAGTCAGTGTAAATATATACATGTAAGTATATGTATAGATTTATTTTAAGGAAATGACTCATGAAATGGTAGAGTCTTGTAAGTCCCAAATCTGTGGGTCAGGTGTCAGGCTGAAGGCTTCTCCTGACTCAGGGTTCCAGGGCTGATGTACCCAAAATCTGCTAACTCATGCCTAAGAACTAGAGGTCAGAGGATGATGTGTTGGATGCAGGATTGAGAAAGAGCAAGCTTTGTGAGAACATCCATATATATTGGATGCAGGCTAAACCCCCAGGGAAACTCCCCTTTCAGCTGATTGGTGGCTCACATCAGATCACAAAATGGAGGATGACTGATTACATAAATCTCTGGCAAGCCACTGAAAATCATGGCCTAGCAAGTTGACACATAACTTTAACCATCACCAAAACTACTGTAACTTGGGTTAAGTATGCTAAAGTGACCAATTATAATTTGCCTAAGTGCAATATAACAACTTCATAATGTGTATTTTACTTTTTTCTACTTGAAGACATTCATGTGTATATTTTGTTCAACCTCTAATGTATTTAAAAAGAATCATGAACAAATGTATCAAAATTATTTCAATAAAATGTTTAAAAATCTTCCCTTGAATTGTGTCTTATCAATTTGATGAACTGAAAAAAAACACTGTGAACCTAAGTGTTACTGGAACAGTTCCCAGAGGACTTAAGGGGAAAGAAGAATGATTTTAGAGCTAGGAAAAAACGAACTTATTAGGAGAGAAGAATGCTACGAGGTTTCAAAATGTCTTCACCCTCACTGAGGCTCTTATTCATCACCTTAACTAATAAACTTCTCTCAGAATATTTATTTTCAGATACTTGCATTAATCCCAAATTGTTCTCTCACCTCACTCTTTATGGATCATGTCATCTCATGTAAAATAAAGACCAAAAACAACTGAATGTTGTCATCCTTCCATATTTTTCTTTCTAGTCAGAAGTAATTATTCTTTTTTAGAATTACTTCTCTACAAAATCCCATACCCTTTTCATCCCCACCTCCTCAAAGGTAGTCTTATCAAAACACAAACAGCCTCTCCTTAACTTTATCATCTATCCACTTCTGTCACATTGTGTTTTATCCTCAATGTGGCTGCTATTAAATTCCTTATGTGTGGTCTACATGTGCTTCCCCTTTCTTTATAATCATTTCCATCACTCCTGTTTTATAGAAGTTCTTCAAAGGCCATCAGTGACTTATTTCTTGCCACATCCATGGCAGAACTACCAGCATCTCAAACTCAACAGAGAATAAAATGAAATTCCCACTCAAATCTCTTCTCAGCTATCAATTTCTGTCAGAATTCCTTAACAATTCTTAGAAATCAGAACACTGCCTTTGACACCTTCACCTCCTGAATCCCCTATCACAAAGTCCTTCCTTTATTTGAAATCTTTTAAAGTTACCTTTTCATTCCCACTGCCTTATTCTAAGACTTCATTGTTGTCGGCAAGCAGGATCATTTTGGGAATCCCTGGCTTTCTATCTATTCCATGCCCAGCTCTAGCTACCTCCATCCATTTCAGCCTCCTCTCCCCCCTGCATACACACACACACACACACACACACACACACACATACACAATCCTCTGGCTTTAGGCAGAAAATAGGAATATCTGCTGAATCAGACTTTTTTTTTTTGCCCTACTCTCGCTTCCTGATTACCTTTGGCTGGCCCTTCTGCATACTGGACTTTGACCTGCTAGATCTAGAGCACCTGCCAGCCACTCTCCTCTTTCCTGTGTTCTCTGGAATTAGCTTGTGGCCAGTCTGCGGTGGCCTATCAACAGTCCCTTAGAGCAGCCGTATCTGTTTACACACAGATTGAGGCAAGTTATTTACTACTATACTATTCAATCTCTGTGTCTGGAGTTTTCATTTGCTTTCCTCAGAAGCCACCCTGTGATAACTGACACATTAAGTACACTTCCCACTTCAGTCTTAGTGGCAGGAATCTTTAGTGGCTCCCTGTTGTTGGTGCCATGACTAGATTCTGACTCATAGCAACCCTATTTGACAGAGCAGAACTGCCTCGTACGATTTTCCAGGCTGTAGTATTTATGGGAGCAGAATGCCAGGTCTTTTTTCCCTCTGAGCTGCTGGGTGGGTTCAAACCTCCAACCTTTTGGTTAGCAGCCAGGCGCTTAACTGTTGCCCTGCCAGGGCTCCTTCTAATGCTTATCAATTACAAATTCCTCTGGATGATTTTAGATACTCATAATGCTTTTCCTTCCCTCCATATCCAATCTCATTACCCACAATGTTATAATAAGCAAACTTTTCATTAGTCCAAACCAGAGAAACAGCAAAGACAGGGATGAGTAAGTCCAACAAATACAGATGGAGCAACAGCAACTTACTATTTTCATTCTGTACAAAAAAGAAAACAGCACTTTATGGGATTCTAGTTTTTACCCAAGTTCTAGCAGTAAAATAATACTGTAATGCATAGAGTCTAGCAGAGCAGACAATGAAAATCTATTGACAAAATGGATGAATTATGCTTTTTAAAATGAAACTGAGCTCTTTGAGAAATGGTTCTGTATGAATTGTTACAGTAAGCTGTATATACTTTTAAAAATGGCAGACACTACCAAATCCAAAGGATTCAAAAAACAAAACCACATTCCAAGTATTTCCTGAAAATAGGCACAAAACAGTATTTTAAAATGGGCATAGGCAACATTATGTTAAGTCTTTACTTCTTTCTTCCTTAAGAAATTCAGATTTATATCTATACAAACGTATGGTTTCATAGCAGCTAGAATCCTGCCATCTGGCTTAGAGTTGTGAAAATACAATCACTTCCACCATAGGCATTAAGTTAGGTCAGAATGTTGTTCAACTTTGCAGGGCTTATCTGTTTTGTATGTACATCATACTATTTCCTCTTGAGTATACTGGTTTCTACAGAACTTCAAAATAAGGTGAAGTTACTGTATTTGTAGTTATGTGAGCTGGAGCAGAAACTTCCTGTTGGCTTTTTTCATTGAGTTATTTAGTAATTCAAATAAGTAACTTTAGTTTTGGATCTCTTCTTGTTGTTGTTGTTGTTATGTGCCGTCGAGTCGGCCCCGACTCATAGCGACCCCTCCTAGGGTTTCCGAGGCAGTATCACTACGGAAGTAGGATTGCCCAACCTTCCTTCCGAGGAGTGGCTGGTAGTATTAGGTATATAATAGCTAAAGGAGCTCTGGTGGCACAGTACCTAAGGCATTTGACTGCTAACTAGAAGACTGACAGTTCAAACCCACCAGCCGCTCTGCAGAAGGAAGACAGGTAATCTATTTCCATGAAGATATGCCACCTGGGAAACCCAAGGGGGTCACTATGAGTCAGAAATCAACTCGATGGCACTGGATATAGTAGCTAGTTTTATACCCTTAATGACACCTTTATAAGCTAGCCTAAAAGACGTGGATTACTGATAGCTAGTATTACATTCTAAAAGGCTGAGTTATACTTAACATTTATATGGTATCACCTGTCTTCTTTCCAGGAAAAGCAAGGTTCTTTAAGCTAGAGTTTTCACCAGAGAGTGATACTACTTTAATACATTAATATTAAAAAAAAGGAACAAGAAGTGGCAGCATTAAATCTAGAAGATGAAAAAATATCCTGTCAGTGTATATTATAGGAACTGTCATTTAAAAATTAATAATAAGAGATTCTGGATCCAGGTGAGATGGGATAAGCATATTTTATCCTTTCCCTCCCACTGTACGTATCTATAAAACCTGGACAATGCATGAAACAACTATTTGAGGACTCTGAAGAGTAAACAGCAGCAAGTGAATTATAGAAGAACAACAGAATTCAAAGTATCTGTGAACTGGCATCCTCCAGTATCCTCTGACCTGAACTTAATGCAGCTGGAATCCTGGAAGTGAGCTCTGTGCAGACAAAGAGGTCTACGAGACAGCCTAATGGAACAGTCTAAGGGGTGGGAAAGGGAATGCCTAACATTCACAGGGAGTATGGAAATCCCCCATCGTTTCTTTCTCTCTTCTCCATTCTCTTGTGCCCCAGCCCCCAGGCAAGCTTGAGGGACAAGCAACTATGGAAACCCAAGAGCCAAAACTCTCAGAGAGGGGTATTTTTCTGTTTGGTGGAGTTATGATTCCAAGAAGGTAAAGCAAACTCTCATTGTTTTTTTCTTTTTTTTTTTTTTTTCTGTCTTCCCTTCACATGAGTCAGGATGCAGGCCCAATCATGGAAGCAAGAGACGGACAGCAACAGAGTACAGTACCTAAAACCCCCCAAATTTCTAGTCATAAAACTGAGAAGGAGAGAGCCCCAGGAACCTGGAAGTAGTGGGGAGATTATGGAGATGGAGAAGCTCAGGAAATCAACATCCAAAATTGTTTATGAAGTACAAGGATTATCCTCAAGTCATTCATGTTTGGATCTTAATCCTACTTAACATACCAAAAAACCTTGAGAATTAAACTATCCTGGGTGGCACAAACTCAAGAGAGATCCTAAGAGAATTACAAAGGCTTTGAAAACTGAACTGACATTAAAAACTAAAAAAAACAAACTGCTGTGGAGTCGACTCTGACTCAGTGATCCCTCCTTGGGTTTGGGGGGCAGTATCTCTACGGAAGCAGATTGATCTTCCTTCGGAGGAGTGGCTGGTGGGTTGGAACCACTAGCCTTCTGGTTAGCAGTCAAGTGCCTTAGGCACTATGCCATCAGAGCTCCTGAACTGACAATGGAACACAGCAAACAAAAAGAAGATTAAAAGTTGCATCCTGAACCTAACAGGCTGACGGCCTGTTAATATAAAAAGATAGACAATCTCCATAAATTTAAACAAGACTCAGAATCTCATGAACATACTATTAAAAATGTCTAAGCTACAATACAAAATCAACAAAGTACCACAAAAATTTAAACTTGCAGAAGACAAAACAATCAACAGTTGCCAAAGCCTATTGTTGATGCCTTCCAGCCTATTCCAACGCATAGTGACCCCAACCCTAAAGGACACAGGTAGAACTACCGCATAGGTTTTCCTAGGCTATAATCTAGGAATGTAAATCATGGGAGCAGACTGCCATGACTTTTTGCCCACAAAGTGGCTGGTGGGCTGGAACCACTAACCTTTTGATTAGCAGCTGAGCAGTGCTCAATTCCATTCCCTAGTATGTCAAGCCAGTGAGACAACTTTCTCTTAACTTCCAGCTGCCCTACAAGGCAGACTGGAAAATGCCCTGAGGGGAGAAGCCATGTAAGCATGGCCTGCTTTGGTCACTCCCTTTGTTGTTATTTGCCATCAAGTTGGCCAGACTCTGAGGCAGTTATCACTATGGAAGTAGGATTGCCCAACCTTCCTTCCGAGGAGTGGCTGGTGGGTTTGAACCACCAGCCTCCTGGTTAGCAGTCAAGTGCCTTAAGCACTATGCTACCAGAGCTCCTAGTGCCTTTAAAAAGCTGTTTGTTTTGTCCAGAGTTTATAATTGGGAAAATTTGTCTATTATAAGTGATTCTACCATTATTTGAACCAAAATTTTATTTTATATTTAAATGTTTGGTTTAGCATTTCAGAAAACAGTAATACAGAATCACTACTTAACTCTCTTTGGGTCTGTCTCCTTTTGTGCCCAACAGACTGAAAATGGAATGTTTCAAATATATTAAAGTATCTTCAATCTTAAAAATAAATTAATAAATAATCTCTAGCTACTTGATGCTCCAAGGAAGTCTTTGCCCAACTTCCAAAGAATTTACTGAATAAAGAGGTCAGATCATGGAAATATTCAGAGTCAGGCTAACTAAGCTAACCTATAAAGCAAATCCATTGCTGTCAATTTGACTCAGACTCACAACAGCCCTACAAGACAGAACTGTGTCATAGGGTTTCCAATGCTGTAATCTTTACAGAAGCAAACTGCCACATCTTTCTCCCACAGAGCAGCTGGTGGGTTTCAATGTCTGCCCTTTCAGTTAGTATCCAAGCACTTAACTACCACACTTACCAGGACTCCCTGAACCAGCCTGTGTTGTTGTTAGGTGCCACTGAGTTGGCTCCGACTCATGGTGACCCTGTATACAACAGAATGAGATACTGCCCCGTCCTGCACCAGCCTGCTATGCCAGAGCCCACTGCTGCAGCCAGTGTGTCAATCCATCCTGTGGAAGGTCTTCCCCTTTTTGCTGACTCTCTACTTTACCAAGCATGATATCCTTCTCCAGGGAATAGTCCCTTCGGACAACATGACCAAAGTAGGTGAGACGAAGTCTGGCCCTTCTCACTTCCAAGGAGCATTCTGGCTGCACATCTTCAGGACAGATTTGTTAGTTCTTCTGGCAGTCCATGGTATTTTCAGTATTCTTCACTAACATCACAACTCAAAAGCATCAACTCCTATAGCAAAGCTATTTCTGTTCTGAACTAACAAAAAGTATAAAGCTCTATGGTTATAGAATGTAATAAATGGTATATTATTTAAAACTAGTAAGAAGGTGACTAGTTGTATGTAGTAATGGTACAGTAACTTAGTTAAGTGATAATGATGAGTCTTGAAAAATCCACTGTTGTCTTCAAATTAAAATTTTTAATAAAAATTTTATTGTGTAGTCAGCAAGTTTTCACTTGTCAAGTTGGAAGCAGGAGATGCTATTTAAATCCAAACAACAACTGTACACGGCTGGTTGAACATTTATAATTCAACAGTTACATAACCTCCTAAGTACCGCAGAATCTGAGCCACATAATTTGGATGTCAGCTAAACAAGACAAACCAATTCAGTAGGGTGTCATGTACTTAGCTGAGCTTTAAGAAAGTAGGACTGCTGGGTGGAGAGGTACTCTCCCCACCTTAGTTTCTATGAGCTAAGATCAACTGCTGTCAGGATAACTAACTCCTCTTATAGTCAGGACAGCTGATTTTTTTTAAGAAAAAAGAAAATTATAAAAACAATAAACTGTTACTTAATCTTTTATTTGCTTTTCTTGTCACTCTTTTTTACCCTTTAAAAGTGGGACTTTGGTTAAATCAAAGTGATTCACATTCTAGTTACCTCTCCAAATTATAGTCTATGACTATAGTCCAAACAAACCACCTGGTATAAACTGGTTTCACAAGTAAAAACTGCTTTTAAAATGACTCTGTCTATGGATATCTCTCTACAAGTTTTCCAGCTTGGTCTGCTCCATGTGTGTATGACCTGAAAGACTGCCAAAATAGCAGCAACAGCTGATGATATCACAGGGAAGAAACTCACTGCTACAGGAAACCAAGCATTGTTGAGTCAACTTCTTTCTTCCTGGTTACATGTTTTATACTTATTAGGCAAACCAAAAGTCCTGTTCAATTTGTTATACACATATGTATACAAGTACATATGAAAGAAATTAACAATAGACAAGAGAAAATGTTGAGTTTCAGAGGCCATCAATGCTTTGAGATTCCGAGCTATCTTCTGGCATGGGAAACAGACTTAGCATCTCAATCTCCAGAGGATGCATGCTGCCTCCTGTGATAATCAAGGAATGCAATGGTCCTCCCAAGTCCACAGTACACATCTGCTGTAAAGTGCCTGCTGCAATTTTCTGGTCCTCAGCTCCAACTCTGGCTAGGCCAACACAGAGCGTCTCCTCAGTGATTGCTGTTTAATTAAAAAAAAATATTTATATATACTGACATATGATTTGGCATATGAGTCATTTGTCATTCAAACTAACATTAGTACCCAAAGTACAGTTATAGATGCCCACAATATCTTAAGTTTCCCTAGTCACTGATTATGAACCAATTATCCATTTATCCATTGAAAGCCTTTCCAAATCTTTTGCACTACCTGACATATAAAACAGTAGTTCTCAACTTCACCCTTTCAGAATTCCAAAGGCTTACCCTGGTTTAAGTTTTTAGAATTTGATAAAACAACTAGGTTTATCTATATCCTTTATAATTGTACAACGAGTGAACAAAGTATATTACATGCTTATATCTTTAATACAATGTTTAAGATAGGTTCATAATGACCAAGAAATATTGGAAAAACCACAGGATTACCAGTAAATATATAGATTTCACTTTCTGATTGGTCATTAGCTAGATACGTGAGTACTTAGTAAACAATAAAAACCCTTAATAAGTAATGGGCATTGTGACGTTATTTACGCTTTTAAGTTCAAAATGTCCAACTTTAGTGAACATTACTCACTCTGGTGCTATAGCTGAAGGGCTGACCTTTACTGGTTTCGTTATTTAGGTGTATAAACTGCCTGACTGAACAATAACCAAATGGGGCAAATCATTTATTCAAGTATAAGCAGTCTTGTAAGGAACTGTGTATCACTGACGGATAGAGAACATCCTTGCAGACTATTTGTATCACAACTGTCACTGGGCCTACTCATGAGGATAAAATAAACAATGGTTACTCAAGAATCTTTTCTTTCAGGGGACGCAGTCAGCACCTCGGATAACAGAGTATAATAACAGGTTCATTTAAGAATCTCTCAATGAAGATTTACTGACATTATATTATATATACCCAGTGTGTCTCGATATTAGAAATAATATAAAGACAAATTCTCTTGCCTTTTTCCTGAAGAAAATTATTCCTAGTTTCACTGCTGAGAATCAGCAAAAGCAGAATAAACACATTTTTGCAGAAAAAAAATATCACCATACATTAGGGTCAAAATAGAAATTCTGTATTTTATCAAATATTTCTACTTTAACATATTTACATCAATCTGATTTACAGTTAATTTATGAAAACTCCTCACTTTCTATACTATTAATTTTACTAGAAAAAACAGCATTACTTTTCTTTCGGTAGAGCTCACAGGGTTTAAACTAAAGTTGGAAAAAAAATGACAAGAAAAAAATGCAATACAAAAACACTGACTCTGAGTAAAGGGCCAGGCAATATACAAAAAGGGGTGGTCAGCACAAAATGATCAAGGCAAAGGAAGCCACTGGGAGCAGAAGAGATACAGGCAACCAAGGCAGACAGTGTTACATACACCAGCCTGCAATACCAATAATCTACAAGCAGGTACATAAATACAAGCTGAACAGGGGTGGGAAGATGAATGGGATTACACCTATGAATATATATAGTTTTGACAGAGGATATTTCTACATATGTGCTGCAAATACATCCACGAATACAGCAGAGCACAAAGGAGGCAGTTATGAAATCCTCTTAGCCATACCAACCACCTTGAGGGAGTGAGTCCATGGGCCTCACCATAGTCTGGGGGGAGGGACATCAAAGCCAACTGGCCTAACATAGCCCACAAAGACAATAATGTTGTACATCTTATTTAGTGAATAGTGACTGGGGTCCTAAAAACTTCTGAGCAGATATCTAAGATTCAACTATTGGTCTCTCCCCATCTGGAGCAAAGAAGAATGAAGAAAATCAAAGACGTAGGGAAACAATTAGTCCAAAGGACTAATGGATCACACACACCCCAGCCTCCATGGCCTGAAACCAGAACTAAATAGTGCCTGGCTACCACTTCTGACCACTCTCAAAGGGATCACAGTAGGAGGTTCTGGATAAAGTGGTAGAAAAATGTGGAACAAAACTCAAAATCATAAAAAAGACCAGGCTTACTGGTCTGACAGAGACTAGTGGAACCCCAAGACTATGACTCTTAAGACACCCTTCAAACCTGGAACTTAACTAATCCCCATGGCTCAACTTTCAGCCAAATAACAGATAGGCCTATTAGGTGAATAATAACACTAGGGAGGTGTACAGACTCCTTAGAGCAATTAACCACATGAGAGCAAAAGGGCATCATGTGCCCAGGGATAAAGCTCAGAAGGCAGGAAGGGACAGGCAAGAAGGACAAACGGAAATGGTAAACACAGGGAGGAAGTGGGAAGAGGGCTGTTACACTGTGGTCACTGCAATCAATGTGACAAAACAAACTGTGTATGAATTACTGAATGGAAAAAACAATTTGCTCTGTAAACTTTCACCCAAATCCCAATAAAAAGTAAAACAGAAAAACACTGACTCTTCAGTGATGGTGCTAGAGGTGTGTCTACAGGTGTATCAGAAGTTACATCATCATCAGATGCTACATTACATATACATCTACAGAGTAAAGGAGTAATATTTGAGCCAAAATAGGGTCTTAAGTACCTGGTTCTTCTCCTCGTATTCTTTGATTTTGTACAATCTCCAGAAGTTGCTGGGCTGCTTGGTTCACACTCATATACTGAGGAGGTTCATAGATCTTCCTTCCTCTTTAAGTATAAAACTAGATGTCATTATTCTTAGCCATGACATTACATAATATATTATTAACCCAGTTACTCCCCCAAGTATACTCAAGTACCACAGTCTACATTCTGTTTGAAGGTTTCATGTGATATTCTTTTTTAAGTATACATTATTCCACAGGAAGGATTTTATCTTAATGGTTTCTTAAGCATTTTCCATTGTTCTACTTCAACTACTCTCTCATTTCACTGAAACATTGACAGGAAGAAAAATCCAACAACTTAAAGATAGATGTCTAATAAATCAGTCACTTTTATTCAAAGTGATGCTTAGGCAAAAATAATTTAATGTAAGTGGCATCTTGGTCTATAAGCGATCTTAACCAGGTTCTATAGCTCCCTATAATTGTATTACTATGTTTAAATCACATGTTCCTCTTTTCACTTCTTCCTCTAAGAAAAGTAAACAAAAGGCGTAAAGATGTGAACATTTTAGATAGTGAGATGTTTACTTCTGTAATCTTTAACTCTACCAGATGTTCCCAATGATCATAATAAAAGTTTAGCTTTTGTAGCTTATGAAACAGTCCATACACATTATTTTACTGACTGAAAATAATCATCAGGACCATGCAATAAAACGTGAGCCACAAATGACTTTAAATGTTCTAGAAGCCACAGAAACAAAAGCAAAAAAAGTGAAATTAATTTTAATATTTTATTTAAACCCAATATATTAAAAATATATTTCAACATTTAGTCACATAAAAATTATTGAGATATTTTAAATATATTTTCTATGAAGTCTTTGAAATCTGATGTGTACATTATACTTATAGCACATCTTAATTTGGAAGCTAAATTTTCACTGAAAATATTTTATCTGTATTTAGATTTCATAAAACGTAGAGTTATAAAAGTAGATTCACATTATCAAAGTTGTTTCAAATCTACTTAAACATTTTCCATCCAATAACTAAATTGTCAACTTTAAATTAATTAAAATTAAAAATTCATTTCCTCATTAGCCACATTTCAAGTACTTATAATCATGTGTTGTTGTTATGTGCCATGGAGTTGGATCCAACCCATAGCGACCCCTTCCTTGGGTTTCCGAGGCAGTATCACTAGGAAAGTAGATTCCAAGGAGTGGCTGGTGCGTTTGAACTGCCAGCCTTCTGGTTAGCAGTCAAATGCCTTAGGCACTATGCCACCAGAGCTCCCTAAATAAGGAGGGCTATTATATCAGGAGCTCTGATAGCATAGTGCCTAAGCCACTTGACTGCTAACCAGAAGGCTGGAGGTTCAAACCCACCAGCTACTCCTCGGAAGGAAGATGGAGCAATCTACTTCCGTAGTGATACTGCCTTGGAAACCCAAGGAGGGGTCACTATGAGTCGGGTCCGACTCGACGGCACATAACAACAACACAACATTGTATTGGACAATGCTGTTCTAAGCAAAAATGCATTACTACTCTCAATATATGTATGAGGAGAATAAGGTACAGAGATTGAAGTGAGTTGCTCAAGAGCAAGCACACAACTGGCGGCAGATTTGGGGCTTTAGCCCATGTCTTCTGACTTCAATTCATTCATTCAATCCACAGATACTTACTAAGTGCCCATTAGATGCAACAACTGCTATTTTTACTCTGACAACACTACTTCTCATTTCATAAGAATTAAAGTATTTAATTTTTAATTGTTAATGAAACTTGATTTTCAACAATCTTTAGAACTCATGTCATTTAACTAGAATTTAATAGAATTCTTTAAGGAATTAAGATAGATGTAAGCATTCTCATAATAACTTACTTGATTAGATTTTCCAAAGACTGCTCCTTTACTTTGATGTCTGCAGGAAGTAAAAAATATTTTCTTTAGATTTAACTAAGTACTTTATCCAAAACATGATATGTAAACTTCAGTCAGCAGTCATCTACGTTTTTGGGAAACATTCATCCCAAGCCTCTAAAATACTCATCTGAGAGTTTGTGGCAGTCTTCTCTAACACTTCTATCTAGGCATTTTCTTACGGAAATGAAAGACTGAAAGCTTCTAGTTGTATAAAGGCCATTAGTTAGAAACAAACATCAACAAAGCCCTGAGACTATCCTGCAGAGATTTAATCTCTTAGAAAAGAAAGGAGAATGAATGAGATAAGTAACGGCATTTATATTACCTATCAGCTAATCAATTTTTTTTTCCCATTTCTACTAGCTGGTAAGTGCAAAGAACAAACGGAAAAGTCTTATGTCTCTATTCTTACCTATTTTTAATAGAAAGTAACTCTTACTGCATTCTGAAAAGAGACTTTTAAGATTGGTCAGATATGCCATAATTATGAACAATTTACTAGCAAATATTCTCACTTTTGACAGATATTTACTGAGCACCAACTGCATGTCAGACACTATGTAAGGTACTGGGCATACACAGGAACAAGAAGGAACACGGACCTTAGTCTCACAAAACTCAACAGTCCAGGCATCGCAAATATTTGATCCTTTATACTTTTTAATCACTGATCATCAACTGAACTAGTTGGTAAAAGGTGAAAAAGCAGAATCACTCTACACTCTCAAAGGAATTTAATACACAACAGCAAGAGCAACAGCTGCTTCCTGTTATATAATGAAAACAAACAGTTCAGCCAAAGTTTGTTTTTACAGTGCAACTGAGGGAGTCTTTGATAGACTTCTGCAGCTTTTCTAAGTAACTATAAAAGTTCTTCTTATAAAGGATACTAAAGAATTAGCTTGGAAAGAGTAGCAGAAATTAATCTCATATATCTATTTCTAAATGTGATGCAAAGGTGGAACCAGTGATGAAAAATATTTTTCAGGTTCAAATGTCATTCATTAATTTATTAATTTATTCACCTTGAGACTCTGACATGTTATCTGTGGTAGTAAGGTTTTTAACTGAACATTGCCATATATATATTTTTTAAATTTAATGTAATGATATGCTCTATAAAATCTGGTATTAAAAATGAAGAGGGGAGAATTTTCACACGTAAATGATCTTTAATTGAACCTAGGAGCTTTAGTAGGTAGCACAGTGCCTAAAGCACTTGACTGCTAACCAGAAGGCTGGAGGTTCAAACCCACCAACCACTCCTCGGAAGGAAGATGGGGCAATCTACTTCCGTAGTGATACTGCCTTGGAAACCCAAGGAGGGGTCGCTATGAGTCGGGTCTGACTCGATGGCACATAACAACAACAGGGTTGCATTAGTGAGTTTGTCTCAAGTCTTCAGCCAGACCAGTCATAATACTTTTCCCTTTTCTTCACACAGGCCATAATTATTCCTCTCTAACTACACCCACCTGCGGGAATGTGAGCTTTCAGAAAGGAGGAACTGCACCCTGTTCCTTATTAGTATGCCAGGACTCAGCATACCGCAAGGTACCCAGTTAGATCCTCTGTAAATGTCTACTGAAAAAATTTGTTCATCTCCTACCACCTCCCTATCTTAATCTATCTAGTCCTTAAACAATTTAATTCCCAGCTCCTTCATGAGGCCTTTGCTGATTTCCCCGCAAATGTTCTTGGTTCTTAGAAATATCTATGCCATTAATGCTACTGTTTATTAATCTCTAACTATGTCATATTAGTCTTGTCTCTCCAAGTAAGTTTTAAATTGTCTGTGACTTCCTACCATTATTCTCAATAATCCCCACAGGCCTGGGCCCATAGCAGGCATTCAATAAATATATACTAATTTAAATCATGAGAATTTCAAATGATTAAATGATGAAATCTATGGTGGAGGGTTTGGAATCATGATATCCTGTACTTCACAACCTGTTCCTGCTTTTGTTAACGGAGCAAGGAAGATAGATTGTTTAACCTTGTTTGTCTTTTCCCAGGAAAGCCAGGAAAAGAGGCAACAATTTGAGAGCTCAAGAGCCAAAGTTCTGGTTTGTCCTTCCTGCCTCTCTATACAATAGAACTTAACTTTCCTTTAAATGTTCATGTGCATAAAACATTAGTTCCAAACTAGATTTTTAAACCCTGAGGGCAAGGATCCATGTCTACTACCTCCTTAGTATTCCAAAAGAGCCTAAAACTCTACACTGGACATAAAGCAAGCACTGAATACATACATACTGCAAACTGATCTTCTATATGCCTATCTTCCCAAAATATAAATGCTGCTCACCTCTCCCCTCATTTTTATAGAAATATGGGGAAGTTAGAAGGTAGTCTGTCTCCTTCACTCTTCTCACCCCGTTCTGTTTTAAAACTTCTCAATCCTGTTATGATACACATGGATCCTAGCTCCAGTGAGTCTCCATTTCCAAGCATCCTTTGCATGTACTTCTTCCTATAACAAGTCCTTTTAACAGATGTCCTTCTCCCTATCACTCTACTTTGACCTTCTACCCATTGCTGGTCTTAATGACACATTCCACACCAATTAACAAAGTGTTTTACAGTGCGCTTGTGAGGAGGACTATAAAATAGTAAGACCGGTCTCTTTCCACATGAAAATTCAAGGACAAAATTGTAAAGCAAAATAAGTGAATAAATAATAAGCAAATAAATAAAATACAAAATCACACTGGCGATAAATTAAAATATGAACATATTATAGCAGCTAATGATGGAATACAAGCCAAACATAAGCCAAAAATGCATTACGAAAGTAGTCAGCCTGTGAAGAGACGAAGATCTAGAATTAAATATCAATGTGAATGGAGTAAAAGGAATATATTCTGGCTGGAACTGACTGAACTAGCAAGAAGTAAAAATATTCTGTGCCAGTGGCTAACAAAGGCCAAGTCTGAGAAAATGAAATAAAAATTTCAACTAGGAAACTTCCTCAAGTGTTTACTGAGCAGCTATATACTACACCAGATTCTTGCAGACATTAGGAAGACAGCAATGAGCAAAACAAAATCCCAAGTTAATAAAGTAATTCAGATGGTGATAAGACTATAAAACCCTTACCTAATAAGCATAAAGTATGCATGCCACTTTCTCTGTTCTTCTTCACTTTGTCGAAGAAGCTTTCTGGCCGCCAAGTGTCTGTCCAAAAAACAATAGAAACTGTCTCTCCGAACTTATACAACTAGAAAAAATAAAAACATTATTTAGTGATTACTAATTATTATTTCATAGAGATAAGAAGAGAATTTAATCCCTTTCAACCGAAATAAAAAGTGAGAACCAGACTTGACAAGGGTTGAAGATCAAATCTGCCATGGAAAAGGTGATAAAAGTTCTCTCTGCTCCATGCAGATAGTGGCTATGTGATGCTCCTTTCATTTGGAAGCTGCTATTTCAGCCTGCAGTACAGAAATATACAAAACCAGCTCACGACCCCAGAAGTAGGTTGAAAAAAAAGAAAAAAGACTTCTGAGTTGTCAGAGCAGGTTTTACAAAGTTAATGTTATTGTTCTCATTTATTTTACAGACAAGACCAGCAAAGCTCAGAAAGATCAGATATGCCTAAGGTCCCATAGGTATTGATGATGAGTCCAACTTATAGTGACCTCAGGAGAGCATAGAACTGCCCTATATGGTTTCCTAGGCTGTGGTCTTTATGGAAGGTTGACAAGTCTGTTCTGCAGAGCAGCCTGGTGAGTTCAAACCATTGACCTCTGGTTAGCAGCCAAGTGCTTAATGGTTGCACCACCAGGGCTCCTTAGTCACAGAGCTAGTTAGTAACAAAAAAGAAACTAATACCTAGCTCTGAGGGAGTGCTTCTTTACAATATGCCATCTCAGTAAAATATACTGTACACTCATTCCAGCCATTTCTCAAAGTCCTTAATTTATTAATTAAAGTCCTTTAATTTATTAAGATTCTATTTGTTCTCTCACTAGAGAGCCCATTCAATGATAAGGGCCTTTTTCCAAACTTTCTTCACTCCCCAAGAACCACAGAAAATAGTTAAGAGTTACAGACCAATCCTGGACTGTGAAATAGAGATGTGGGTTTTATTCTTAATCCTGCCAATACTTCTGCTCTCTACTGGTTGTGTGACACTGGGAAAGTTTCTTAACCTCTATGTGCCTCAATTTCTGCATCTGTAAATTGGGGATAATAAAAGTTGTTAAAGGTCGTTATAAAGATTGCATGAGTTAATACATGTAAATGCTTAAAATAGCACCTAGCACATAATGAGCACTATATACATGTTTGCTGTGATTGTTAGTGTTCTATGGGAGGCATATTCATCCAAAAGATACAAATCATTGCCATCCATTATATGGTAGGCACAGGTATATAGTTCCAAGGAAAACAGAGCTCTGGCCATCATGGAATATGCAGTCTTGCTTTCATGTAGCAGGCAATGGCTCTGGAGTCAAGGTCCTGGTTCCTACTAGTTGGGTGACCATGGACAAGTCATATAACCTTCTTGACCCTCAGGAGGAATCCCCGTGCAAAATGGGGATAAGAACTATAAACATAATAATGTAGATTTGAAGGATTAGATGACATAAAATGTTGTAGAGTGCCTGGTGGGGCCCTGCACATTGTAATGGCTCAATTAATATCAGGGATTTGATGATGTAATAATAATGTTTATAGTGATGTTATGAAAATATTCGAAAATGATGTGTCCTGCTATAATCCAGCTGTTTTCCTTATTGAAGTGAACTCAAAAACATTACCAAATATTTGAAACTATTTGAACTACACTTATAATTTAATTCTGACAAGTTCAACTGTTTACATTCTAAAAAAGGATTTTAGGCATCTCTGATTACATTTTGAAATATGAATATTATTCCATGAAAAACTTCAAGGGAAAACTATTAAAGAAAATTACATATGTAATTATATATAAGTACTTTAAATGAATCTTAAATGTTTTCAGAGTCATGGAACTATAGCTATGGAAGTAAATAACCAAGTTCTTTATTCAAAAAGAAAGGGCTAGACCATTTAAAATAGAATTGAGATGCCAGTCACATATAAACACTGACTGAAGCATTCTGTATAGAAGCTTCTTTGAAATGTCTTATTTGGAGTTTAAAGAAAACCTCACACAAGTAATGCTTTCTAGGACCCTGATTTATAAACTGTAACCATTCCTGTGGCTGTAATACAAACTTCTTCAAAGAATCCTAAAACATTATGCAAACAATTTCACCATTTAGATGTCAGTACCTCAAAGAACAGAAGGACCAGTCCCTTGTGTTTCACAATCCAAGGTCCTACCAGTAAGCTATAAAAAGAAACTGGAACAGTATGGTACACTGACAAGAATTGAGATTGTGGAAGTCTAACTATTGTACTGTCTTATAATGTAAGCCTTTGAACAGTGATTTCATAATGTTCAACCAAAGATTCCTGATAAAATCTTAAAGACTAAAGAAACAAAACAGCTGCTTTGTAGGAAACAGTAGGTAATTGCAGGTCCTTTTTCTCCCCAAAAACCTGGAGCAACTTACAGAGAACTCAGGAATACAGTTTTCTTAATTTTATGTTTTATCTACTGAAGACAAACACATGAAAACTCAACTCAGTGATCCATTCATTATGTATAAGGCACTATCTAGTTGGAGTAAAAAGGAACTCTGGTAATCCAGTAGTTAAAGCATTTGGCTGCTAACCAAAAGGTCAGTGCTTCAAACCCACCAGCTGCTCTGCAGAAGAAAGATAAGGGAGTCTGCTTTCACAAAGATGTACAACCTTGGAAACTCTATGGGCGTCACCATGAGTCAGAATTGACTAGATAGCAGTGAATTTTTTTTTTTCCCCCTGAGTTGGAATGAAAAGATGTACATGAAAGATGAATAATATCAGCTAGTAAATAATAATGACCAACTGGAATATACAGACTATAAATACTATAAAAGTCCAGCATTTCCCTCACTCACAAGCACCCCAAGATGGCTTCTGATGAGATAGATTATCAGCTGGACCTTAATGGATGGATAAGATTTAGACTGGGGAGGTTGAGCTTGGGGGAGGAATGAGATGGTATGAACATAGTAAGAGCTGGGGAAGTTGAGCTTGGGGGAGGAATGAGATGGTATGAACATAGTAGAGCTGGGGAAGTTGAGCTTGGGGAAAGAATGAGATGCTACCAACATAGTAAGAGAGGTGGGAAGTCTTGGGCATGTTTAAATGGCATTAAGCAATTCTCTAGAAATAGAAATATACTTGACTTGCTAGTAAATGTATCTCTAATTGCTGACATCTTGTTAGGTGCTGTTGAGTTGGTTCTGACTCATAGTGACCCTGTGTACAACATAATAAAACACTGCCCAGTGTTGCACCATCTTCACAATCATTGCTTTGCTTGAACCCATAGCTGCAGCCACTGTGTCAATCCATCTTGTTGAGGATCTTCCCCTTTTTTTTGCTGACCTTGCACTTTACCAAGCATGCTATCTCTCTCCAGGGACTGGTCCCTCCTGACAACATGACCAAAGTATGTGAAGTGAAGCTTGGCCATTCTTGCTTTTAAGGAGCATTCTGGCTGAACTTCCTCCAAGACAAATTTGTTCATTCTTCTGGCAGTCCATGGTATTTTCAATATTCTTTGCAAATACCACAATTCAAATATATCAATTCTTCTTTGGTCTACCTTCTTCATCATCCAGCTTTCACATGCATATGAGGCTACTTGAAAAGACCATGGCTTGGGTCAGGTGCACCTTAGTCTTCAAAGTGACATCTTTGCTCTTTAACACTTTAAAGAGATCTTTGGCAACAGATTTTGCCCAGTGCAATCCTGACATCTTAACGAGCCAATTCCTATGAATTCCAGTTCTGTAATTTAATCTAGAAACTGACTACTCTTTTCCCACCAATTCAGTTAAAATCTTCAACATCACTTGTCTGAACTACCTTAGCAGTGATCTAACTCATTTCTCTGCCACCAATATTTCCTCCCTTGAATCCATCCTCAAAATTCTAGCCATAATAACCTTCCAAAAGTGCATCCTTCAGTGTCTCAACATAAGTATCAATTTTCACTTACAAAAATGTGTAATGTGTACAGGGAAATGTCAAAAAATACAAGAGCCCATCTTAAAGACCTTCCCATGGTCAAGGCTTGAAAAATTATAGCAATAAAATTATAACAGTGTTGAATTATAAGGAGCTCTGGTGGTGTAGTGGGTAAGGCATTTGGCTGCTAACCAGAAGGTCAGCAGTTCAAACCCATGAACTACTCCATGGGAGGAAGATGAGGCAATCTACTTCCATAAAGATTTACAGCCTTGGAAACCCAATAGGGGTCACTATGAGTCAGAACTGACTCTAATGGCAATGGGTTCTTGGTTTTTGGTTGAATTATAACCCAAAAACTAAAACCCATGAGTCCATACTCATAAATAAACAACTGAATTAATAAACAAACAAATAAATAGGGAGACAAGTCTTCTTTACAGAATAATTACAAATAATACATGTACATACCTACTCTTCTATGTGGTAGAGTTTAATTCTCCTCCCCTTGAGTGTGGGCTGGGTTTAGTGACTTTACATTCTCTACTGATTATGGAAAGGGAAAAATACTAGATTTACAGTGGAGAAATACGGCAGACATCACCTTGACCAAATGAACAAGGTAAAAAAGATGTATCAACACAATATACTCTGTAATATGATGCAATGAAGAGAGAACACTAAATCTGTGGTAATCTACCCCAAAACCCATAACTCCAGTCTAATCAGGAGAAAACATAAGACAAACCAAAACTGAAGAGCATCTGACAAAACATATGACCAGTGCTCCTTAAAACTATTAAGGTCATGAAAAACAAAGAAAGACAGAAAGTGTCACAGACTAGAGGAAACTGAGGAGATAGTAGTGTACAATCTACTGAAATGAGAGTGAAGTGTGTACTGTATAGTATTGTTTGTTGCTGTTGTTAGTTGTTCAGTTAGATTCAATTCATAGCAATCTTCAGCAGAGCAACACTATCCAGTCCTGAACCACCTTCATGGCTGTGGCTATGGTGAAGTCCACTGTTGTGGTTACTGTGTCAATCCATCTCACTGAGAGTTTCCCTCATTTCTGCTGACCTTCTGCTTTACCAAACACGATGTTTACTAGTGAGTGGTCTTTCCTGATGACATGCACAAAGTACGCAGGCCAAAACCTCACCATCTTCACGTCTAAGGAGCATTCTGGTTGTATGCCTTCTAAGATTGATTTGTTCAATATTTAACATTCTTACCAACACCATAATTCAAATGTGTATTAATTCTTCTGCCTTCCTTTTTCTTTGTCTTTTGCATTCATATGAGGTGACTGTAAAGACAATGGCTTGAGTCAGGTGCATCTTAGTCATCAAAGTGAAGTCTTTGCTTTTTAGAACTGTAAAGAGGTCTTTTACAATAGTTTTACCCAATTCAATACACCATTTGGTTTCTTCATTGCTGCCTCCATGGTCACTGATTGGTGATCTAACTAGAATTAAATTACTACTAATTTCAATTTGTTCTTCATTTATTATGATGTTGTTTATTGGTACAGTTATGAGGATTTTTGTTTTCTTCAGGTTCAGGTGTAATCCATACTGAAGGCTATATAGTCTTTGATCTTCCTCAGTTAAAGTAGTCTGCACTTTGGACATGCAAAGTTGTATCATCTGCATATGACAGGTTGTTAATGAGTCTTCTTCCAGTACTAATGTTATGTTCTTCTTTCTATAGTCCAGCTTCTTGCTTCATTTATCCAGTATACAGACTGAATAAGTAAGGTGAATATAATAATGTTAATTTCTTAATTTTGACAAATGTAGTACAACTATGTAAGATACTAACATTAGAAGAAGTTGAATGAAAAATTCAAAATTTAACTTGCTGTGGACTCTTAATTCTCACATGTATTGCACATGTATGTACATCCTAATTCAATCTGCTAAATCTGTGAGGTGAAAGAAAGCTGAGCCAGTAGAGTTGCTAAAAAATGTACCATGAAATCACATAATCATTCTTCACCAGATTAACAGTCTTAAGGTTACTTTTAGTTTTTTGCTTTTAGAGTTTTATTTTTCAAATCCCCATATGCATTTTGCCCATATGCATCCTCACGTCTAAGGAGCACTGTGGTTGTATGCTTACCATTGATGTTTGCTGACACTAAAAAAGATAATAAATTTCTGGCAATTCCCTGTAGATTTACTGCTGCAACTATTTTTGAATAATCTTCAGCAATATTTTACTTGAATGTAATATTAATATTGTTCAATAATTTCTGCATTCTATTGGATCACCTTTGTTTGGAATGGGCACAAATATGGATCTCTTCCAGTCACCTGACCAATTAGCTGTTTTCCAAATTTCTGGCACAGATGAGTAAACACTTCTAGCATTGCATCCATATGTTGAAATATCTGTTATTATTCTGTCAATTCATGGTGTCTTGTTTTTTTGCCAATACATTCAATGCAACTTTTACTTCTTCCTTCAATACCATTGGTTCTTGATCATATGCTTCCTCCTGAAATGGTTGAACATTGATCAATTCTTATGGTAAAATGATTCTGTGTATTCCTCCCATCTTCTTTCAGTGCTTCCTGAGTCATTCAATATTTTGCCCACAGAATCCTTCAACACTGCTGAGTTCATTTTTTTTTCTTCAATTCTTTCAGCATAAGAAATGCCAAGTGTGTTCTTCCCTTTTGGTTTTCTAACCTGAGGTCTCAACACAATTCATGATAATATTTTCTCTTCTTGAGCCACCCTTCCAAATCTTCTGTTCAGATCTTTTATTTCATCATTTCTTCCATTGGCTTTAGTTATTCTATGTTTAAAAGCAAGTTTCAGAGTCTCTGATAACATCCCCTTTGGTCTTTCTTTGCTGTCTTTTTTAATAACCTTTTGCTTTCTTGTTTGATGGCATTGCACAAACTCATCTGGTCTTCAATCATTAGTGCTCAAAGAGTCAAATCTAGTCTTGAGAAGGTCTCTAAATTCATGTGGAGAAATACTCAAGTTAGTACTTTGGCTCTTATGAACTTGTTTTAATTTTCTTTAGCTTCAACTTGAATTTGTACATGAGCAACTGATGGCCTGCTCTGCAGCTGACCACTGGCCTTGTTCTGAATGATACTGAGCTTCTCCATTGTCTCTTTCCACAGATACAGTAAATTTGATTCCTGTGTACTCCATCTGGTAATGTCCAGATGTATAGTCACCATTTATGTTGTTCAGAAAAGATATCTGCAATGAGTAAGTCATTTGTCTCACAAAATTGTATCATGCTATCTCCAGAGTCATTTCTATCACCAAGGCCATATTTTTGAACTACCAATGCTTTTTCTTTGTTTCCAACTTTTATATTCCCATCACCAGTAATTATCAATGCATGCTGATTGCGTGTTTGGTCAATTTCAGACTGTTTAAGTTGGTTAAAAATCTTCAATTTCTTTATCTTTGGCATTAATGGTTGGTGTGCAAATTTGGACAGCAGTAGGGTTAACTGGCCTCTTTTTTTAGGCATATGTATATTAATCTATCACTGAATGGTACTATTCTCAAACTGGCAGTGTTGTACTTCAGGATAGATCTTGAAATGTTCTTTGTGATGATGAAAGCAACACAATTTCTCTTCAATTTGTCATTGCCAGCATAGTAGCCCATATGTTTTGTCTGATTCAAAATGCCAATACTAGTCAATTTCAGCTCATTAATTCCTAATAAATGATCTTTCTGCTTCCTCTTTCACTGTTGACAACTTCCAATTTTCCAAGACTTATAATTTGTACATTCCATGTTCCTATTATTAATGGATGTTTGCAGCTGTTTTTTCTCATTTTGAGTCATGCCCCATCAGGAAATGAAGGTCCCAAATGCTTTACTCTGTCCACATCATTAAATCTGATTCTACTTTGAGGATGCAGCTCTTCCCCAGTCATAATTTCAGTGCCTTCTTTTTTTATTTTCTGAAAGTCTCATCTTCTAGCACTGTATCAATGTCCACTGCTATTCATAAGGTTTTCACTGGCCAACATTTTTAGATTGCCAAGTCCTTCTTTCTAATCTGTCTTAGTCTGGAAGCTCCACTGAAACCTGTCCACCATGGATAACCATGCTAGTAATAAACAGTCGGACAAGTGGTGGAATTAAAGTTTAAAGACTATATTTCTAAAGATAAGACTCAACTCTGGGGCTAGGTGAAGAAGAAATATATAATATAACTAAATATACATGTCAACTTAAAAAATATTTGGTTATGTTCATGGCACACTGATTATATACATGGTAATGTGAAGAAATGCTATGCAAGATTTGAAGATGAGAAGATGGTGGAATAGGCAGACAAGCTACATAGACCCTCTTCAACAAAGAAAAACCAAATGACACAGATACAGAAGATAATCCTGGAGGCCTGAGCTTTGAAAGGAAGGATACAGAAGTGGATTAAACACCAACTAGTAGAAGAACCTGAATGAAAACAGTGAATAAGGAGACAAATGGAGCCGTGGACTGTCAGCCATCCTGAATATTTGCAAGTGGTGTTAGGGCCTGAGAATTAAGCTAAAAATTGGCCCTGCTTGCCAAGGGTTGCATGGATGACTGTACTGGTGGCTGATGACTAAAAAAGGAAACAGCAAAGAAGGAGACAAACTGAGTTGTGAACTTTCAGCCATCCAGAGGGTGCAGCCATTTTGAATGTTTACAAGCGACAGCCATTTTGGATATTTAAAGTGACAGCATTCTTGTCCAGATTTCAGGGACCTAAGAATAGGCTCCACTTGTCAAGGACAATATGGACATACAGGAGGTTGACAACAGGAAAGGAGACAGGTGATTAGTGTATAAATGCTGCTAACTAGCAAAGAGAGGAACACAGTTCCCTGCTTACAAAGATACATCCAAACAAAACAAAGAAAATGAAAATCTTGGGCAAATCACTCCAACATACACTTACCAATTAAATATAAATACAAAAATGTCACAATGTCTCAGAGACTATCACAGTCCACATAAAGAAGCAAGATAAAGCAACAGAAACAAGGGACTAGGATACAGACCCAGAACACATCCCTGAGGAAGAAGCAGCACTGGAACTTCCTGATAAGGAATTCAAAAGAACTGTATTTAGGTACCTTCAACTGATTCAGAGACAGATCAAGGAAAACACTGACAAAATTTCCCCAGGAAAACACACAGAAAACCCTAGAACAATTTCAGAAGAAAACAGAAGAACGGAGTGACAAAATAAACGCAAAATTAGGAAGGATACAAAATCTACAGGTAGCAATTCAGAAGATTAATACTAACTTATCAGAAATAGATAACACATTGAACAGGCAAAGGAGTAGAAGCTGATCAATGGAAGACAGAATTACTGGGATTAAAGACAAATACCTCAATACTTCTTTGGAAAGGGATCAATCAGAATAAAGATCAAAATAAAATGAAGAAAGCCTAAGGTTCATGTGGGATACCATCAAAAGGAATAACTTAATGAGTAATTGGAATTCTAGAACAGGAAGAGAAAAATAAAACCACAGAGAAAACTGTTGAAGATTTGTTAGAGGAGAATTTCCCTGATATGATGAAAAATGAGAATATATCCATTCAAGAAGTCCAACAATTCCCAAACAGGATAGACCCCAAAAGAAAATCACCAAGACATATCATCATCAAAGTCACCAAAACTAAAAACAAAAAAGAATCCTGAAAGCAGCATGGGAAAAACTAAAAGTTACCCACAAAGGGCAACCAATAAGACTATGCTCTGATTTCTCAACAGAAACCATGCAGGCCGGAAGGCAATGAGATGGAATATATAGAACTCTAAAAGAAAAAATTTCTAATCATGAATTATATACCCAGCAAAATTGTCCCTCAAATATGATGGTGAAATTAGGACATTTCCAGATAAGCAGAAATGAAAGGAATTCATTAAAATCAGACCAACCTTACAAGAGATGCAAAAGGGAGTCCGCTAGACAGAGAACCGACAGCATCAAACAACAACTGACTATTAACACACATGAAACCTACCCAGTTATGTTAATACACAAAGCAAATAAGCTTATAAGAGACATCAATTGGCAAATGAGGACAACTACCAAAAAAAAAAAAAAAGAGGGAAAAAATTGTGTAGTTACAGGACTTTTAAATGGAGAGAAAGTCAAGACAATGACAAGACAGAGATAGACTGTTCTAACCTTGGAAAGAAAATTACAAATGACAGGGTAACCTCCTCAAGGAAAAATGATAAACCTTCATATCACAATAAAAAAGAGGTTGTATTTAAAGAGTATTTGCATTTAGCAAATACTAAAATGATAGCAACGGAGGAAGTGAAAATACAATTCATAAACAAAATGAGCTCAGTACAGAAAATTATATGGAACAAAGAAATCAGAAAGACCACACACACAAAAAAAACACATAACAAAATGACAGCAACAAATTCATACTTGCCAATAATTAAACTGAACGTAAATGGATTAAATGCACCACTCAAGAGATGGAGAGTTGCAGAATGGATAAGAAAACATAACCCACCAATATGCTAACCACAAGAGATGCACCTTAGAGACAAAGACAAAAACAGACTAAAAATCAAAAGTCAGAAAAAGATGTATCAAACAAATGGCAACCATAAAAGAGCAGGAGTGGCAATATTAATTTCTGATTAAATTGACTTTAAGACAAAACCACCATAAGAGACAAGGAAGGGCATTACATAATGATTAAAGGATCGATTATACAAGAGGACATAACAATAATGAATATCTACAGACACAATCAAAGAGCTCCAAAATACATAAATCAAGACTTTAACAAAATTGAAAAGACAAATAGATGACGCCACAGTCATGTAGAAGACTTTTAATACATCACTTTCAGTAAAAGAAGGGAGTTTTGGTGGCATAGTGCCTAAGACATTTGACTGCTAACCAGAAGGCTGGTGGTTCAAACCCATCAGCCCCTCCTCAAAAGGAAGACTGGGCAATCTACTTCCACGGAGATACACCTCAGAAACCCAAGTAGGGGTTGCTAATGAGCAGAATTGACTCTATGGCAGTGAGTTTGGTTCATACAAGGTACACTAGGATGGTTCAACATTAGAAAAAGCATCAATGTCCTCCAACACATAAATAAAACAAAGGAAAAGAACCACATGATCATATCAATTGATGCAGAAAAGGCATTTGATAAAATCCAACACCCATTCCTTATCAAAACTCTCAGCAAAATAGAAATAGAAGGAACATTCCTCAACATAATAAAGGGCATATTTGCAAAACCAAGAGCCAACATTATTCTCAATGGAGGAAGACTGAAACTATTCTCCTTGAGAACAGGAACCAGACAGGAACTATTACCACTTCTATTCACCATTGTATTGGAAATCCTAGCCAGGGCAATAAGGCAAGAAAGGGATATCAAAGGCATCCAAATTGGTAAGGAAGAAGTAAAACTATCCCTAGAAACCCAAGAGACTCAGTAAGAAAACTACTGGAACTAATTAAGAGATTTAGTATAGTGGCAGGAAACAAGATTAACATCTAAAAATCAGTTGGATTCCTCTACACCAGCAGAGAGATTGCTGAAAAGGAAAGAAGGAAATCAATACCATTTACAATACCTACAAAAAAAGAGAGAAATACTTGGGAATAAATCTCACTAGAGATGCAAAAGACTTGTATAAGGAAAACTACAAAACGCTACTTCAAGAAATCATAAGAGATCTACATAAATGAAAGAACATGTCACGCTCATGGATAGGAATATTGAACATTGTGAAAATGTCAATACTACCCAAAGCAATCTAAACATTCAGTGCAATCCCAATCCAGAACTCATCAAAATTCTTTAAGGATATGGAAAAAACAATCACTAATTTTATATGGAAAGGAAAGAGACCTTGGATAAGCAAAGCACTATTGAAGAACAACAAACGAGGAGGTCTCACACTGCTGGATCTCAAAACCTACTATACAGCCACAGTAGTCAAAATAGGCTGGTATTGGTACAATGACAGACACATAGACCAGTGGAACAGAATTAAGAACCTGGAAATGGATCCATCAATCTATGGTCAGCTAATTTTTGACAAAAGGCTAAAATCCATTACATGAGGAAGAGATGGTCTCTTTAACAAATATGTTGTCAAAACTGGATATGAATTTGCAGAAAAATGAAACAATATCCATACCTCACACCACACACAAAAACCATCTCCAGATGGATCAAAGACTTAAATGTGAAACCAAAAACTATGAAGTTCCTCAAGAAAAAAACAGGGGCAAATTTAGGATCCCTAATTTATGGCATAAACAGACTGTCAAGCATAACCCAAAATGGACAAACAGCTGAAGATAAACGAGATGAATGGGATCTTCTAAAAATTAAATTTTTATGTGCTTCAAAAGACTTCTCCAAAAGAGTAAAAATAGAACATACAGATGGGTAAAAAAATATTTGGCAACAAGGAACTCAACTCTAAAATTTAAAGAAAATTCCAATACCTCAACAACAAAAAGAGAAACAATCCAATTGAAAAATGGGCAGAAAACATGAATAGACAATTCACCAAAGAGTATATTCAGGTGGCCAACAAACACATGTAGAAATGTTCATGATCATTTGCTATTAGAGAGATGCAAATCAAAAGAATGAGATACCATCTCACCCCAGCATTAATGGCAAAATTCAACTAGATAGAAAATAACAAAAGCTGGCGAGGGTGTGGAGAGATTGGCATGCTCATACACTGCCGGTGGGACTGTAAAATGATACAACCATTGTGGAAAGCAGTATGGTGATTCCTTAAAAATGTGGAATTAGAAATGCCATTTGATCCAGCAATCCCATTACTAGGTTTATATCCTAAAGAAGTGAGAGCCAAGACAAGAACAGATATTTGCACACCCATGTTCACTGCAGCACTATTTGCCATAGCAAAAAGATGGAAACAACCTAGGTGCCCATCAACAGAAAAATGGATAAGCAAACTATGGTACAAACACACAGTGGAAGAACAATGTAAGGGTTAAAACATCTCAATAGAGAAGATGGCGGACTAGGCACAAGGACTGCAGAGACACTCTTCAACAAAGAAAAGGGAAATCAATTAACACAGACACAGAAGATAATCTTAGACCCCTGAGCCTTGAAGGGAAGGATATAAAAGTGGACTAAACCCCAACTAGCAGAAGAATTTGCGTGAAAATACCAAAAAAGGAGACACACGGAGCTGCGGTCTGGCAGTGGACTGAGCGACCCTAACAGCACAGACGACACGGCTTGGAGATTCCCGAGTGGTGGTAGGACCT